>NC_141689.1:626838863-627146363 GCF_964263255.1 Lissotriton vulgaris
TGGTGCTGGAGTCTGGCGCCATGGGCCCTTGGAAGGAGGAACCCCCTGACTGCCCCAAGGCTCTGGACTGTGCCTTTGAGGGAGTCCAGGGCCAGTAAGAGGGAGTCCAGGGCCAGTAAAAGAGGCCCGGGTCCTCTGCGCAAGGAGAAGAGAGGCCCAGAAGGAGAACCAGGTGAAAGCAGGTGCAGGGAGCCAGTGAAAACAGCTCTTTGCTGTGTTCACCCCTCAGAGGGCCTAGATCTGCCCCCAGAAGGAAGGCAACCTTTGACCTTTAATCAGATCGACGCAGCGCGTGGAGCTCCGTCGCCGGTCTCTGATGTGCTCCCGGGGAGAGTCAGGTCCCAGGGGCTGCCCTCGGAAGGTGATGCTGGGGAGCGCCGTTGCGCCCCCGTGAAGGTGCTTATGGGGCACAGGACCCTTTCCTGTGGCCTGGGTGTCAGTGGCAAGAAGGGAGGAGTGCAGTCGCACTCCCCGCAACGGCAGGAAGGAGTGCAGTTGCACCACCTGGCCGGCTGCAGAGTCTGGATCTGCTTGCAGGAGTGGGCAGGGCAGAATGAAAGGCTGGCTTCTGCAGCAGCAAGCGAGGGTCCTGGCCGGGCGGGGAGCCGGCGAGAGCAGCCAGGGGTGGGCTCCCCGAGCTACTCTCCCTCTTACCTGGATGCGGGGTGCCCGGGTGGGACCGCGCCCCCTATGAAAGTGAAGAATCGGTGTGAGGCCACCAACAAAGGCAGCACGGGTCTCCCCGGAGCAGCAAGAGAGCCACTGCTCACATATGCACACGATCCCATGAAAAGTGCCCCATAATGCCTTGCAAGGTCTGTATAGGCCTGCAGACAAAACCTGCAATTTTGTGGCTGGTGGTGACCCCAGGACGATATTTCATTATGTGTTATCTCACACCTCGACTTCTTCAGGGCTGTAATTCTCAATACACAGTGTCACAAGAGTCGTCTCAAATCTCGAGGCAAACCCGATGTCTCGAGATTGAGACAACTCTTGTGACACTGCGTATTTGGAATTACATGTGTTGGCTGTAGGAAACTGCTTTGTTTACAAATAGACAATATCAAGTTGAACTATTGATTAACTAAAAGCCATACATCCAGATGAAGCTGTACTAATGAAAATCGAATATGGATTGAATTATGTCCCTGAACGGATGTCTAAGGATTAAAAGTTGTCTAGATTACTTGAGACTTTGAGACTGTTATTGACCATTTACAACTTTATGTGTCCTCGGAGAGGTTTTATGTTGATTCCCGACTCTGTCCTCTGAAGGGATTATTGGGGTGGAATTGGCAACCGGCCCCTCCTCACTTGGTAGCACCATCATTATTGCATCACAATAACCGCCTGAAAAGGTTTGCTGACCGCCCGTTGTTTGTTTCTATGCCTGTTTGCCAGTTGTTTGCCTTTTAGTGATTTTTAGGCTTTAAGGCTGCCGCAAGGGCTTATTAGAAGAGCGGAATGAATCGTGATAAGGAAGCCAAGTTATTTTTCAAGAATTTAAGTTCAGGGAGTACAGTGGGTAAGGCCTTAGGTAACACTAACACCAAGAGAAGGAAATGACTGAAAGATACATTTATACGTCTGGAGAATCTTAAGAGTGGAGAACTGTCTAAATGGTGGGACACTGCTACACTTAAACAGTACATTATACTAAATAGAATCCCAAGTGGCATGAGGTCACAGATTATACCAACCTATGACGACCCTGAACCAGATTTATTGACTCAATGGGAAAGGGAATTAACCAATAGTTGAGAAGCTTAATGAATATTTTGATTGAAAATGCAAACAGAAAGATTATGAATTTACTTCAAGAAAATTCAGGTGTTGGAAGAAGAAATCAAATCATTAAATGTACCTGTGCCCACAGAGAAGAAGTTACAGGACGAGATTAAACGGAGAAAGGCAAGGAAACTTAAATATGATGAGATAGATTACAAGAATGGATACATTTTTACATTTGCCAAACGTTTTGACCATTTGGTCAATAATGATTCAGGCCCAGGAAGGAAGGAGGATTCCTCAGTTATGGGTGAGGCTACCACTTCATCCAGTAACCTATCCAGCACTGAGAGGACCCAGGAAAAGGTACCTCCAACCAAGCTGTAGAGAATAGTTTTTTAAAGGAAGTACGTTGCATAAGGATGGGCAATCGGGATACAGGTACAGATATGCAAAGACCAGAAGAGGTATAAGAGGACAGGGTTCTTGCAAAAGAAAGAAAGGGTATGAGAATACGTTCTTAGAAGAAACAATAGACACAGAGTGTATGGAAAATTCAAATCAAATAGATGTTGTCAATTTGTCTGATTTTGTTCTAACCCTCTGAAATGACTTCTCTTTTGAAACGAGGTTTGGGTTTTTCCCAGTCACTAGTTGTGATTGGTTTACAACAAAGGTAGATCTGTGCAAATTTGTTAGACTACATCAATTAAAAAAGTTTTTTGCTGCAAACAAAACTAAAGACTCTCATTCTAGTGTGATAACCACAAAGAGTGATTTGACAATACAAGATGTGTAGGACACCAAAACGTTATTATAATTGACTGAGAGTGCCAATGGCCCCATGACTATGACGATGCTCCTAGAAGATTTGGAACTTAGTACAGGCTGGAGTAAGGATAGTGGACTTAAGGATAAATCCAAGTGGACTCCCCAAATGACATCAGGAAGCAACATAGATGTTTTTCATAAGGCAATGACCTATGAAATAGACAAGATTATTGAAGGAAATAAACAATGGAATCTGTTTCCATGGTGTGACAACTTGACTAAGCAAGAGAGACATGCCTTGAAAATGTTGAGGTTGAATGAGGATCTAAAAATAATAATGATTATGACAATGAGATTATGTCTCAGCTGAACAATATGACTTACTATGAAAGACTAGACAGGAACCTGATACAGGCATTAACATCTAAGATCAATAAGGAACTCAAACAATGGAGTGATAAGGGATTGCTTTGCAATGATGAATATTTGTACTTACTTATTAATCGTCCAAGATTCTCCTGTTTTTACACCCTCCCCAAAATTCATAAAAATTCGGGGAATCCGCCAGGAAGACCAATAGTGTCTGGGATGGGGGGTCCCACCGTAAGACTATCGCAATTCGTTGACACATTTTTTGGACCATATGTCACAAATCTGCCTTCATATATACAAGACATTAAGCAAATTTAAATTATGTAATATGGGAACCAGAGATGATATTGGTGACCATGAATCTGGTCTCCCTTTACACCAATATTCATCATGATTCGGGGTTGATGGTTTTAAGATCCTTTTTAAACAAAAGACCTGTTGAAAATCTCAACCATACATAAAGGACACTTCCCATGCTGAAATAGATCCTGGAAAATAATGTGTTCCTGTTTAACAACAAATGGTACAGACAGATACTGGGGACTGCTATGGCTACAATGTTTGCTCCATCTTTTACCAATCTCTTCATGGGATAGTTTGAGATGGAGTGGATCTGAGACTCGAAAGGTGCACCTTGGATTGACCACATACTATTGGGGGAGATATATCAACAGCTGTCTACTAATATGGACATGCTCCACACAAGCTATAGAAGGTTTTTTTGTACATCTCAATTCCAATTACTATAATCTTACATTTACATTTCACCACAACACAGCACACATTGTCTTCTTAGATGAAGAACGTTATGTATCGGAGGACTTGATTTGCAGTAAAATGTATAGAAAAGGTACATCCTGTAACGCTCTACTTCATGCAACCAGTTGGCATCCTAAATTTCAAATTAATGCTATCCCCTATGGGGAAATGGTCAGGGCACGTAGAAACTGTACAGAGATAGTGAGTTTTGCAAAACTGTCTTGGCTATGAAACGTAGGTTCACACTGAGGGGATATAGTAAACCAACAACAGACACAGCAGCACATCGAGTACGAATACTGTCATGTGAAAATACATTAAAGCCTGAACAAAGGAGCAGATCCGAGATGACAAATAAAATCAGATTAGTCACTAACTTTAATCCTGACACCAGCAAGTTATACTGTGCATTATATTAACATTGGCACATACTTAGATCTGATAAATGTCTTGTTCCGTTCCTTACCAAAACTCCCAGTCTGTCCTTTAGGAGAGGGCAAAATCTTGCTTATCCAATGAGTCCCAGCTGCACCCGACCACTAAGACGTGGCAATTGGTTGAGTGATTGCATTAAGGGTTTTCATAAATGTGGACGGTACAACACATTCAGATGGGCAGTTGACAAAGTGTTACAATTCAATTTTAACTGTACAGGTGATCACTTTATACCTATGTATATCAACTGTGACACAAAATTTGTTGTTTATGTAATCATTAGTACATGTCAGAAAATTTATGTTGGGAGTACAATTAGAACTTTGCGAGAACGAATCGCGGAACACTTTAGGGCACTGAAAAATAATGACACCAAATATCTGATTGTGTTGCATACCCTTGAAGATGCCTCTGGGAAGCATATTCAAACATTCTGTTTTCATGGTATTGACCATGTAAGGCATGATGTACGGGTTGCTAACAGGGAGCTTCAACTGAGACGAATGGAAGTAATGTGAATAATGAGACTTAGACCAGTAGAGCTCGGAAATAATGTTGATAATGAATTTCAGTACTTTCTTGGAGAATTATTATTCTTATAAAAATATAGGAATGCTGTCACGACCCAAATCCCCCTCTCCTTTTTGGGTTTCGGCTAGAAACGCGCAAAGCGCCTTCTCGCCAGAGAACCATAGTCGTCGGCTCGGCCGACAAGACCCAACAAGGAGTGGAGACAAGAGCTGGCCACGCGCGCAGCATTATCTATGCAAAGGCGGATTCAGACGCGCGCCTTGGGATTGGGTCGCGCGCGTGAACTTGTAACGTAGGCAGCTCACGAGTGCGACCCAATCCCAAGGCGCGCGTCGGAATGTCGGGCAGGCACGGAGCACACAGCGCAGGGGTTCACAGGGAGGACAGAGGGCCTTCAGATATAGCTGCTCTGACGTCAGCACAGCTTTCCAAGGAGGGAGGCATGTCGCCCCGGGATAACTCGTCTAGTAAAAGGCCAGGGATCAGATGAACAGACTAGTAAATAATTGTATCCTTTTTCTTATGAGCTAATTTATTTTGTGATAACCGATTTATCAATCTGCACTGCAAACATATTTTTATCAACTAGATATACTGCTTTTTATTCTCTTTATCTGCCAGTGATATCATTCAAAATCAGGAAGTGGCTTGCAGTGGATGTCTAAATGAAGGCTTGCAGACTGTCTTTGTTTCTTTGTCAGGAGCCCGAGTTTAAAGTCAAAACAAATTCCACAGCAGCTTAATTGCTTTCCTCCTAATCTTTGCAAAAACTAAACGCAAAACCTCTGAGTTAATATTTGTACAGCTGCTGTTATGTGCTCTAGTTTTAACAACTAGAGAGAACTTTAACCACATGGATGCTGCCCCGATTTCCCTCCCGTGATGGACATTCCTTAACAGGGTTTGGTCGTGACGGAACCATTCCGTCATCAGCACAGCTCAACCGTGACTGATGACGGAATGGTTCCGTCACAAGCATCGAAGGGGTTAAACGAGCACGGGGCTGAGGCAGTTATTCATACAGAACTGATGATGCACCTCGGACACGGGGCTGACGCAGTTATTCACACAGCTCTGATGATGCACCTCGGGCACGGGGCTGATGCAGTTATTTCACACAGCTCTGATGATGCGGCACGGGGCTGACGCAGTTATTCACACAGCTCTGATGATGCACCTCGGGCACGGGGCTGACTCAGTTATTCACACAGCTCTGATGATGCACCTCGGGCACAGGGCTGACGTAGTTATTCACACAGCTCTGATGATGCACCTCGGGCGCGGGGCCGACGCAGGTATTCACACAGCTCTGATGATGCACCTCGGGCACGAGGCTGACGCAGTTATTCACACAGCTCTGATGATGCACCTCGGGCGCGGGGCTGACGCAGGTATTCACACAGCTCTGATGATGCACCTCGGGCACGAGGCTGACGCAGTTATTCACACAGCTCTGATGATGCACCTCGGGCGCGGGGCTGACGCAGTTATTCACACAGCTCTGTTGATGCACCTCGGCCATGGGGCTGACGCAGTTATTCACACAGCTCTGATGATGCACCTCGGGCACGGGGCTGACGCAGTTATTCACACAGCTCTGATAATGCACCTCGGGCGCGGGGCTGACGCAGCTATTCACACAGCTCTGATGATGCACTTCGGGCACGGGGCTGCCGCAGTTATTCACACAGCTCTGATGATGCACCTCAGGCGCGGGGCCTACGCAGTTATTCACACAGCTCTGATGATGCACCTGAGGCACGGGGCTGACGCAGTTATTCACACAGCTCTGATGATGCACCTCGGGCACGGGGCTGACGCAGTTATTCACACAGCTCTGATGATGCACCTCGGGCACGGGGCGGACGCAGTTATTCACACAGCTCTGATAATGCACCTCAGGCAGGTGCTCACAGCTGTTATTATTCACACAACTCTGATGATACACCTCAGGCATGGGGCTGACACAGCTATTATTCACACAGCTCTGATGATGCACCTCAGGCACGGGCTCACAGCTGTTACTATTCACACAGTTCTGATGATGCACCTCAGGCACGGGCTCACAGCTGTTATTATTCACACAGCTCAGATGATGCACCTCAGGCACGGGCTCACAGCTGTTATTATTCACATAGCTCTGTTGCACTCTCTAATACTCTTTACTAATAACTCTCTCCTACTCACTATCAACTTCTCACTCTACTACTTACTGTGTGTGTGGGTGCTAATGCAATAGGTCTTGCATATGCACATGATGAAGCTATTGGCAATGTAAATGACAAGGCCATTTATTTATGATTTAATAAAAAAAAATTAGCAATGCCAATAGCTCTACCTTTAATGCTGCCGAGACCATTGCATTGTAAATGCTTGTTTTTTAAAGTCAGTAAGATATTAAAGTAAATATGTATTATAAGAAAGTGCGAGTTCTAGGAATAAAGTCTTGTACAAATAAACGATTGCGTTAGCGTCCGAAACTGAAACTCTGACCCTAACATTCAGGATACAACAGAGTAAATGCAGAGTTACCCCCAAGAAAATTTCCGAAAGCGGAGCTGCTGGAGAGTTTTAACTTTGCTGAAATACAAAATGTCCACACGTATTACAGCGTGAATACGTCTTACGCTGACTTACTCCAAAGAGCTGAAACACTCACAAAGATGTTCCAGCGTAGAATCACCTTACATCGGTAACCATCAACGTGACGAGATGTACATCACAAAGCAGGCAGCTCCATGGATATACTTTAGTATTCCGCAGGCTGGAATGTAGACTGAGGCTTCTGAGAAAGTCAGCTAAGAATATTCTTTTTTTTTTAAGAGGGTATCCAAGCCAAGAGCTGCGAAATCCAATCCAAACTAAGGACAATAAAAAATTAGGGGGAGGCGCTAGAGGGCGCACTAGCTAATGGCCGCACTCTAGCGTGGCTCTGGCAGCCTGGCCAGAAAGATCCTGCATTCATCCTGTTCCCCTGCGAATAGATGCCCAGAAATCGCTGCACTGGTGGCCCAGCCTGTGCTGCTGCTCCGGTCCAACTTTGGGAGCGATCCGCCCTCGGAAGCCTGTGATACGGGGCTGAGCGTCCGGACCGGTGAGCGCTGTTGCTGTGCACTGCGGTGGCGCCCGGACATCGGCCCACGCAAGCCCGCGGCTCTCCACGAGGCGACTAGGCCTTGGGATTGAGAGGCCTGTATCCCGGACGGAGGGCGATGCTGGCGGCCCTCGAGGGATTGCGGAGGTGAGTTTCTTCCCCTGCGGAGCTGCTGCAATACGTGTGGGGGCTCTGTGCTGCTCCGGCGCCCTTCACAGAGACCAGGAGACCTTCGCCTGCAGCCGCCGTGTGGGGCGGCCATCTCCCCGCACCCCCGCTACTGACACCGATCACTGCCGCCACCTAGGAGCGGGGTCCTGCTAAGCACCAGCGGACACTCAGAGGGCATAGTGACTGCCCGGACTGCGAATCCTGCTCCGCGCATATAGCGCGTTGACCTCCTCCTGGCCCCAACGGCCTGCCGCCACCCCCTGTTGACTCTCCCTGGGCTCCGGACCGCGTTGTTGGCCGCGGCCGCCCACCTCCCATAGCGGACACGCCAGTGCGGTGATTCTAGCGACGAGGGGCTACCTGGGACAATCGGTGCACCGAGGAAGGGAAACCCCTCTGTAAGTGGCTGCTGCTCGAGGGGGCCATCGACGCGCACTCTCTGGGAGCTACAGACACGTGCTGAACAGGCAGTTGCAGTGCCCGTGTGGGTGCCTCCTGTCGCGGCACTATGGGCAAGAACGACAACAAGCAGCCCAAGCTCTCTTTCGAGCCGGCGACTGCCAAGAAACCGCTGCGCAGCACGACGGGGACCGGCGGAGCCCCAGGGCCGTCGAGTGCTGAGCCCCCCACTACCCCCATGGCCCCAGAACTTAAGCTGATGATGGAGGAAATGCGGCAGGGCTTCGCTACGATAGTCGACAAGGTCGACCGCCTGTCCTCCAGAATGGATGGGGTTGCACAGAAACTGGAGGTCCATGAGGAGCGCCTGGGGGAGGCGGAGAGACGCATTTCTTCCTCTGAGGACACTGCCGCGTCCCACGACACGCGCCTCACCAGAATGGATAACATCCTAAGAGTGATAGCAGCAAAGAACGAGGAGTTGGAGGCGAGGAGCAGACGCAACAACATACGCGTCACGGGGGTTCCGGAATCCACCAACACTGGACGCATGGAGGACTATGTGGAGCACATCCTCCTCACGGCAGTGGGAAAGGAGGCCTTTTCCAGCCAATTTATCGTCGAGCGGGCGCATCGCTCCCTGGGCCCGGTCCCGAAGCCGGGGATGCAGCCGCGACCCATCATAGCCCGGTTACTTAACTACCGGGACCGCGACACGGCATTGCGTGCAGCCCGCACGGCTCGGAATCTAGCTTGTGACGGAGTGCAGTTTTCCCTGTATCCGGATTTTACACCACTGGTGCAGGACCAGAGGAGGAAATTCCTAGATGTGAAGAAAAAACTGAGGGACATGCAAGTGGACTATGCACTACTATACCCGGCGCGGCTCCGGGTGACCCACCAGGGTAAACAGCATTTTTTTACAAACCCACAGCAGGCCGAGGACTATGCCCGTAAGCTGCGCGCCGCCAGGAGGGACAGGCGAAACGAGGGTGACGAAGAGGCAGACGTGAACCCGGCTGACCACGTGGATCCCTAACTGCGTCCTTCTGAACGATGGATTGCTGGCTCTGATCTATGGATTAAAGATTGGACTCAGATTGGAGATGCCTGCTGCCGGTGTGGGGATCAAGAACTGCCGGGGATGGCTCTTCTGGTAGGCCTGCTGTTCTGCGGGTCACTGGTGAGCGACGACTGCTTTGGTATATGCCCGCCCCTCTGCTGAAGTTGTTCTAGAGTTGGCCACACTGGAGGCAGAACTTCCACTGAACTGGGTAGCGATTGCTCCTGAGATAGACCTCCTGAATCTTTTGGTATTTGTTCAGGCATGAGGGGAGGGGATATGTGAAAATGTCTTGTCATATGGGTACTAACCTGCAGGGGTGACATATGCCAGGCACCACCCCGCCTTCTCTATCTTCTCCGTATGGTGCATGCGGGTCGAGGGAGGAGTGTTGGGGTGTTGGAGTGTGTTCCTCTGGTGTTCTCAGAAGGGGATTCCCCAAACGGTTGTTCAAGTGCTCTTGATTGTTGGGGTCGGGGAGGGGGGGGGGGATGTGATACTGGCAAGATTGGGTTGCTTCAGTGGGTGGAGGGGGGAGCTGGGGGTTGGGGGCGGAACAGTTGTACGTGGGGGGGGGTGCGGGACTTGGATGTTGGGGTGCGAGTTGTTGTTGAACGTAGAACTACTGTTGCGTATGGAATGAGTGACGAGAGCGCAGGTGCTGAATTCCGTGTGTGTGAACGCTCGGATGCCTGCATGGCGAGAATGTTCTGGACAG
The DNA here is from genome assembly GCF_964263255.1 of Lissotriton vulgaris. Taxonomy (NCBI): domain Eukaryota; kingdom Metazoa; phylum Chordata; class Amphibia; order Caudata; family Salamandridae; genus Lissotriton; species Lissotriton vulgaris. The sequence continues at coordinate 626,848,908 of NC_141689.1, forward strand.
CGGAAAGATCTGCGTCAGGTGCATTTCGTTCGAGAGCTGCAGTGATGGCTGAAAGCTCCCTACAGGGATACGGTGGCAAATACAGGTGATGATACGCCGAATACTGTTTCCATAATGTCCTGGAACGTCCGTGGCCTTAATAACCCCCGCAAATGCAGGAATGTACTTGCTTATTTAGATCGGCACCATGTGCAGATAGCAATGCTCCAGGAAACCCACCTTAACCCGAATGGTATCCCTAAGTTTGCGTGCAGATGGGCGAGTGTGCGAGAGTTTTCCTCCTATTCCACTTACTCTAGGGGGACTGTTATCTTGGTCAACAAACGATTACCGTTTCAAAAGCTGGGGGCGCGGGTGGATAACGAGGGGAGATATGTCATTCTTTGGGGAAGATTGGGAACTGATGTGATAATACTTGTGAATTGCTATGCCCCTAATGTTGACACTCCTGGATTCTTTTTGTCGCTGTGGGGCCATGTGCTGGACATTGAAGCCACTCACATCCTCTGGGGGGGGGACTTCAACCTGTCGTTATGCCCTATGACGGATAGATCGGACGGCAGCACACAATACAACACGAACGCCAGGGATACACTTCAGGGCATACTGACAGAGGCTGGACTAGTGGACGGCTGGAGGCACACACACCCGACAGTCAGGGAGGGTACACATTTTACGGCACATGCGCGCTCATGGGCACGGATCGATTACTGCTTTCTCTCACGAGGCCTCGCTGGAGGAGTTGTTCGGGTGCAACATCTGCCTCGTACCTACTCGGACCATTGCCCTGTCCTGACGGTCCTGGAGATGCCGGGGTACGCTAGGGGGCGCCCGCCGTGGCGGCTCTTCCCCTCAGCCTTGCTGGACCCTGTTTTTAGACATGAACTAGGGGAGGAGATTGAAGCCTTCTTTCCGAGGAACAAGGGGTCGGTCGATAAGGTTGAAACGATCTGGGAAGCCTTTAAGGTGACAGTGAGGGGGATCACGATCTCTAAAAGTTGCGGGATACTAAGGGACATTGTGCGCACATTACTTAAAATTGAAGCAGAGCTTAAAGCGCTGGAGGCGCAGATGGTTAGGGACCCCTGTCCTGACCTCGCCGGGCAATTCAGGGCACTGCTGTCGACCTATGAGGAAGAAGCGACCAGGGAAACGAAGTTCCGGGGCAAATATTGGACGGCTAGGCGCTACTGTGAAGGGGATCGACCGGGTAAGGTGCTGGCAGCTCTCACGAGGCACCAGCGCTTCGCCACCCATATCCTGGAAATTTCTGATAGGGAGGGTAGGACTCACCAAGATTCCCAGGGAATTCATACCGCCTTCCTACAGCACTACCAGCGTTTATACTCCACGCAGCAGGTGGGGGAGGTGGAGTTCGGGAACTTCCTGGACGATATCGCACTCTGTTGGCTTAGTGATAGCGATAGGGCGTTCTTGGGGTGCCCGTTCGAACTGGACGAGATCAGGGAGGCGATTATGTCCCTTAGCAATGGCAAGGCGGCGGGGCTGGACGGCCTACCGGCCGAATTTTATAAATGTTATATCGACATCATGGCGCCGGTACTGAAGGAAGTCTTCGAGGACTCTCTCGAGGTTGGGATACTGCCGGGATCCATGAGAGAGGTGGCGATAACGTCGCTGTTGAAGCCGGGGAAGGATCCGAAGGACTCGGATTCCTATCGCCCTCTTTCGCTGCTAAACTGCGACGCGAAGATCCTCGCAAAAGTGCTGGCGACGAGGCTGTCCCTGCTTATGAACACCTTGGTACTACCTGATCAATCTGGCTTTGTCCCGGGAAGAGCTACGTCCCACAACTTGCGCACACTGTTCTCCCTTATACCCACCATATCACCTGACTTGCCGATCGCGGCCGTATTTCTAGACGCCACCAAGGCGTTCGACTCGGTGGAATGGGGTTACCTGCTTGCTATACTTGGCAGAATGGGGTTCCCCCGTATCTTTATAGCCTGGGTGAAGCTGCTCTACACCTCACCTGTCGCCAGAGTCGTCGTCAATGGGGTGCTTTCGGCACATATGCCAATCACGAGAGGAACTAGGCAGGGCTGCCCCTTATCGCCCCTGCTTTTCGCCTTGGCGATAGAACCGTTGGCTTGTAGAGTGCGACAGTTGCACAAGGCTAGCGCTTTTAACTGCCATCAGCGGCAGATAAGTATTTCGCTCTATGCGGATGATGTCACGTTATACGTGCGTAACCCACAAGACCACCTTAACTCGCTGCTGAGGGAGTTCGTGGCGTTTGGCGGCATATCAGGGGTTCATATAAACTGGAAGAAGTCGCAATTCTTCCCCCTCACACCTTCAGTAGCTCGGTTCCCGCTGGATTACCCCCTGGAGTGGTGTGACTCCGAATTGAGGTACCTGGGCATAGAGGTGTCGCTCGTTAAGGACGACACTATTCGGTCAAACTATGGGGTGGCTATCTCGCAGCTGACTGACAATGTATCCCGCTGGCGGGCCCTACCAATCTCAATGGCAGGGAGAGCGTCCCTGATCAAGATGGTCGTCCTCCCCCGGTTCCTCTATCTATTCCAAAACATTCCCTACTACCCAGGGGCCTATTTTTTTAAACGGCTTCGTTCTGAGCTCCTGCGCCTCTTTTGGGGTGGAAAGCAACCACGCATTAGCTGGAGGGTCCTGACGCAGCCATACGATAGGGGCGGATTCGATGTGCCCGATATGGAATTATACTATCTCAGCGCTCAGACTCAACACTCCTATCATTGGGTCCATCCCGCTCCCTTCATGCCACAGATCGCTGCCGAGGACTGGATCGTTCATCCGCTCCCGCTTAAGGGCATGCTGATGGGACTAACTGGGGATGTCGAGACGCCTGCTACTACTGTTACCTGCACTATTGATGCCTGGCGGAGAGTGACTAAACTGCTGGCCGCCCCCTTACTTTATTCCCCAGCACTGCCCCTTGCGTACCATCCGAAGCTTTCACTTCTAACGGAAACCGGATTTCGGTCCATGTGCAAACGCATACACCTCAATACTTGGGGCGACCTATTTCTAGAAGGGACGTTCCGTACAAAAGATCAGATGTTCCAGGCTACCCCCCCGACGCCCATGGAGGTGTTTTACTATATCAGACTCAGGCAGGGCATGCGTGACATACTCCCCAACTTCCCGGAAGAACCTGGGACGGTGCTGCCATTGCATACCATGCTCGTATCGGATGGCAAGCACTTAGTGTCCAAACTGTATGCCGCTATACGTGGGCAGCGCCCATCGATGTCGTCAAGGGCTCGTGCTAACTGGGACTCCGAGCTGCCCTCTGCGCTCACAGATGAGCAATGGAACTACTGCTGCTCAGGCACGGCGAGAGTCTCCTCCAGCTGCCGGCTGAAAATAATTCATTACAAGTTCGTGCAACGCTATTATTATACTCCAGTCAGGAAACTCAGGTTCCATCTCTCGGAAGATGATAGCTGTGTGAGATGCCGTGCGAGCGGCGCGGATTTCCTCCATCTGGCTTGGGAATGTGGAGCCATACACGCGTATTGGGAACAGGTACATGCCGCACTCCAGATAATGATTGCTGGCTCATTGCCCATGGAGCCACTAGTGATGATTTTGGGTTACACCAAACATGTGCCCAAACCGGATCGCAAATTTGTCGACATTGCGCTGCTCCTTGCTAAGCGGAGGATAGCATGCAGGTGGGGGAGGGGGAGAGCGCCAAAATTTAAGGACTGGCTTGACGACCTCACATATAGCCAGGACCAACATGGTGTATATGCGGAACTGTTGCCGACCCGCTGCACGCCTAGCGACTTCTGGTCTCCCTTGCAGGTATACTGGCTGTCCCAGGCGACACTAAGCGAATCCTCTGGAGATGACGAGCCGACCCCGGGCCTGTGAGCATATAGACAATGTGCACTGCATTCACCATATTACTTCATACATGATGGGGGGGTATTCACACCGCCTAACATGCAACGGGTGGCCATGACGGTTGATTAGACATTGGTAGTGAGGGACTGGGGATACCTGAAGACCTTGAGACAATGGGGTAGGGAGGGACCTCCCGCGCCCATCCTGATCCGGGGATAGGGGGGGTGGACGCACACACAGATAGCCACATACACCCCGAGCTGCCATCGGTGCTGGAGCAGGGGGACGATGGGCACGGCCTAGCGCTGTGATTTGCCCCGCATATCCCTTCACTGGAGAATAGCTGCAATACCTAGCAGGGAAGTTGCTGGCGCTCTGGCAGCCCATTGATGTACACATGAAACAATGCCTGTATTGCAATGAACTGTGTACAGCTGTTACCTCTCTATTGACTGCACCATAAGACTTGTTTTACTGTATAGCAGATGCTGCCGCTGTCATGTTTCTTTTTCTTTATTTTTTGTCATTTCTGTACTGTGCGCAACTAATAAAGGTTTAAAAAAAAAAAAAAAAAAGGACAATAAAAAATTAGCTACCATTCGCGCCAGTCCAAATAAATATCCTCCAACATGGAAGAAAACGAGAACCAAACGGGAACATCTTCTTTAACCAGAAGTACTCCTACTCCATTTTCTTCTCTGAGCCTGGAAAGAAGGAGATTCAAGAAAAACCTGTAACTTCTGCGGGTGGGTAAGCATTACAATACTGTAATATAACCGGGTGGGATAATTCTCGCCTCCGTGTCCTTAATAGAATTTACAATTCTTGGCACGGATGCTAGCTAATTTTTTATTCTATTACAGGACCGGAGGCTTCGTATTATGCTAGTTTAACACTGATCAAATACAACAGAGGTAATATCACCAACTGGTTTATGATAAAACTGTTTAAAGGTAGACTCAGAAGATCAATCAGCAGAATGCATGATATCTTGAACATTAGAACCTCACATAAATGTTTTAGAGGCCATGGCGCCACGAACAGAGTGCGCCCCAAACACTTGGGTACAAATACCTGCCTCTAGCATAACAGATTTCAACCATCTGGCTATAGTAGCCGCAGTAACAGGGTTATAAGGTTTTTGCAAAGCAATTAGTAATTGCACCACACTATCCGGCCGAAAAGGCCTGGTACATTCTTCGTAAGCTTTTAGACATTGAACTACACAAAGTTTAGAGTTACCAGGAAAAGCATGATATTGCACACTATGTGACATTGTTTTAATCCTGGAAGTGATATTAAAGAAAACACCTCAGGAGTAAATACTCTATCTGTAAGGTCTAGAGCTTTCACATCAGAAGAACGACGACATGCAGAGAGACATAACAACATGGCTAATTTGGATGAGAGTTGTTTCCTTGGTAACATATCGATACGTGGCCTTTTAGTGAATAAGGAAAGAACTTGAGAGACATCCCACAAAGAGTAATATTTTGGCTTGGGAGGATTTGCTACCCTAATACCTTTCAATAGTTTGCATACTACTGGATGCATTCCTACCGGTTTGCCCTCAATCTGAGAATGACCAGCCGAAATGGCAGAATGGAAATTGTTAATAGAATGGTATGCCAGAACCTCAGAAGCCTTTTTAGACAAGAAATTTACAACATAGGGTAAGTCCGCCCCCACGGGATCCATGTGTTGTTCTATGCACCAACTAACCCAACTCTTCCAGGTTGAAGAGTCTCTTTTCTTGGTTGAGGGGACCCAGGCCTGGTTCATGAAAGCTGAAGCTTCTTCTGAAAATCCCGGCATTTGCCAATGTTGCCGGAAAGTCTCCAGGTCATCAGGGACAACTGCCCCGATAGTACTATTGGGTGCATTTCTCCATGAGGGCACTGGAGCATCGCCGAGGATCACAGAATCATTCTGGGGGAGTCGCAGCTCCCCTCCAATAAAATTGGGAACCAAGGCTGCGACTTCCACAGAGGAGTCACTAGCATCACTTTCGCCTCTTGACAAATTATCTGCGTGAATACCTCAGGAATAAGAATGAATGGGGAAAAAGCATAATTCAGATTAAGGGACCAATCCTGGGAAAAGGCATCCGTCGCCAGAGCCAATGGATCCGGTCTACAGCTTAAAAATTTGGTCATTTGACGATTCATTCTGGATGCAAACAGGTCGGTCTCGCAACTGCCCCATATCGCTTGCAGCCACTTGACTATCTGGGGCTGGAGTTGCCAGTCGCTGTGATCTTTGTGATGCCGGGAATTCCAGTCCGCCACTATGTTTGACTGTCCCGGAACAAGAGAGCTGTTTGGGTGACAGAGTACGGAACGCAAATAACCCAGCTAGAAGTTCTAGACAATTGATATGGAGATCTAGTTCGCGGAGGGACCAACAACCTCTTGTTGCAATATTTCCGCAACGTGCCCCCCAGCCCCATCGGCTGGCGTCGGACTTTATGACGACCTCCGGCTGGGAGGCGAAAATAGCTCTGCCGTTTCACGCTTCCACATGGCCAAGCCACCACTGAATCTCCTCCTGTACCTCTTGGGAAAGAGGGACTAAGTCTGTGTAAGAGAGACCCTTCTGAAGCTGTTGAATCTTTAACCTTTGAAGGGCTCGATAGTGGAAAAAACGCCTGCATGGAGGATGCAAGGAGACCCAGGATTCTTGCAATCACTCTCAGAGAGACCGTCTGTTTGGATAACAGAGAGCAGAGCTCCTTTTTGATGTCTCTTAGTTTGGAGCGAGGGAGACTCAACTGGGACGTCTGAAAGTTTATGACGAAACCCAAGAAGTCTATCGTCTGGGAAGGACAAAGAATCGATTTGGGTTTGTTGATCACGAACCCAAGGTTTTGTAGCGTAGCAATGGCAGAGACGTTCTAATGCAGGGGCAAAGTGGGCTCTGGCCCAGGGCCCCAGACTTCCAAGGGGCCCCCTGACAGAGTCAGCTTTGTTCTCCAGAGTTTTGACCCCAATGACCTTGAATATTGCTTAAACAGATCGTTTTAAATACTGTTTTCCTTTAACTTATTTTTATGTACCTGATGTGTGATAGTCTAGTACAGCCATTTTGCAGAGAAATGTTGAGTTTATGTTTCATGCAATACACATAAAAAAAGGTTATTTTAGGTCAAAACAAGGCCTAACATATAAGAAATGGGAGAGCATCACAGAGATTATTTGCAGTAATATTGGTGAGCTGCCACAGTGTTACAATATTGAAAGCACACATAACTATCCCTGAATATTAGATGTAAACACATTTAGGGCCTTATTTATGAGAAGTGATGCATTGCTGTGGGAAAACCGGGAAGCATCACTTCTTAGTGCATCCTCCTTGCGACATGATGGATGTGTCATATTTACTGTATGAAGCATCATGTTGCAAGGAGTTACAGATACGTCAGTATTTCTGACGTATCTGTAGGCGCAAAAGTGATGCATTGCTGGGGTGTGTCTGAAAATAGACGCAACTTCAGCAATATGTCCTTTCACATGGGGCAAACCCCAGGTGAAAGGGCCTGCATCAGTCTTACGCCTGCTGTGAGGCAGGTATAAGATAATGACGCAATAGCGTCCTAGAAGGGGCGCACTTCGTTCTCATAGATTTTAATGTGCCACTTCTACAAGGCTTTTTGCGGGGCAACACCTACCCTGCATACATTATACCTGGGGCAGGTATAATGTGGTGCAGGGGTTTACAAAGTGACGCATCTGCCTAGATGCGTCTCTTTGTAAATGGGGCGCAACATGGCACATTTTTTACGCTGCCGGTGCATCACAAAAAGTGACGCACCGGCGGCATAAAAGTGAAGCAAGGCCCCATAAATAAGGTCCTTAGAATTTGAACGGGTGTTCCTTTGCACTGTCAGGGCCCTAATGAAATGAAATAGTGTATTTAATAGAGCGCGCAGCTACACAGACTAGAGGGTTCTGCTGCATGACAGTGGGAGGAAAATGTGCATAAAAGACCCATCAGTTATTAAAAAGGCAGGTTTTTATTTTTTTCCTGAAAGAGAGTAGATCAGTGGTTAGTCTCAGAGACTCAGGGAGGCTATTCCACAATTTTGCACCTAGAAAGTTGAAGGGATCTGCCTCCAGTGCGGGCACGGCATATTTTAGGCACGATGGCCAGCGACATTGGAAGATCTTAGGGGTCTAGATGTTGTGTAGCGATTAATGGGCTTATTTAGGTAGCCAACAAGACAGGGAAATCTTTAAAGAAGATGGTCATCGCTTTAAAGTCGATCTGTTCTTTTATGCGGAGCAAGTGTACAGACTTAAGACTAGGGGTCATACTAGATCTGGGTTTAGGTCTCAGGATGGCTCTGGCTGCCGCGTTTTGTACCAATTGTAGGCTCTAAATAGGGGATTTGGGAAGACTGAGTTACAAGCTGTTGACATAGTCAAGCTTTGATGTCACCAGAGACTGCACCCAGATCTTTCTGCTCTCAAGCAGTAACAGAGGCAGGATTTTTTTTAGCATACGGAGTATGCCAAAGCAAGCACCAGTTAGATTTTGGATTTGAAAGCGCATGGAGAGTATCTTGTCTATGACAATTCCTACGTTTTTTACTTTCTCCTTTTCCGCAGGCGGGGGCAGCAGATCTTAAAGCCACCAAGAGCTCCAGTCAGGTGTTTCTGGATTACCAAAGAAAACAATATAAGTTTTGTCAGGATTGCACTTCAGCTGATTGATCTTAAGCCAGTTAAAAACCTGGGGAGGCAAAACCCAATCATTGCCCTGTTAAAATCGGTTCCTTTTTCACACGTAAAAATCAGCTGAGTGTTATCAGAATAGGAAACAATTTTAGCGCCCTCTTCCTCTAGCGCAGAAATGCAAAAGGGGGGGGGGGGGTAGATCTATATTAAAATGGGTAGGACTGAGAATGGAGCCCTGAGATACACATACATTCATGGCCGGAATTGGGGATGAGAAAGGGGGAGCCAGATATCCTGAGATCTATTTACCAAGAAGGATGACATCCATGTTAAGGCAGTCCAAACCCCCCCGCACTCCCCCGCAGGCCGTTGTTAGCAAGTCTCTCCAGAAGCCTCTCATGTGGGACTGTATCAAAGGCCGCCGACAGATTGAGCAGTATCAGAACAGCCTTGTCTCCCTGGTCCAGCTACCCATGAGAAATTCAGTCACTTCCAGCAGAGCGGACTCCGTACTGTAGTTAGCCCTAAAAGTTTGATTGGGACTCATGAAGGAGCTTCCCATGTTCAATGTGTTTTTCGAGGGCCTTCTTTACATGCTTCTCTAATACTTTGGAGAGTGCCGGAAGAAGGAAGATTGCCTTGTAGTTGGCAGAGTCCGTAGGTTTGGCGTAGCCTTTTTCATCAGTGGAAGAATCTTAGCATTCTTCCATAATTTCAGCATGTTGCCTGAGGAGAGGGACACATTAAAGAGCTGGTTTACCGTGAGGTTTGTGGTGGGAGCTCATAGGTTGAGGATATTCGGTAGGACCCATGCTTTGGAGAATGGTCAGTGACTCTTCAAGCTGAAACTCAGGGAAAGCTAGTAAAGATGGAGGATCCAAAAGGTGAAATATGCCATAGGAACCAAGGAAGAAGGTCAGTTCTTCCTCTGAGATGTTAGTGAAGGCTTGTTGGATCACGGAGATCTTTTTGTGGAAGTATTGAGCTATTTGCTTAGACCATTCTTCCGTGTATGTCCCTTCCTTTGTGCCGGCTTTTGGAGCGGTAAAGGATTTAACTATGCTAAAGATTTTCTTCTCTTATTTTGGGCATTTTCTATTTTGGTTTGAAAGAAGTTTTTCTTGGCTGCCTTCATGAGAATGTAATGAGCTTTTAAGTTGTCTATATACACCTTCCTGTCAGGTAGAAGGATTCACACCATTTCAGTTCCATTTTACTACAATTTATTTTGCTAGATCTGAGGGAATTGTTAAACCACGGCGCAGGTGGGGCTGAACTCTTTGAGGAGCGGGAAACAACTGGTACCACTGCATCACTGTTGGTTCAGAGACATGAATCTATTGAGAGGGTGTCCGAGTCGGGGCAGCCAGACAGCTCCGGTGAGGAACGACGAGGGCATCTGCTAACATCGGGATGGATATTTTTTGGAACGTCCTGTAATTAGGAACCCTCTGCCCTGCATTAGCCCTAGGGGCTGTGGCAGAGTTGGGAATGACATGTTTTAATAGGAGGTGGTCAGACCAGATAATGGGAAGAGGTAGGCTTACTGATATGTCAAAGTTGTGAATGATTTGGTCTAGGGTATGGGACTTCTCATGGGTGGCCGAAGAAATAGATTGAAACATGTTACAGGCCTGCAGCGTCTCCAACAAGGAAATAGTTTGAGGGTCTTTTCCATTGTCCATATGTGCATCGAAATCTCACAGAATAAGGTAGTTGTTTTATTTTAAGGCCAGGGAGGTGGTGGCTGTATTAAGCGTAGTAATACCATTTCCAAGTGCACTGGGAGGTCTGTAAAACAAAAAAAACAGCTATGCTATTATTGGGGGATAAGGTACAGCGGAAGCCTAAGGACTCTGCGCCCTCGATGTTTTCCACTGGGATGGGAGAGCAGTCTAGTTTTTGATTGTAAATTATGGTGACATCGCCCCCCTTCCCACTCGGTCGGTCCCTCCTAAGGATTTTATAACCTGTAGGGATGGCTGAGGTGATAGACCTTGGGAGAACTGATGGCCAAACGAGCGTCTTTGGCCTCGTCCGGCCCTATTAAAAAGACCTGCCTGAAATACCCTCTTGATGCCAGACAGTCCCTTGTCGAGGGTTGTGAACGTGCCCACATATTTAGCAACATCTTTGACAAAGTTTTCCCGGAAGAGATTGCTATCTGCTAAGGGCCCTAGTTCCGCTGCAGCCAATTCTATGAGATTTGGAATCCATGCGTATAAGGAGCGATTTGCGTTGTTCCGTAGAAATGGCGCAGTTCGCGTTCCCAAATAGGCAATTAGCTCTTTGCGTCCACCCTGCCTGGACATGGGGATCCACTGAAGTAGGAGGCTTCAGACAGCTAGGTCCCAGTGAGAAATAAAAAATCAGGCTGTTCATCTAAAAGAAGGCCATAAGCACGTGATTCATGCTTTTGCATAGAGTGACAATTTTAAAAGGGTGGCCTTTAAGTCCTCTGTTTTTACACTTATTGTTGCATGGGAGGATCTTGGGTGTGAGATTCCTGGGCTGGAGGAGAGACCAGTTGCACTCATTGCATCGAAAATCTACCTCAAAGCTCGGATCAGCCGCTGTACACTGACATAATGGTAGCCGCCTAAGGCTAAACCGTTTTCCCTATTGTAATATAGTGGAAGAAACTCACCGGATGGGAATTGGGCAGCATGGCCGGCGCCGGACGCCTCCGGGATGCCTCCAGGTGCAGAAGGGCTTTCCATTGGCGCGCCTTCGGCACGTCCGCTGTGCACGTCCGTTTGAATCATGAATATAGAGTCTAATGATTACGATGCAAACTGTATCGCTAACGCAGCTGAGGAAGTGGAAACTGTGTGAGCAGAAGTGAGGAGCCCGATAGTAGCCCCAGCCCTCCGCACAATCGGCGTATCAGCCGCAGCGGACTAGGACTGGAGAAATAGCGAGATGTGAATCGAAGCAGCTAAGGAGGTATAGGCAAGCAGAATCAGTAAAGTGCAAGTGCGAGTAGGTAGGAGAAATTGTTAAAAAGTACAGAGTAATTCAGCCACACATGTACAATTTTAAAAGTATTTAAAACCTAGTAGCAGGGCAGGAAACACTAAATCCTACCGCTGTCAGCGGCGCACGTCCATTTACCTCGGGAATATATAGGCTAGTGCCTATGATGCAAACTGGATCGCTAACACAGCTGATGAAGCGTAAATTGCGTGGGAAACAGGGGCTCAAATAAATTCAAAGCTGTTCTGAACAGGGGCACCGAAAATATGTTTGGCCCAGGGCCCCCAAAATCCTTAAGATGTCCCAGAGCAATGGTCATGCGTAAATGCTGTACTACCAAAGTTGGAGGCTGCGCCATGATAAGTATGTTGTCCAGATAGACTATCATGCAAACTACCTCTTCTCTGAGGTATGCTATCACTGGTTTCATCACCTTGGTGAAGCACCATGGTGCTGAGGAGAGTACGAAAGTAGGACCAAATATTCGAACCATCGGTCCGCCACTGAAATTGAAGGAACCGGCGAAGGGAAGGAAAAATGGAGATGGACAAATAGGCGTCCTTCAGGTCCAGACGGACCATTCAGTCGTCTTGTTTCAAGAGATCCACCATAAGATGGATGGCCTTCCATCTTGAAGTGCTATTAATTCATGAATTGATTGAATTCCTTTAAATTCAGTACCAGCCTGTAACCTCCGCCTTTCTTCTGTACCAAGAATATATTGCTGCAGAAACCGCGAGGGCCCTCGTCGCAATATGCTATTGTGCATTTCTGCAGCAATTCTTAGAGTTGGGAATCTATAAAATCACACTCGAGCTGGGAAAAAGAAAACTATCTGGGTGGTCTGTGCTGATAAGGGGTCTGATAGAAATCTAACTGGAAACCCTGAATTGTTTGCAATATCCAAGCAACCTGCGAGAGTTGAACCCAATTGTGATAGGAAAATTAAGTATGACCCCCCCCCCAAGGGTAACGGAAAAATGTCTGGAGCTCTTACCTGTAGATTCAGGGGCTTGGAAACTTCCACGGTAGACTCCTCTGTTGAAACAGCTCCGGTTGAAGTGCTGTCTGGTGGGGTAGAAGGTACCCCAACGAGTGGAGTCCCACTCACTGCGGCCGAAATCTCCTTGTTGAGGACCTTGGAAGAACTGATGGCCAAACGAGCGCCTTTGGCCTCGTCTGGCCCTATTAAAAAGTCCTGCCTGAAATACCCTCTTGATGCCAGACTGTCCCTTGTCGAGGGTTGTGAACGTGCCCACATATTTATCAACATCTTTGACGAAGTTTTCCCCGAAGAGATTGCTATCTGCTAAGGGCCCTAGTTCCGCTGCAGACAATTCTATGAGATTGGAATCCATGCGCATAAGGAGCGATTTGCGTTGTTCCGTATAAATGGCGCAGTTCGCGTTCCCAAATAGGCAATTAGCTCGTTGCGTCCACCCTGCCAGGACATGGGGATCCACTGAAGTATGGGACTCTGGTTATGTTATGTTATGTTATTTATTTTTTGTATAGCGCACGGATGCCGCAGCCAAGAGGCGTCCCGGCGCTTGGAGAATTGGATAACACAACACATCAGAGAAGGCAAGAAGACAAGACTAAACTGTGGAGAAGAGGAAGGTCTTCAAAGCCTTCCTAAAAGGAAGCAAGTCAGGGATTGAACGGAGAGGAGCAGGCAGAGAGTTCCAGAGGGAAGCTTCCAGCACTGAGAACGAGCGTCCACCCATTCTAGCTCGTTTAAAGTGCGGCACAATGGCGAGGTTCAATCCAGCAGAGCGAAGAGTTCTAGCAGGGACATAGTGCAGGATAGTCTGTGAAAGAATAGGAGGGGAAGCTAGTTTAAGAATTTTAAAAGTTAAGCAAAGGACTTTAAACTTAACTCTTTGCTCAATCGGTAGCCAGTGGTGCCTTCAAAGCCATCTCTAAGATCTATGCGAGGGATCCTGCGACATCCAGAAGTTTGTCCTGACAACCTTGTTAGGAGCATTCAATACCCTTTTTAGGGTTCTTCTCAAATTTCTTCAGGAAGGTTAGTAAACTCGAATCTATTTCTGGGGTGTCTGCCACCTTGTCAGGGATATCGGGCCTAGGACATTCTGAGCGAAGCCTATTCCACACCTCCTTATCAAAACTCCTGCGAAGGTTGTCGTGCAGATAAGCTGCAAACTCAGAGGCAGGTGCCCAGTCAGACAATCTGGGATGAACTATATCAGCCGGGTTGAGGGTGAAGGGAGTGGAAACGTTTGAGAGAGGTCCTGCTCTATGTTTTTGGACTTCTTGGACCTTTTCTTGGGAGGGGCCTCATCTGGGGAGGTTCCCGAGGTATCTGTGTCCATGTCCGTGTCTGATTGCTTGGACTTACCGTCCGGATTAGGTAGTGAAGAGAGAGTAGTAGAGTGAGGCCAAGACTTAGTTCGGGGGTCAATAGTCGAGATGTCCTGAGCTGGTTCAGCAGGAGTAGGAAAACCATGACGTTTGGCACATTTTTCCAATTGCATTGTTATTGGTTATTGGAAGCCTGATCGGTAACAGCCCCAAACAAAGTTCCCGGTCACAGTGGGAGACGTAGCTTGAGTTAGCTCTTGTACAATGCATATGAAAGCAGGCAAAGCAAGCTGAAAACAAAGCACAAGTAGTGTGATAACATTTTTAAACTAGTGGCGCATGCCGGATTAATAGTGCCATTATAAATACATAGAAAGTATAACAGTAATGATGAATGCACTTAACTTCCTGCGTGAGCAGCAAAGAAAGTGGCTCAAGGACTAGTTATGGTGGCTCTTATAGGGTCATACAGGAAGTGACATGTGACTAAAGCATTATGGGATGTGTAGTTTACTTTGAATACAAAATGTCTTGATTGGCTGCTGTGAGTGGCAATAAATAGAAAGAGAAGCATAATAAGAAGCCTCCGGTCCTGTAATTTTTATTGATTTATTTAATGCGATTTTAAATAGCGCGAATATTACCCAAAGGTGTCAGAGTGCTTCACAAAAGAACCAGTTGCGTTACATAAGGACTTTGGATTACACGAGTTACATAAGAGATACAAACAGGAAAAATTTGCAAATGTACAAGTTGTAAAGTCACACAACAAAGAGATACACACAGAATTTTTTTCTCCAAATGTACAAGTTGTAAAGTCAATGAAACTTTAGCTCTGCGATGAGGGAATTAGTTTGTGCACAGTGATATATATTAATTGCTTGATCCTAATTTGACATCACTTATTTCAATAATAGCTGTGACACTACCACTTGGAGTGGTCCACCTCAACCAACCACTTACAAAAAATCATAAACAATGTGAACCAAGTAGTGTCCAAATAAACATCTGATTTTTAGCACAATTTCTGCTATTCAAATGTAAAAAAAAAGAATTCTCAGCAGGCTTGCTTGATGATTTCATCCAACAGTCTTTTTTTATTTTCATTGCTTCATAACATCCACTTGCATTGAAGAATCAATTTTCAGTCATTCATAGAAATTGTTCAAAGGCAAAAATTATTTTCCAACTGCTACAGCCTACGCGTTTCGTCCCTCAGGGACATTATCAGGGCTTAAAACAATATTGTGGTGTTCCCAAAAATGAGTCCATATCGATTTATGACCAAGTAGATCGTACCATCCTCAACCAATCCTTATATGTCACCAGTTCGCTTACTGAAACTTCCCCTAAATTCATGGGACGTCAGCCCTCAAGATGGAATTAGTGGCCGTAATGTTTCTATATAATTTACTTTTAATGCAATCTCCCTCTACAAACAGTTCTACATCCAGATACTCAATCTTTTGTGTCTGAAAATTCATAGTCAAATTGACATTAAAAGTATTGTCATTCAAGAACATTAGCTAATCTTCCATATCTCTTTTAGTACCCTTCCAAAGTATCAAAATTTCGTCGATAAAACGACCCCAGAATAAAATTGAGTCAGTCCACTTCGCGGCTCCTGGGCTCCAGGCATGCTCCCTCTCGTACCAACTCATGAAAAGGTTGGCATACGAGGGGGCAAACCTGGAGCCCATCGCCGTGCCCCTAATTTGGTGATACCAATCATTCTGGAAAAGGATGAAATTATTGTTTAAAATTAAAGAGCTCATTGCCACAATCATCTCTGAATGTTCTATTAGACTGGCACTTCTTTGACCAAGGAAATGTTTTAATGCTGCTTTCCCTTTATCATTATTGATGCAAGTATAGAGTCCTACCACATCAAGAGTGACAAAACTCATACCTTCTTCCCATGTGACACTTTCCAACTTATTGAGGACATCCATCATGTCTCTTATGTATGAGGGTAAATTATGAACTAGGGTTTTTAGAAATAAGTCCACAAATTCTGATAGATGTTCGGTCATACTTCCTATACTAGACACTATAGGTCTTCCCGGTGGGTTTAACCTTGACTTATTTATTTTGGGAAGTGTATATATAGGGAAAAGATGGATTTACCACTCTTAGGTACTTATATTCAGCATCATCTAAGAGCCCAGCCTCTTTCCACGAGAACAGACGTTCTTCTATTCCTCATTCAAGATGGGGATAGAAGAACAGGTAGATACAGTAAATGTAAAGATAATTTGACAACTGACGAACGTGAAGCGCTCAAAAGTCTGAGAAACGATGGGAATATTGTGATTCGAGAAGGAGACAAGGGGGGAACATTGTGGTACAAGACAAGGAAGAATATTGTAGAGAGATTGCTAGGCAATTGGCAGATCAAAAATGTTACAAGAAACTGACTCATAATCCAACGGCAGCAGCAGTGAGGATGATTGCAGAGCGTCTGTTCTCGTAGAAAGAGGCTGGGCTCTTAGATGATGCTGAATATAAGTACCTAAGGGTGGTATATCCATCTTTTCCCTTTATATATACACTTCCAAAAATTCATAAGTCAAGGTTAAACCCACCGGGAAGACCTATAGTGTCTAGTATAGGAAGTATGACCGAACATCTATCAGAATTTGTGGACTTATTTCTAAAACCCCTAGTTCATAATTTACCCTCATACATAAGAGACACGATGGATATCCTCAATAAGTTGGAAAGTGTCACATGGGAAGAAGGTATGAGTTTTGTCACTGTTGATGTGGTAGGACTCTATACTTGCATCAATAATGATAAAGGGGAAGCAGCATTAAAACATTTCCTTGGTCAAAGAAGTGCCAGTCTAATAGAACATTCAGAGATGATTGTGGCAATGAGCTCTTTAATTTTAAACAATAATTTCTTCATTTTCCAGAATGATTGGTATCACCAAATTAGGGGCACGGCGATGGGCTCCAGGTTTGCCCCCTCATATGCCAACCTTTTCATGGGTTGGTACGAGAGGGAGCATGCCTGGAGCCCAGGAGCCGCGAAGTGGACTGACTCAATTTTATTCTGGGGTCGTTTTATCGACGACATTTTGATACTTTGGAGGGGGACTAAAAGAGATATGGAAGATTATCTAATGTTCTTGAATGACAATACTTTTAATGTCAATTTGACTATGAATTTTCAGACAAAAAAGATTGAGTATCTGGATGTAGAACTCTTTGTAGAGGGAGATTGCATTAAAAGTAAATTATATAGAAAAATTACGGCCACTAATTCCATCTTGAGGGCTGACGTCCCATAAATTTAGGGGAAGTTTCAGTAAGCGAACTGGTGACATATAAGGATTAGTTGAGGATGGTACGATCTACTGGGTCATAAATCGGTATGGACTCATTTTTGGGAACACCACAATATTGTTCTAAGCCCTGATGTTGTCCCTGAGGGGACGAAACGCGAAGGCTGTAGCAGTTGGAAAATAATTTTTGTCTTTGAACAATTTCTATGAATGACTGAAAATTGATTCTTCAATGCAAGTGGATGTTATGAAGCAATGAAAATAAAAAAAGACTGTTGGATGAAATCATCAAGCAAGCCAGCTGAAAATTCTTTTTTTTTACATTTGAATAGCAGAAATTGTGCTAAAAATCAGTTGTTATTTGGACACTCCTTGGTTCACATTGTTTATGAAGTTGTAAAGTCACTCAAGGAAGAGATACAAACCGATAAACTCTAAACTCATAGGAATAGTAGTAAGTACAAAGGTCTACTACATATACAGAGCGCTGCTCTGCCACTGTAAAAAACAAACAAGCACACAACTTCCTCTGTTGCCCCATTGTAAACACCAGCACGAATCACCGAAATCCAAAAGTTGAAAACGAATAACTCCTCACACGTGAAATTCTCAACAGTGGTGCCAGTTCTCCACTCTTTACCACATTGTTGAATGATAAAGCTGACAATTTGAAGGCAAAGAGTGCTTTATTCCTAGAGAAGAAAGCACCACCAGGTACACGTCTTCTAACTCCGGTAGCCTCTTGCAAACTGCCCAACATTGCCACGGGACGGGCCTAGTGATTTTAGAATGGAACACCAGGGTCGTGCCGTGAGGAGATATAAATCAAAAGTAAATACACAACAGAACTAAACTATTTTTATGTTCACAACGTCAAAGCCAGTGTTTTATGTGGCAAAAAAGTGTGTGCCTCTTGCTGTCTAATGACAGTCATTCCAACTAGATCAAAAATTACACTAACAGTTATTAAAATTAAAGCATTTATTTTACCTAGCCGTGGAAAGATGTTTGGTTTGGAGGCGTACACAACGGTGCTGGAATGGAACGTGCATTCGGAAATAATGCATTCCTTACTCTCTTGCATTTATCCTGCAATGTGGTTTTCATCCTGAGTTATCTACCCTATTTTTCCTTTCTACACTCCCAATAACTAATATTACACTTATAACCCATATCCTTTTGAAAATAAACAGTTGCCTTAGCTTTTAGGCCTTTACAAAAGTGGCTTAACTTCCCTCGATAATAGGTGTAGTCTTAAACATAGTAACTGAAGGAAAGAAACTCAAAGAAAAAGTCATTTAAAATGCAAAAGAGACATTTAAGGTATTTTACGAGTTCATATATCAAAGTTCATACATAGCACATAGTATATATGTTGAGCATCTCTTTAAAAAAACGCAACAAGTTTGAACTTACCAGTTCCACAAATGTAAGTCCACCGTAACTGTGGGCAACGAAAAACACATTCTCAGCAGGTGCTTGAGAAATGAAGTGGTCCCACACGTACAACGCATGTTCCTCTGGCGAGCCATTTTCCTGCAGACAGAAATAGATAATTTACATATCCACCCAAAATCAGCTATTATAAAACCACTATGTAAAGTCCAAACATATTCAGAGCAACAGACCACACATCTTTTGCCATTTCAAATGTTACATTTTTGTACATTACCTTTACATTTAACAAGCCGAAAATCGATAAGCGTCTGTATAGATTTTTTGGCAACTGGAACCTATAGTGTGGCGGGGGTCGGACCCAGGCTTAGGTAAAGGACCAAGAACACACGGTGATTGCAGTGGTGGTCTAATACCTGACCACGCCTGGCTCCCCGGTCTATTTATTCATTTTCCTGGCCGTACACCAGACGCTTAAGCTTGCAGGGGGGTACAGGTCTCTCCCATGCGCAACATACAATATGGTTCTTGCCCAACATCCGGCAACACTACAGAACCCAAATCGCTTAGAAACTGATTTGGACGCAGTTGTTCATAGAGGTAAGGTAAGCGAAGTAACGCTTCTTGTGTTTTTCAAAAGATTAAGATTGTAGTCAGGTCTTCCAGATCATAGGAAGAGTCATAGTCTTAAATAAGAGGCCAGGTGGGTCAGAGCTGAGATGAACTGGGCATAACAGGGCCGTACAACCTAGCCAGGCCACGAGTCAGGGGTACACACTGGTACATAGCGTCCAACCACTTTTTTCACAGGGTGGCGCCATCCACCCTGCCAAGAAGTTGGGCCCCACAGAAAAATGTTGAACTTGTCCCAGTGTAAATTTCAGACACTGGGACATGTTCAGCAGTTCCTGCACCTAGCAGCAAGGTACAGGCAGCGAGGGGGCTTTTTTTTCACCTCCAGCTTTGTTAAAGATAAAGGCAGATGTTAAGGGGCCTTAAGGCCTCCTTTTGATCGAGTATCGGACTAAAGGCGGCCTGGAACCTCACACTTACATGACAATGCAAGGGAGAGGAAACAAAAGCACACAACTTGTTATCTCTTCACAGGTACTTAAAAAAGATGCATACTTTTTATTTACATTGTTTAGTCCCTGTATATACACGTGCATGCACTTTAAGAATGTCAGATGGGTTAGTCTATCCCAGTATTTACACAAATAACAATTTAAATAGCACTGATTAATTTATTTCATAGCGCTACTCATCCCAATGCAGAGTGTTAGAGCACTTATCATAACTTACCCATTATCCATTCATGTAAGTGTGCAAATCAATGTAATACACACATCCGAGCACTGTTGCATAATTAAGTGGTACATTTATGCTCACAATATTGTATGAGATGCACACCATGTGTGTTGCGATATCATGAATAACAAACCCGAAGATGGTAGCAACAAAATAGAGGTTCAACAAACCCCGTCCCATCCCCCAATAACAGTGGGTGATTATGTTTTGCAGAAGACTACATAATCTTCTATACTACTTCGATTCATTTTTTGAACTACATAAAACCCAGATCTCTCCAACTATTGTGTTAACCTCCAGAGTTATCTTACCATTGTTATTCCCTGAGATTTACTGGGGACCTCTGCAGCAGATGCCTTAACCCCATAAAATATTTTAAAATGCATTGTTTGCAACCAATTAAGCAGAACAGATCTACTACCATGCATT
Organism: Lissotriton vulgaris; assembly: GCF_964263255.1. Taxonomy (NCBI): domain Eukaryota; kingdom Metazoa; phylum Chordata; class Amphibia; order Caudata; family Salamandridae; genus Lissotriton; species Lissotriton vulgaris. The sequence continues at coordinate 626,869,164 of NC_141689.1, forward strand.
TCCTTGTTGCCAATTTGTTGGTGGCAGGGTTTTAAAAAAATTTATTAGTTGAGGTCCAGATTTTGCATCAGGATTGCCCCACTCTTTTGGCACAACCCCGACTCCACATCCCATTTGTTAAATATCATAATGCACTTAAATGTACTCATAATACACCTAATAAACATATGTGTGAGATCTTAGTACCTGATGTCACTTCTTGTGATGTCACTTCCAGTGAGGTCACCTACTGTGATGCCATATGGCATGTCATGCGTTGTGACGTCATGTGCTGTGATGGCACGCGTCATGATGTCACTTGCATATTGCCTAACTTGGTCAGTCCCCCCACTTCTTTGTATAGGACTTGTGCTCTGAACCTAGCCTACACTATACCTGCAGCAGACTCCTTTTTAGGCCGGGCAGCGCATTAGCTGCTCTGTAAGACATGCTGTGTTGGAGTATGACATAGAAGCCCCGCCCACTCTTTGCCCCTATTTGTCATTGGCTTGTGTCATTGTCCTTCATAAATGCTGGCTTCTGATTCATTAACAGGCTTGTTAGTCTCTCCTTAGTACCGCCTTATTTTCATTTGTAACCTCCCATGAGGACTGTCACTTTTACTTCGGTTGTTACACAGCATGTCTTTTTTAGTCTGTAAGCACGATTTTCTTAAATGAGGTTCTCCTACAGCAGGCATCACATGCTTTCAAAATTCAGCGCACATTGTGGGCTTTCACTTTACGAGCAGCCCAGGATAATGGCGGCCACTTCTTTGAATAGGTCTTGCATTTACAAGAGTTTGAGCTATTGACATTGTAAATGACAATGCCTTTTATTTATGAGTTAATTATCAAAACATATAAATAAAAGGCCTCGTCATTTACAATGCCAATAGCTTAAACTCTCAAAAATGCGAGAGCTATTGCATTGCAAAAGCTTGTTGTGTATGCAAGGGGAGATCTGATTCAAATTCAATCAGGTTAGATCATATCGGACGCTTAATGTTGTTAAGGATTGCACCTGCATACGAAAGCCGAAATGGCAGAGGGAACCTTTGCTAAACTTTTTCCATAAAGCCATGCATTACCACAGCTGGTTCGACCAAGTGGAATGAACGCTGCAGCCTACTGCCCACATCACACTGATCTGCACTGGTATCTGTAAAGCTGAGGAGAGGCTCCAACAGAGGAGCTCTGTACTCAGCATCCAGCATCTTGATGATTACCAGTGCTTAGAAAGGCTTTCCAGAAAAAGTCACATTGCTCTTGAGAGGGACTGCATGCAGTACTTAATTTGTGATTATTGTAGCTGGTGAGAATACACTGTCATTCCTTATTGCGGACCTGGACTCCGTGCTGCTTGATTCCACGGGAAGTCCCAATCCACAATAACCATATATCCTGTGCCTTGCACTGATTGTCTGTATCACTTGAAAGCCTGATCGGGCCCAGGCATTCCTGCGTCATATGGCATCATTGTGTCAGGACGTCTGGAGTTCACATGACACCAGGTGCATAATTCTCCTCCAGGCACCATGTTCTGGACACTGAATTCCAAATCACTGGTGCTATATTATGTGCCCTTGCTCTTCACTCAAGGTGCTGGCCGTGTCTCCCAGCCACAAAGTCACTGAAAGCACATCGTCAAGGTGAGCCCAATGGTCACTGTCCCCCGGATGTGCAATAAGCACTGGCAGTACCGGAAGAGGCAGGATCACACCATGGTCTGGGGAACTATACCAGAAGTGCTGTCCACCTGAGGGGCATATCTCTCCTGCCAGGACATCCCTTCACACTGTGGGAGCGTGGGAGAATGTTTGGTATAGGGCAACATGAGAAAAGAAACATGGGGCAGAGACAGAGAGAGGATAACATGGGGAAGGGCCTAAAGGAAAAACTCAGATGGAGGAGGTACATGATGGGATCGGAGGTCAGACCAAGCGGGCGGCACTATCCTTAAAAAAAAGCGTGGGCACCAGTACTAACATTTCCATAAATTAAGCACTGCAACATCTACTCACTTTTGAGGTCACATTACTTTATGGAGGAGGCTCCCTCGGTTAAAAACCTTACACACCACATCCATCAAGATGGAAAAGCTTTGATAATTACCTCCTTCTTCACCCAAGCATCCAATGCTGGCTTTGGATGGGCCAGTGGAGGCAGACTTTTAACTTTGTCAGATGCCAGCCGAAGCAGATAGGCATGAGGCATTCATGGTCCGGAAAGACACTTGTGTAATTGTCTGGTCCTGGATTGGAGGCCTCACTGGATACGCAAGAGTGGCTAGCAAAGGTATTGTGATTCAAGTGAATTAATAACCTGAAACTGTGCAATTAAAACCTTAAGGCACTCTACTTGAATTATATGTTCAGAAAAATTAACACCATCGTGGCGTCCTTCAGTAGGTTTAGTTGGTGCAACAGGACTGCTGGGTTGGAAAGAAACGTAAGTGGCAGGGTCCCATAAAGGACATCTTGCTACAGAGTCCACTATGAAATGTATCAATTCATACAAGTGGTGGGAATGGTCACTTCTTGCAGATGTGCCTTGAATGGGCAAGGATACTCTAAAATCCTGTCCCAGTCCAAAAAATCCATGTGGTGAGATTGGAATTAGCCCAGATTGTATCTGATACCTAGGACCATTCCAAAGAAAAATTAATTTCCATCCAAAGTCATGCATGAGGAGGCTGCATATGTCAAGTACAGAAGGTGCCTCGGTCAGAGATTATCGCTTCCCCAGCTGCTCCGTCTTGCTGTGCTTGGCCTACGGTCCCACCCAGACAGGGTTCGAGACTGCACCTAGCTGGGTCCCGCTGGTGCCTCGCTGCTGCGCCGGTATTTCTTTATTTTCCCCTGCATCCCCCCAATGTAGCCCAATAATGCTGTTTCCCCCTGTACCCTCTGTTCGGTATCAGCGTCACGCTGATTGTGCCCCCCGTAGCATTCCACTCTTTCCTTACTGTACCACTGTTTATTGTGTGATTGAGATTGTACTGTAGTCATTTTGTAGTCTATTTGTTTTTCGTCGTATTTCTTTTGCCCAACGCTAATTTTTCCCACCGCACCCCGCACCCGCTCCAGTCTCCCAGATGCACGTCCCTCCCACCTCCCCTATTTAATGGCGACTGCGTGCAGCGGGCACGCCGCTGGCAAGCCTGTCTGCGCATATCTGCACCCGTCCACGACCCGACCGCGACCAGCGCCAGGAACCCTGGAACTCCGAGCCATCGCTGATACGACTCTGCCGCCCTCCACGCATTCAACCACGGAAGACACACCAACTGCCAAAGAGTGCGACCCAACACCACCCACGGACATTTCTCCTGCAGACACTGCCAACGATCCTTCACCATCAACGAAGCCCCCACGACGACAGAAGGCCCACTGGACGGACACTCAACTGAAGCCCTGACCTGCATCCTCCTCCACGTGCGTTCCCTACACAGACACGCCTTAGAGATCTGGGACCTGATCGACACCCGATCGCCCAATGTCACTTTCTTCATGGAAACTTGGACCAAAGACACCTTTGGCCTCCGCCATCCCCGACGCATACAAGATCCAGAGAAAGGAGAGCCCCCAACGCCCAGGAGGAGGCCTCGCCATGGCACACCAGACCACCCTCCGACTCTCCACCTCCAGCACAAGCGACCCCCATGCCTACATAGAACACCTCCACTTCCAGATCCAGACCAGCCCCAGGCCCCTGGGACCTCGCACTCAGGCCGCCACAACCATTACCGACCTCGTTGCATCCTACGCCATCACCTTCATGGACTACATCCTACTTGGCGAACAGAACTTCCACCTCGGCAACCATAGCGATCCCGACTCCACCACCCTCCTCGACAACCTCTCCAATTTTTGACTGAAGCAACTCGTCACCACACCCACGAACAGAGTAGGACACACCCTCAACCCCATCTTTGCAGGAGGAACTAATTTTTGCTTTAGCCACACTACGCAGCCCCTCTGGATGGACCACCACTGCATACACTTCACCTTCAATACCACCATCACACCCAAAGTCGCCGCGCCCGCCGCGAAGGAACTGGAGAAAGATCATAGAGGAACACCTCAACACGACCCTCCGCCTAGATCCCCCCAGTGCCACGACAGACGCCAACTCTGCAGCCAAAGAACTCCACTGCTGGATCTCAATCTGCGCCAACGAGCTCGGAATCCTCCGCCACCCTGCAGAACAACGCCACCGAAGGCCGTCTGGTTCACCACCGAACTCCAAGAAGCCAGACACTCCTGCAGACACCTCGAGAAAACCTGGCGGAAATTTAAAACCACAGAAGACTTGAACAACCACAAGAACGCCCAGAAGTAATACTACCAGCAAATAAGGGACACCAAGCGGACCTTCATCAAGAACAAGATCCACACCAACTAAACCAACGCCAAAGAACTTTTCAACATCATACAGCAATTCACCAACCCCCCGAGTGAAGCCACGGATGTCACATCGTCCCAGGAACTCTGCAACAAGCTCAGCTCCTACATCCATCTAAAAATCAAAGCCCTCTACGACAACTTCAGCAAACAGACACCGGACACGACCCCCCTCCCCACCACCGACAACCAGCCGATCGTCACTACCTGGAATCTCACCACTGTAGAACTCGTCACCGTGACCATGAACAACACCCACTCCAGAGCCCCCACGGACCGCTGCCCTCCACACATCTACCACAGGGCCGGACACCCGAACTAGGATGGACCATTAACGCCTCTTTCAAATTCGCCATCTTCCCAGACGACTGGAAGCGGGTGGAAGTCAAGCCCACGGCCGACCCGACGGACTTAAAAACTACCAGCCCTTCCTCCTACTCCCCTTCGCTGCCAAAGTCACCGAAAGACTCGTAAACGCTCAGCTGACCACCTTCATCGAAGACAACTGCATCCTAGACTCGTCCCAGTCTGGATTCCGCAGCAACCACAGCACCGAGACCGCCCTCCCCGCCGCCACTGATGACATCTGCATGCTACTCGACCAGGGACACACCGCGGCCCTCATCCTACTAGATCTCTCTGCAGCCTTCATCACCGTCTCAAAAAGCACGCTCACAGCCAGACTTCACGACGGGGGGATATGAGGAAACGCCCTCAACTGGATCCAATCCTTCCTCTCGGGCAGAACACAGAGGATCAGACTCCTTCCCTTCCTCTCCGAACCAACAGAGATCAACTGTGGAGTACCCCACGCTTTTCAAAATATACATGGCCCCCCTCGCCGCCATCGTCAGACAGCATGGGCTCAATGGGCTCAGCATAGTCTCATACGCGGACGACACCCAGCTCATCCTCTCCCTCACGAAGAACCCTGAAGACACCAGACTCGGCTTCCAGGAAGGAATGATAGACATTGCGTGCTGGATGAAAGGCAACTCGGAGAAGACCAAGGTCCTCATCCTAGGACCTTCCAACTCGGCCTGGGACAACACCTGGTGGCCCTCTGCCCTCGGTTGTCCACCCACCCCTACAGACCACGCAAGGAACCTCGGCATCAACCTGGACTCTTCCCTCACCATAACCCGCCAGATCAACTCTGTCGCCTCCACCAGTTTAAACTGCCTTTGCATCCTCCGAAAGACCTTCAAATGGACACCCCATCGAATGCAGAAAGACCGTCACCCACACACTCATAAACAGCGGACTGGACTACGTCAACGACCTCTACGCCGGAATCAACAAATCTCGGCTGCACAATCTCCAAAGCATCCAGAACACCTCAGCAAGACTCGTCCTAGGGACACCACGTCATGAACCCATGACCCAACACCTACGAGATCTTCACTGGCTCTCCATCGAGAATAGAGTGACCTTCAAACTTCTCATCCATACCTACAAATCCCTCCCCAATATCGGACCCAAATACCTCAACGAGAGAGTCTCCTTTCACGTACCCAAAAGGAACCTCTGCTCCGCCAACCTTGCCCTGGCAGAGACCCCCCGGATCTGCAGAAATAGAGCTGGCGGACTAGCCATCTCCTACATCACAGCCAAAACGTGGAACGGGCTCCCAGTAAACATCAGACGCTCCCCGAACCTGCACACTTTCAGGAAGAACCTCAAGACCTGAACCGGAGCTGCGCCCCCTCCAAGCGCCTTGAGACCCTCACGGGTGAGTAGCGCGCTTTATAAACCCCTGATTGATTGATTGATTTAAGATCTTTAGCTCATTTAGCTTCTTTTATTATTTGTTTATTTTTGTACACACACTGCCTTGCGGCTATTTCGGAGTCTTGCAAAGGAAGGGGTGGGAAGGAGTTACGCTAGAAGCTGAGCAGAAGGAATGAATGTGTATAACTCAACTAAACAATTGAAGCATGAGTAATACCTTCAGGCCCCTATCTGCATCTTTTCAGTTAACATGATGTTGAATGTGTAAACAAAGAGAAGCCCAGATGGTAAAATCTTGTGAGGGCAGAGACTGTGTCCAAACTGTTTCTATCTTGGGGGTCAATGCAAGCGCTCACTTGTGAAGGTCAATTATAGTAATCTGGCCGGAACTTTGGAAAGCAACGTCTTTGAGAGATAATAAAGTCATCAAGTACCTTGTGAAAGAAGCAGGTAATGTTAAATTCAATCATTTACTTGTCCAGCAGAAAATAGAATCTTGAGTGCCAGTCCGATGTATAAGAGTTATTCGGTTTCTGGTCTTTTGGGATTTCCCCCAAATGTTGTTTAAAAAAACATGCATAAATGCCACTGTTGTACTCAATCGTCAAAAGACTACTGAATGCACAAGTCTGATTTATTGGTCAGTCAGTAGCAGGGCAAGGACCCTGCGCAGGAAGAAGTAGAAGAACAATTCATTTTTGGCCATGTTAACCTGCAAAGATTAATGACTGCTCAGAGTCATAGATTACCCCAGATTATAGGCACACTCAGGCTTGCAAATCATGGGTGGCGGAAAGGTTAGGCAGGATGTCACACCAAGCAGCAGCATATTGGAGTTAATGCTGTCAAGTCCTAAGGTCACAATCTTGGCCCATTTCTGCTTGAGATTTTGGGGCTCATGCAATAGTGCACATGCCTGAGGAACTTCATAACAAGCAACTGATTACTCTAAGTAGTCCGAGTGTCATCAGTTTACACATGAAAGGCCACAGACAATAACAAGGAGGCCATGCACCATTGAAGACGACAGGTGACAGCACTGAGAGTGAGATCACAAAATTGTAGAAGTTGCCCTCAGTAACAGTCTCTGTGTCATGGAAGCAGACCGAAATTCTCCTCCTTCTAAAAGAGCCAGCAGCAGACCGGACAGAGCACTCAAACTATAGGCCAATCTCTCTGCTGCCAACACTGTCCAAGTTAATCAACAGTTGTATGAGTGTCTCAAAACAAACAACCTGCTCCACTCCAGCCAGTCTGACTTCACGCCAAACAAACTTCAGTACTGAGACAGCATTGATTGAAGTCACCAAACATATTAGAGGTACCTTGGACTCTGGAGGGAAGGCTGTTCTGATTATGTTAGACCTATCAGCAGCCTTCAATACGGTCCCTTATTCTATGCTCCTAGCACGCCTCCAATTCATCGGAATTGGGCGATTGGCTTTGTACTGTCTAGCTTCCTTTTTGAAGTACAGAGGGCAGGAAGTGTGGGTTACCCCATATTCTTCCACAGCATACGATCTGACAGTAGGAATGCTGCAGTGGTCGGCCTTGAGCCCCACACGGTTTAATGTGTACCGTAGTTGGCAGAGGCCTTGGGGGCTAAGATGATTACATATGCTGACAACAACCAGCTGCTGTTTACATGTGGGAAGGGAGAGGAGATTGCAGGAGAGTCCATTCAAACCTGCCCTTTTCTGCCTTTCACTGGATGACCTCACATCATTTAAAATGCAATGCAGACAAGACGGAAATACTACTATTCGACCCCCATCGTCCAGATTGGGGGCCTCTCTGGGCCAAAGAGGCCCCACACCCAGGTCCTCAGGGAGAAACGGTTAAGAACTTGAGCATTCAAGTTGACATTGCCCTATCTTTTAAGCCACAGATTATGTCAGTGACAATATCTGGTTTTCTGCAGACATTAATCTTTATTTTTTTATTTTCTCCCCTTTTCTTGCAAGAAAGGTAGTAATCCAGGCACTCACAACATCAAGGCTGGACTACGGCAATAGCCTATATCTGGGGCTTGTGGACTATCTGCTTAATAAGCTTCAAGTAGTCTAAAGTACGTCCGCCCGTATTTGACTTAGTCTGACCCCAAGAACACACAAGTCTCTGCACTTGCGTGCTCTCCTCTGGCTTCCGACAAAGAAAAGAATTCTGTTCAAAATGTTAGTCCTAGTCCATGGAACATTCCACAATTCAGGTGCAAGCTATCTGAGGGCCAGAATTGGTTTCTATATCCTCCAGAAACTTGCGGTCAGCCCACTGCATTCTAGCAAGGTACTCTACGATCCATTACATGAGAATGGGCAGAAGGACCTTCTCCTACCGAGATCCAGTGGCTTAGATTGAACTTCCTTTGGAGCTACACTCTATATCAGCTACTGCCTTGTTTAAGAAAAGGTTGAAGATGTTGATCTTCCAACAAGACTAGGTGATCTCACGGCACATCGCTGATGACTGAAAGTTCAGCACCCGGACACACGCTGGAAAAGCCTTGCCCCTTATAATTCACAATTCATTAATTCATTCTTAATGTTGGTAACCTCCGAAATCAGTGGTGTACAGTTCTTAAAGTCTGACAGTCTTTTTAGGCCTCAACTTCATCTTAGTTCATGGAGGCCACCAACTTCCTTGACTTAGGCAGTGGAAGCTGCCATATTCCCCGATTTTTGCAGCATCATTGTCATGTCTGCCTTTAAACGCTGCCAAACCTTATGTATCAGAACTGTGATAGTGTCAATTTCTTCAATGAATGACATAGATATAACATCTAATGCGCGATTTGTCTGGGGCAAATGTCTACTCTTCACCGTGTCAAGAGCAAATAAGAACACATAAAAACCTATAACAAAAATAGTGTTTCATGAATCTGGTCTTTTTGCCTCATATGTTGATAAGGAAAAGTCTGAGAGTCATACCTTGATGCACATAATCTATGTCTGAAATTTCAATTTCTAATTAGATTTAAGATATAAGGACTGCCACTTCGCCACTTGTCAGGAGAGGCCCATTGTCCAGATTATCACGCGAGATTCTGTTAGAGACAGTCTAACCTGCTGCCAGCACACTTCTCACCTGTAGACTGAGACTGATAAAGCAAAGTCCCGGATGAAGGCTGACTAACTGCTATAGCAGTGGGAGTTTGCTCTACCCAGGGAACACAGTCTTCAAACCTCCGCTGATAAAGACAGTCTTTGCTGTCAACAAGATATGCAGTGCGCCTCTTCCATCTAAGAAACTTTAGATTGCAAGTTGCTCTGCCTTTAATGCTTTCATAGTATAGCCTTTAGAAGTAGGTGTTACGTTCTAGATACATTTAAATGACATTTTAACAATGCTGGAAATGTTCATATTATTCTCATTATTTATAATGTATCTTGTTGCTGCCTATATACTATATTGTGTAGTTTTTTAGATGCACTAAGAAACATATTGTTCCTGTAGTAATAAATACTTTTAACTTAAAAGTGTTCATTTTTCAGAGTACAGTATGAGTGATACTGTGAATAACAAAATAAGGTTTGTTGCTGTTTCCACTGTGCCACTGTTCCCTTTATGGGTTTGTTAGAAACCCAAAAGCAGTACTTCTCTGTCAATTACACACTGAATAGAATTTTACAGGGCTATAATAATTGTCTTTCACATTAATCGCTGGTGCATTGAACAATGTTCACCCGTGAGACCCGTGGGTGTGAAAGCACACCTTGTACAGTAACGCTAAAGTCGTAACTTACGCAACATCGTGCTTTAAGTGAACCAGGTTAACTTAGCGTCTGTCGTCCATCGATTTTAATTTTGCTGTTTAATTCTCTTCTGTAATAAAGAATTACTAGGCTCCGCAGAGAAAGCTGTAGATTTTGCTGAATGTTCTGAATGAAATGTATTTTTTTATGGAGGAGTTTAGCTGTCCTAGACAGAATTACATACTATGTAACAGTTGTTGGGAGCACAGAATCCCATGTAGTATAATACTGATGAAGTTCTCAAATGTATTCTATTGTAAATGTTGCTCTATGCTTGATTTCTATTGATCATGAGCCTAAGAATTATGTAGTGAATGTATGAACCTTTTGTTTAAAAAGTGAATGATTTTATAATGTTAGGAGGAGTCCTTTCCCCAGTCTTAGAAGGCTGGGGAAATGAGTTCATGATTCTCTGTATTTTTGGCTTCGCATAGTGCCTGAATTTCTATTTGGCTAACAGTAATTTGTGCCTTAGTACTTGAATTTTTTTTTAATTATCTTTAAACTCGAGGCATGTGTGTCTGTCATTATTAAAGACTTCAATGTGAATAAGAGGAAAGGCACTACTTAATCCCCTTACCAGGAGAGACTGGTGCTTCGGGAGGCACCAAAATCAGATGGAGACTACATCGCTCCTGGTCCTATAAGAACAAGCGCACACAGGGAAGAGTGAAAGAAGTGTGGGTCTTCGCCTCTCAATACCCTTTGGCATGCTGCTTGAGCCAATGGCGGTCTTGGAGAAGCATTATTACCACTTTCACCTTTTGTGTGCTGTGATAAAACCAGTTATTACAACAGGTTAGAGGGTCTCAATTGTATCATTTGAAGCATCCATATTGCGGGCCTTCTAACTGGGGTCAAGTACTAGCCTTTTATTACCTGCCTCCCAGAGAAGGGAGGCAGTGCAGGCTAAAGCTGACTCAGAGAGAAGGTGTGAGTTAGAAGCTCAGAACCCAGCAATTCACACTCAATAAATCAATGTATGTCCAGTGCTTTAACTTTAAACACCAAAAGTACTTTAATGTAAAACGGATAAATACTGAAGTACATCCCCATAAACGTGGGGAATGTCCGCAGGGCACTGGTCAACAGTCCTCGTGTGAAGCTCTAAATGTTCAATGAAGACAATTGTCTAAATATAATTCCAATTCAATATCAAGTTTAACTGTTCATTCACAACACAATGACTTCACTGGGAAGATTAAACTTCATTTCCCGGGGAGTGGCTTGAGGCGTCAAGATGCCAGTTGCACTCTAAGAGTGCTCCGGACCCCCTCCGTCATCCGCCTCACCTCAGGCCACTGCTATCGGCCATCGGCGTTTCAGAGTCTCAGGGACGGCTTCTGTGCCCTGTCTGCATCGCCCTGACCCCCCTGGGGCCAGCCTGGTGCCCGCGTTACCCTCGCTGGCCCTCATCTCTTGGGTGCTTTCCCTGCCGTAAGATGGCGGCCCCTGTGATTCCCGTTCCCGTGACCTGATTACACGGCTAGACGCCCGGTTGCCCCCTTCCCGCCCGGCTTACCTGCGCTACTCTGCAGGCGGCGGCATATACTGGTGGCGAGGGGCCGTGCTGCGACCAGGAACCGAGGGATGACCTCCTGCCCTTGTCCCCGTGGAGTTGGCGGATCGACTCTGGGGCGTATTGGCGGGATTTGAGGAGCGGATTCGCCTGAACCCCCTGGCGGTGGAGGTGCTGCGTCACCTCTGCACCTGCCGGCGGCTGAGAGGACGAGTCTAGATGTTGCCTCCCGCGGGATTGAATTGTGACCTGGCCCTTGGTGAGGGCCAAACCAGGCGGCTGCGGAGGTGCTTGCAACCCGGGGACGGCCTCCTTTGCGACCTGGAGGAGGTGAGGAGGCGGGGGATTGCGCTGTAGGCCTCCCACCCACACTCTTCAGTGACTGTGTCGGGCCGCACGGACCGGGGCCCCAATGACTGTGTTTGCGGTAGGCGGCTAAGCGGTGTGTGGCGGTGCAGGACGGCCGGTCGGGCCGCTACGGACGCCCGGACTTGCTCCGCTGCTTGTGTGGGCCCCATTACATCCCTGTAGGGGTCCCCCACTGGGGCGCCCCTCCTCCCCCATTGGCCCGCCTTGGACGTTCGTGCCCGCTGCCATCCTGAGGTGGGAGCGGTAGGAAGGCGCGGGGAGACCCGCGGCGGCGGCAGAGAAGCTGCCAGCGGCATCTGTAGACTATATTCCTCTGGCGCTGGAGATGGGAGGCTGCAGATAACAGGCCCTGCACTAAAGTAAGCTGCCTTCTTTCTACAACCGGGTGCTGGAGAGGGAGAGTGCCCGACTCTGAGGGCCCGCTGGGTCTCCTGGCCTGCCCTGACCTACGGACTGGAGGGTTACCCCTTTTCCCCCCATTGTCTGCATGTTGTGAGGCGCGCTCTTGCTTGGTGAGGGGCCGATCAGCCGCTGAGTCGGGTGGCGCATGTGGGTTCCTGACCCCCCTCCTCTCGCCTGGGGACCCCGGGTCTTGGGGCCGCGGCCGGTGGGGGGGGTCCTGGGCCTGCTGGGGTTTCTTCAGAGGCCGACGTCACCTGGATGAGGAGTAGTACCCTGTGGACGACCGCCTTCCTCTATCCGAGGAGTGGGAGAGGGATCGGCCGCCATACTGGATGGTGGGCCGCGGCTGGGGCGCTGCTGCGTACTCCCCTCCCCCCCGGGCCAAGCACCTACACTTGACCCTCCGGGAGCATGGGCAGGAACTGTGCTTTTCAGGCCCCTGGGCTCTCCACTCAAACTACAATGAACTAATTCACCAGGCCTGATCGCGACCCGGCGGCTGGGTCTGTGGCGGCGCCTGGGGCGGCCGGAGGAGACCTCTCCACTATCCTGCAGGCGATCAGTGAATCGCAGGCGTCCGTGGAAGCCAGGATTGGTTAAGTGCGGGTGGGTGTGGCATTGATTCGACAGGACCTACCTAATGCCACGTCCCGGATTACAGAAGCAGAATCCTGTCTTTCCACGGTGGAGGACGAAGTGGGCACTCTTAAGTCTCAGGTGACTCGCCTGCAGGCGCAGACCGCGGAGTTGCATCGTAGGGCCGAGGATGCAGAAAATAGGGCCCGGAGAAACAACCTGCGCCTCCTGGGTTTTCCGGATGGAAGGAGAAGGGACGCACTGACACCTTCATTGCGGCATGGGTCCTGTCCTGGATCCCCAAAGAGAAACTCTCCCCCTGGTTCGCGGTGGAGCGAGTTCATCGCTCCCTGGCTCCTAAACCTCCTCCTGCAGCTCCTGCTCGCCCCATTATCCTTCGGGTCCTTAACTTCCGGGACAGGGGCGCGATCTTGGAGGGTGCAAGGTCCAGTGCACTTCCAAAATTCCAAGATCCTGGTCTTCCCGGATTATTCTAGGGAGGCGCAGTCACAACGCCGGTCCTATGATGAGGTCAAGCAGAAACTCAGGGCCATGGGTCTTCGTTAAGGGCTCCTCTTCCCGGCTCGCCTTAAGGTGTTTTTTCAGGACAAAACCTTCTTCTTTGACACCCCACAGGCGGCATGGACCTGGCTTACGGAGGAACAGCCCCTCCTACCTGGGACGGCCCCGGCACCTGTCCTGAAAACGACGGCCCAACCCGGCCAGGAGGCGCCCAAGGTGCAGGGACGCCGAACTGGATCCAGACGATGAGGCGCCCGCCGGGGACAAAGCCCTCGGTCGCAGGGAACGCGGTCATGGCGCTCCCAGAGTCAGGCCTTGAGCAGAGGGCTTCCTCGCCTGCTATGGTGTCTTCCCTTATCGACATGGGCAGCGCCCCTAGATCAGAAGTTACCCGGCGGAGGCCCATGTCGGACTCGGATCTATCTGGGAGCCCTGTGATCCATGGCTCTGGAGGGGAGGAAGGGGTGTGATCAGTGTTCCCAGTTGTATGCCTTCGCTCAATTCTTCTGGACCGGTAAGGGCGAACCAATCTCCGACCCCGTGAACAGGGATCTCCCTTGGCTCTGCTGGCCGACTTAGCCACGGTTTACCTTCACATTGCCATCCTGGATTCGAACCATGTTGTGCTTCTTTTGTCCACTCCATGCTTCTCAATTGTGGGCATGTATCCTTATATATGGAGGGGGGTCCAACTTAGCCATGCTCCTGACTGATTGTAGAGTAGGGTGGGGGGAGTTGGGGGGGCTGGGTGCGACGGGGGATCGTTGTCCCTTGACAGTTTGTTTTGTTTAGTCGCCTACAGGCCGATGGTTGCACTTCGTCTTGACACTTATGCTTCTCTGACTAATTCCCAATGGGCATGCAGATCACATTCAGTTTGTTATTTTTGGCCTCCTACGGGCCGCCACCAGGAGTTCCTATTGGCAGTTAACTACCCCCTTTCCCTGATTTCCATGATTGATGGGCAGACCACCAACTATCATGGCTCCGGTTCTGAGCTCGGGTTTAGGGGGGTGTTCTCCTCCGGGTGGGCAGAGCTCCACGTGGTTATCCGGCCCTCCACGGTTCCTTCCCTTAGATGACCTCTATCCTCACTAGACCTCTCCACATCCTTTCTTGGAATGTCAATGGCCTCTTGGATCGAATCAAGCACCCGGCTGTCCTCCGTGAAGCTCATCGCCACGCGCCGGACATTCTCTTCTTTCAAGAGACGCACATCCTGGGTACACAATGCAACTTCCTAGCTCGCTATTGATTTGATAGGGTCTGGCACTCTGGTTTTACACGGGGCTCCTGGGGGGTGGCCTTCTTGCTGAGGAGGTGGCTTCCCTTTACCCTGGGTAAAGCCGAGTCTGAGGCACAGGGTCGCTATGTGGCGGTCTCTGGAACCATTGAGGGGTGCCCCTTGAGCCTTCTATACCTCTACATTCCCCCCGCTCCTACCCCATACACTCCGACATCTTAGGCCAGTTGATCTCCTCCCTCCCACAGGTTCTTAAGGTGGTAGGGGTGGACTTCAACGCTGTTCTGCAGCTCCTGCGGGATACGACGGGACGCCATCCGGAGCCCGTGTCACCTCTGCGAAGATCCTCTCAGGCTGGTCCTTGGCCTTAGGTCTCTGTGATGTATGGCGGGTATGGAACCCACGTACGGAACAGTACATCAACACGTCAGCTGCCCATCATACTCACTTCCGAATCTATCTTATCCTGATGCCGGCCACAGACTGCCAGCTAGTGTCTGGAGCAGCGATACTGCCCAGGGGGATCTCAGATCACTCTCCCATCTCCTGCCGTCTCTGGACCCTTCTGAAGGGTCCACGAGCGGTTTGGCAGCTTAATCCCTGGTTCTTACAAGACTCGACGATGGTGGAGTCCCTTGACCAGGAGTCGTGACATTTTTCGCAGGGGATGCTGCGGGAGGGGAGCAAGGCCGTTATCCGGGGGGGTTGGCCAGGGGACTGGTCCCCTCGAAACGGTCGGAACAGATGGCCCAGCTTGCTCAACTGGAATCCCAGGCGAGCGGCTCGAAATTGCTTCACTTACAGGCGGCGCGGGGGACTCCTACCGTCAGCTAACCGTGGTGCGTGAGGAGATCCGTTGGATTTCGTTGGAGTCTGCCAAGATGCTTTGGCGTTCGTCGGTTGCCCATATTTATGGGTGGGGGGATAAGCACGGTAAGCTCCTCAATAACCTTGTGTCTTATCCCAAAGTCAACCGTATTATTCCTGAAGTCCGCTCAAGCACTGGGGCTCTCCAGGTGACGACTTCAGTCATTGCACAAACCTTTGCTGATTATTACGCGACCCTTTACACCACCCGTTCCCCGGGCGCTTCCCTGGCTGACTTGCTGAACGAGACAGGTACCCACTTCCCGGGTCTCTCTCCGGAGGCTGCGGAAGCTCTGGACCGTCCTTTCACCCTGGAGGAAATCCAGGACGCTATCTCACTCTTACATCCCGGGAAGACGCCTGGTCCAGACGGGTAACCTCAAGTGTACTACGCTACCTTTCGGGATGTTTTGGCCCTCCATTTGGTGGATCTCTTCCGCAATGTGGTGGAGGCAGGGACATTCCCACCTGAGTCGGATGTTAACACGATAGTGGTCATTCCAAAGACGCAGCCGCACTCCCTGAAATGTGCTCACTACCGCCCGATTTCACTGATTAATACAGAGATCAAGATCTTCACCACTGTCTTGGCTCAGAGACTCCGACCCCTTCTTCAAGACCTTGTCCACCCGACCAATGCGGGTTCACGCTTATCTATGGCGCACTGTCGTATTCCCCCTTTGATGGAGGTATGAGGGTAACCAATCTCCACCTCTATTATCTGGACATGAAGCTCATCGTCGTCCACGATTGGTATGCGGGCGGCTGGTCCGACCCTGCATACCGCGTGGAACTCAGTACGTCGGACTTTACACAGATCCAGGCCTTTTTGTACGGTAGCCCAGTCCCACAGGCCCTGCCCCCAGTCACCAGGACGGTGTTTCTGGCCTGGCGCACGGCCCTCCGCCACGTGCGGTGGGACCGGAAACTCACTCGCAGACGCCACTTCGCACGGGTCCTGGATGCAGGAGGTCTCGGCCTTGCAGGGGTTCCGGCGGTGGGACCTCATCGGAGTTTCACTGCTCGGTGAAGTTTGGGTAGGCGACCACATCCGCTCCTTTGCGGACCTGCAGCAGCATCACGCCCTTGCACACTCCCAACATTATAAATACCTACAACTCAGACACGCCCTTCATACATGTCTCGCCCCCTGTCTCCCTCCCAGAGTTCAGCCTGTTAGAAGCTCAAGTGATGATGGGAAATCTAGGGAGGGGAGGAGTGTCCCGTATCTATCGATCCTTAGTGAACAATGGTCCGCTTCTTTGGACTGGCTCAGGGCTCGATGGGAGGGTTTGGTAGGCACCCTAGTGGAGGCGGACTGGAGGGATGCCTTATGGCGCCCAAAACCCTGACCACATCCTGCAAGCTGCGCCTGGTCCAGCTTTATTACCTACACACGGCGTATCTCACGCCGACACAGCTTTTCCAGGCCCAGTCGACTTCTATCACATGGTATGGTGCTGTCCGGCTTTGGCGCCGTTCTGGAGGGGGGTGAAGTGGGAGCTCACGATCGCCCTGGGCTGGGAGGTTCCCCACGACCCGATACGTTTGTTGCTAGGGGTGTTTGACGGCCTGGATGGTTCAAGGGCGGACAAGCGCCTACTGGGGACAGCTGTGGCAGTGGCCAAGAGAGACATGGTGGCGCACTGGTCCCAGGCCAAGGCGCCCACGATAAAAGGTTGGAGGAGGAGAGTGAACTGGTGCGGGATCCAGCAGGAAGCCATGTTCGAAGCCTGGGGGTGCCCTGAATTATTTAATAAAGTGTGGGGTAAATGGTTCAATATGCTTCCCCCTTGATGAGCTGCCTATACCTTTTTTATTCTAGTTTTTTACACCATCTCCCTTTATGTACAATTCTCCCTAATGCATGGTCTGCCTTGTTCTACCCAGAGGGACAGCCTTTCTTCATGCCAACTGCTTTTTCTGATGTCTATTGACCTGCAACCACTGAATTTATCTGTTGTTATAAACCTAATTAAATTGATTATAAAAAAAACGTTATTTCCCAAAATGCATCAATGGTAAATCACAAATCCCAAACTTCACATATCTCAATGTATTTCCGCCGACGAGGCCTTCATCTGGGGATACTCTGAAAAGGTAGACAATATACAAGGACCTCGGGGTAATGGTGGTAATATGCACGTGAAACTGTGGCTATGCCGTCTCGAGCTGTCTTGAATTTTACTCTTTTAAAGTAGTTTGGGTCACTGATTCTAAACAAAAACTGACTGCTCTCTTCACCCAACATAAATTTATGAAAAGAAGTACTGCTCTAAAGTTTTTATAAAACTACGTAAACAACCAAAAAAGGCAGACCAGAAATAAGTTTTAAAATCCCGAAAATCAAGACCGCCTTATATATAGGGTAATTTTAGTAATTCCAGCGCTTTTCTCGCTTTCTTGTACCCCCAAATGAAACTGATGAAAATCCCATCTAAGCGTTTAAAGAAAGAGATAGTCACTCACAAGGGGATAGACCTAAACAAAAACAGAAATTTTGGCAAAATCTTCATTTTTATAATATTTATCCGCCCCATTATGCCTAAAGGTAGTTTGTGCCAACTCTTGAGCAGTTTAACCGTGTCTTTCAGCAACGTTTTATAGTTTAAAGAGATGATTCTCTCAATATCTGCTGCCATCTTAATCCCGAGGTATATAGCAGTTACACAAGCCCCTTGTATTGGTGGAGTTGAATTAAAATTCAGGAGAACCTGAGTTTTATTTATGTTTAATTTATAGCCAGAAATTAGCCCAAACTCCTGTGCCTCCTTTGTTATAATTTGCAGCGCCCCACCCAGATCCGTTGAGAAGACCGCAATGTCATCAGCATATGGGAAGACTTTAAGGGAGTTATCCCTTAGCAGAAGAGGGCGGATTAGCTGTTGATTCTGGAGAGCTGAAACAAAGGGCTCTATATAGAGAGCAAATAGGAGAGGTGATAAGGGCCACCCCTGGCGAGTGCCCCGAAGAATCGGAAAGATGGCAGACTGTAACCCAGCATACATGATTTTAACACTAGGATTGTCATACAGGGCTTTAACCCCTTGCCAGCGGCCGGAATTCCGCTCCTGTGCTGGGCATTCCGATCGTGGGCGTGGTCATGACGGCTCCTGGCCGTCATCAGCGCAGGAGCACTGTGACGCATGACGGACTCGAGCCGTCATCAGCACGCAAGGGGTTAATCCAGGTTAAATATTGCCCTTTAATGCCAAATGCTTCTAATATGGCCCACAAAAAGTCCCACCCCACTCAGTCAAATGCCTTCTCAGCATCTAGAAGAATCATACAGAGTGGGGCCGATTGCACCTTTGCCACTTCAAAAGCAGTGCTAGCCATATTTACATGTGCAGTCATATCTCTTCCCTGTATAAAGCCATGTTGACAAGGCGAGA
The DNA here is from genome assembly GCF_964263255.1 of Lissotriton vulgaris. Taxonomy (NCBI): domain Eukaryota; kingdom Metazoa; phylum Chordata; class Amphibia; order Caudata; family Salamandridae; genus Lissotriton; species Lissotriton vulgaris. Next base: position 626,887,924 of record NC_141689.1, read on the forward strand.
CCAAACTAGGTAGCACAGGAGATAAGCGGTTTGATAAGATTTTTGCAAAGATTTTCGCGTCCGCATTGATGAGTGATATCGGTCTATACGACCCACACTCATCCACCAGTTTGCCTTTTTTAAGAAAGAAAATTATTTGCGTTATCTTCTATGAATCAGGAGCCCTACCTTTTTTTTACCAATAAGTCTTATAACCTGATTGAATGGTATCAATAGTTCCTCAAGAAAGATCTTAAAGAATTCTAAAGGTAATGTATCGTCTCCTGCTGCTTTGCCTGCTGGTAGGGAGCTAATAGGCAATCTTATTTCTTCAACTGTGATATGTCTTGCTAGAAATTGGGATATCTTATCCTCCACCCATACCAGAGTATTCTCTTGAATATATTTAGAGATTTCCTCCTTTTGAGGTTGATTTTCTGGGCTATACAGCTCTTGATAATAAGCTGCAAAATGTTTAAGTATCTGACTTGGGCGTTCGTATAGTTTGTTAAGGGCCCCTCTAATCCTCTTTATAATGGTCTTAGCCCTGTCGTCTGCTACTTTCAAAGCTAGAATTTTACCTATTTTCTCCCCGTTCTCATATTGTAGAAGTCGATACTTGTTGAGTTTTATTATGCTTCTCTCCCTAAATGTCCTCTTCAGCTCTGACCTTAAATTAACCAGAGTATAACCTAGATCTTCAATATTTAAAAGGCCTCTGGTAATTGCCTCGATATGCTGGATTTCTGTTGAACGTATAGCTGCCATACTAGCTTCCATTGCATTTTTTTCCCCAATGTTCCTTGGCATTCAAATACATATACCTTAATTGAGATTACTGCCAAGTTACTTAGGGTAAAGACAGGTTTTCACTGTTGTCTAAAGAGCAAAATGAAAGGATCTGAGTGAATAGATAGTGACAATGAATTCCAAAGTTTTGCAGCTATGACCCAAAAAGAACCGTTGCTGAATGTAGAAGTTCAAGTTCTGGAGATCCTCAAACACAGGATCTCAAGTTGCAGGGATCCCTATTCCAATTGAATTTAGCCGCTAAATAGTCAGGAGACTGTGGGAAATTTGCTAGATGGCCATTATCAATGCTTTGTGAATTATCCTTTGGCAAAGAAGAAGCTAGTGTAACTGCTTCAATACAGGTGAAATGTGTTGCTGTCTACATAACGTCTGTACCAACAAGTTGCAGAGTTTTGAACTGTTAGAAATTGTTTCACCGTTTTCAAAGAGGCTGAGAACATGACAGCATATTTAGGTTTTCAGTTTCTATTTTTGGTAAATTCTCATGGGGGATTTTCAATGTTTTCCAGTGATTTCAATACCTTAAAACAACAGTGGTTATGAGTGGTTACACATTTTTGAGCCATTAAAAACAACCGAACCAATGTTTTTTCTGTGTTAATGGAACATTTTGCTTTTATTGTTGCTTGCTTTCTGCACTGATAGTGCATGTGTATAGACAGTATGCATACAGGGTATATGAGGTCCAAATACATTTTCACACATCAAACTTATTGTAGCACACCATACAATACTTCTTTAGTGAGTCTTTGTTCATGCACACTTGCTCTTTCCTTCCTATGAAAACATTTATCTGTGAAACCCCCTCTCAACATTGGCAAAATGCCAGAACAGCCAGTACACAATTTGCAAACTCTGGCCACTGACATAGCTTTCCATGCCAATACTGGTGCACCTGAAGATTGCGATTCTCTGGGACAGGTTCTGCAACCTATGCAATGAACTGGGCGCATATCCCATTACGTATTGAAGCGGTCAAAAATGAAGCAGTACTTTTTAAAGTCCGGAGAAAATTCCCTTTTACGGAAGGGGTCTAGAACTTGCGCAGAGTATCTCAGTGAGGCTTAATTGACTTCAAATACCATGGTTGGTGAAGGGACATTTCCATGCATCATTGCAATCCATTTCTCCTGCACTGTAAAAAAAAAAAACTGAATTGCTCCTCAACATTTCTTTGGTTACCAAGTGGCAAGAAGTCTAACATGGAACATGTTGCAGTGCCAAAGTCACTAAAAGTGCCGCCTAGCCTACTCTCAAGGAGATGTTTCACATCTAGACCAATTACGCTGAATACTTGGTATATAAAGCTGTTTTCAGAGTCTAGTTTTTTGATTATATCCACTACAGCCGTCATGTTTTCCTGAAAATATCTAAGAATGCAGTAAAGTGTTCTTTTTTTCACACAACTATCAATATGCGACCGAAGATCATCACATATCTTGCCTTTGGTATCATCACTAAGCAAAAAGTCTATCAATGGTACGCACATGGATAATATAGCATTCATGGCCTCTAGTACTGAGAACCACCGGCTAAATGACACAGTTGGGAAGACTCTTTCTTAGATGCCACACAAAGCGAGAAATATTTGTGTTTTAGCTCCCACACATAACTAAACAGTGCACAAGAATGGACTCCAAAGTCAATAACATTCTTCATTAACTTCATCCCAGAGAAGGATGCATTGATCCTAGAACAGCTGATGAGGAAAATCAAATCTGGTTCCCCAGCTGACCCGTGCCGACCTGAGATCTTGCGTGTGGCGCGCCCCTTGCTGGAGGAGCATATCATCTTCCTCCTCAATAGATCTTTAGACACGGGGTCCCTACCGGCTGAGCTGAAGGAGACGCGTGTAAGACCTCTATTGAAAAAGCCTGGATCAGATCCGGCGGTGTTAAAGAACTACAGACCTATTTCCCAGTTGCCCTTCCTTTCAAAAGTTCTTGAGCAGCATATATTAAAGTCCCTGTCCCTCTATTTGGAAACTCATCATCTACTCCACGAGCGACAGGCAGGTTTTCGTGCTCATCACAGCACTGAGTTGGTGATGCTATCGGTGTTGGATGAGCTAAGAGGCATGGCTGACTGCAAGAAACCGAGCGCCCTGATTTTGCTGGACCTATCAGCGGCGTTCGATACTGTCAGCCATGCCTTGCTTTTGGACAGATTGAGGGACTTTGGGATTAAGGGCCAGGCCTTTCAATGGTTGCAATCATTCCTTACAGGAAGGACCCAAAAGATACAACTGGGGGACGAAACATCTGAGGTGGGGATTTTAGAGTGCGGGGTGCGCCATGTCCCCGCTTCTATTTAACCTCTACCTGCAACCATTGATTGCTTCTCTGGCCACTATGGGCTGTAAAGTTTATAACTACGCGGACGACACGCAACTGCTGCTAAGTGTCGATGACACCACGGCCGCGCAACTCCAAGCTCAGAACATCTTGCGGTTCACAGTGCAATGGATGACAGATAATCTGTTAAAAATCAACCCTGACAAGACTGAGGTACTAGTGATTCCATCTACTGCCTCACCTTGGTGTGATCTCTATTGGCCTACAGAGCCGGGCCCGGCTCCAAAACCAAGCTCATCTGTAAAGAGCTTGGGGATCAAACTGGATGATGATCTGTCAATGGCCCCTCAGATCTCTGTGGTTGTGGGAAGTTGCACAAACATCATTAGGCAACTGCGGAAGTTAACTCCGGTCCTCTCACAATCCATGATGCGATCAATAGTAGCGGCCACCATCATCTCCAGAATTGATTACGGGAATGCCCTGTACCTTGGCTTACCAAAAACTCTGACCAGTAGACTCCAGGTCATAATGAATGACGCTGCCCGGTTGATTTTCAGATTACCGAGGAGATCTAAAGCTACTCCCCTACTACAAAGCTTGCACTGGCTCCCCATTAAAGAAATAGTGGAATTTAAGAACTTATGCACGGCCCATAGGGCAATCTATGGAAAAGCCCCAACTTACATCAAAGATCGTCTGCAACTTTACTGCCCTATGAGAACACTTCGATCCTCAGACTCCCAACTACTGGTCTGCCCCCGCTACAGGCTAGTGACCAAGGGAGGGAGAGCCTTCTCAGTGCTAGTCCCTCAGTTATGGAACAGGTTGCCGGAGGCACTGCGTCGGGAAGGGAACCTACTACGATTCAGGAAGAGCCTAAAAACATTCCTGTTCAGGAAAAGCATGAGCACAGTATAATCCAGCTTCCATCTTGCTAAGTTATTGTTTACTACCATCTTTCCTGGCGCTTAGAGGCCTGCAGGTGATTAGGCGCGCTATAAAATTCCATTAACAATTAACTCTGATGATTGTGAAGATGCTTTCAGCATACCATCTAGCAAGTGGCAAGGATATCTTACAGGGAAGTAGTTCCACTTGGGTATCAATTTTGACAAGTCTTCACATAACTTTTTCATATATTTAGCTTAATTACTGAAAATACAACAAACAATATCACTCCAATCTTTGTTGAACTTGGTAAGAACATTTGCAGCAGCATTTCAAGTGACACTTTTACATGTTTTCCTAACATCTGGTGTCATGTTTTCACCACTATCCCTGATGCTTATTGATAGCACTCTTTTCACACATACCTGTCAATACACCTTGCATTGCATGTTTAAAGCCTGGGGTTTTGCAAATTTACGTACTATCAATACTGACTCCCTAGAAAAGGGGGATAATGAATTAAAGGGTTTCACCCAATTACTCTCTGTGGGTAAATGTGATGGTACGTATTTGGAAAGAGTCTTGTGATACCAGCCATTTTATCTATCAGTGAAATAATCAAACATAGCCAAAATACCAAATATGATTTTGATATTTCCTGATTCTCCACAATTTACAAATTAATTAAATAAGACCTAAAATATGCATCTTTAGATCAAGGACCACAAAACTGAAAAAAACAAAAAGGAGGAGAAAAAATATTTTAGTGACATCCTTAAATAACAAAACTCAAGTAGAATAATGTTAGTTCAGTCTTTCTTGCTGCTGCCTTGTATAACAAAGTTACATTGTATTGGTCCCTGCAGTAAGAAATAAAAAGAACATTTCACTCACCTATTCCTTTCTTTGAATGGCATTTAGCTTGTGGTTTTTATGTTCACACTGGTGAAAGCTACTTTCCTTTCTGAGTGGTTTTATCAGTTATTATAGGCTGAACCCTAAAACAGGATTGCCTAGGCATATTTGTAAACACATAATTGAATAAGGGTAATGATAACAGGAATATGGTGGCAAATGTGCAGAATAATTAAGGATGTCAAATTGTTTTTAAGTAATATAAACATACAATGATGATTGTATTTGCATGAAGGACAAAGGTCACGTTTGAATCAAAATGGACGCCTGAGTTACAAACAGGTTAGATGGGGTAAGGAGGGGTTATAGAAGACCATGGGCAGGTCTCTTGAATTACAGCAACATCCGGCACTATCAGAAGATCAGTCTTAGGAGGATTTAACTTTAAAAAGTCCTGTGAGATTGACATGGTTAAAGTGCAGATTCATGGATAGAGTGGAGGATGAGTTTCGGTTAATTTCAAAGATCAGCTGCGGGTCATCTGTGTACATATAGACATTTGCAGCAACTCAAATTAGAAGTCGAGCAAAAGGATGCATGTACATGTTTCACAATAGGGATGAAAATAAGAAACCCTGAAGGGCATCTCAACTGAGAGCTATGGGCTTTGACTCATATGAAAGGAGAATTACAACTTCAGACCTAAACCATCTGTGTAATCCACAAATCTTATACATTGTCTCCTGACCCTTCAAATAACGTACAGCGGCCTGCTGCTTCACAGCTAGGTTCATTCTTTATAAACACCAACCCATCCATACATATGCCAGCAGTGTATTTTAGCTGGTGCAGGAGAACACTGTAATCTTTGGATACAACCCACTATGAAGAAAAATATGCAATACCTAGTGGAAGTCCGGGTATGGCATTCAATCACCTCTGCCAGAAATAAAGTGGAACAGAAGACTACAGTGATCAAGTTGTTGTCCTAAGTCAGAATTGCCTTTACAGGGGTATCATACAGTAACAAGATGACAGTGGCTATTGCAATTGCCCAGGGACACTGGTCAGGACGAATGATCATATAGAAAGTACTTGATAGCAAGAACTTGAAGCTAGTTTGTACCAGGAATTTTGCTGCCTGCACACCCTGGATTTTCTTGACAATATAATGATCCAGCTACTGACACAAACGATAAGATCAATTGCACTAGCTTCTTCTGCTAACATCAGATGCTTAATGCAGATTTTAATGCAAGCCACAATTTAAAATGTTGGACTAAACCTACTAATTTAAATCATTGAGTAATGTTCACAATATAATCTAGATGAAAAGGTTCTCAACTGCCTCGCAGTTTTGCATCACGGTGCAAGTACTTTATTCAAGTTTTAAATCGTATCAGTGTAACTAACAATAAAGTCTTATTGATCTTTGGAATATACTCTAGATACTTTTAACCACAATCTTTGTTGTTTCTGCTATATATAGAGCTCACAAACAATTGGTAAAGCCTACCCTATAGTACCATCTGACTGAGTGAAGGGTCCTATGATGAAGCATTCCACTGGATATCCAGCGGGTGAGGACCTCTATAAAAACCCTTAGGGTTCTCATAGGCAGGTCCTGAAGAACTGAGTAAAGGCAGACTGATCTTGTGAGTCCAGGCCACTGAGATCTAGAATTTGGGCATCCTTATCCTTTTGGTTCTAATGTTATGAAGTGGTGAACTGGTAAGGATCCCCTCAAATCTTTCCTCATTGGTTTATAATACACAAAATAACCTAACGATGGAGGAATGTTTTCATATGCTACATGTCCATCACAAGTTGACACTATTTTAAGAACTTAAATTGAGACAAAATGCGCCAAATGCTTGTTTTCACGATACAACGCACCAGCTAGGTAGGAGTTTTTAATGGCTGCGTTGTCTGCAAGTATTGGGCTATTTGGTTTTACAATGCTGTCTGGTTTTAGCCTTTGCATGGTACAAAGATAATAGTGGTGGCACAACCCAATGGCTTGTACAGAATACAAATGGCTACTGTTTGCAAATAATTTCTAACTTGAATTGGTGAAAGGTGCCTCCACACAAAGTTATGATGTGTTTCTTTCTTTCATATTTACTCTCTGGAATAATTAGGATGTGCTGAGAATTTTATTTTTTAGTCTGTTGTGAGTTGACTCCTCTGGCTGCTTACAACTGTTTTAATTCTACTTTTACTGCCAATAAATGACTAGAGGTGCCATCTTTTAAAAAGGCCTCACAAAATCCTACCTCACAACATCTACTCCTGCAGGGGCTAACTTTGGGTTATGCAGCAGTACAAAATCAAAGCCGTTCGAGACAAGCTAATGTTTTTACATGCACATATCACCTGTCAATTTACTCCTGTATGCTCTAAGTCTTCTCAACAATGCGAAGAAGGAAATTATTGTACAGTTGTTTTTAAGATCCTTATAATGTTACAACTTCAACAGTATATATATCTCATGACACAGTCCAGAAACCTCCACAAAATACTGCAATTTAATGACTTCATATTGACTTTATTACTCTTAGTCTCAATCTTAGAGGTGAGGAAAAGAAAGAGGATTCAGGAGAGATATTACTATGTTCCTATTAATTAAATGACAACTTTACATATATGATCCTGCTTCTTTAATATAACATCAATTGTTAATATTACATCATATTATTGCTCACAGTTTCTAGTTTCACTATAATCTCTTCCTATTGATACATTTTTCGACTAAAATGTTCTGGTTGCATAAATATCAATCTAACCTAGAGGGGTACCTGAAGTTGTCTAGCACTTCTACAGTGATGCATTGTAAGACAACCCATGTCAGAGTGAACCGCCAAAGTCACTAAAATCACTAAATTAACCTGAGCTCAATCCCTTGATAGCAAGGCACAGGGCTGACAGACTTAACTTAGGGTAAAGTGTAAAGTATTTATACAGTGAGCCGAGTCCTTGACACCCTGAACAGATGACCAACATAACTATACCGAAAACTCCTCTCCTTGCCTTATTGGGCTACACTGACCACATACCTAAGGCACAACGAAAGTATGTCTGCCTGTGTCTTTTACTGGCCAAAAGAAGAGTAGCCTGCCGCTGGGATAGAGGATGGGCGCCTAAGTTTAAAGATTGGGTAGCGGACTTGGTGCATTGCCAGAAACAGTTATCCCACTATGCAGAACTACTCCCTACCACATCACGTCCTACAGACACCTGGAGCCCCCTCACACGCTACTTGATTGCACACCCCAGTGAACATCCAACTAATGACGCAACACCGTCCTTAACTTCGCCCTCGTCTCATGAGCAATCATGCGCTCCTCCTCCGCCCCCATGATCTCAATGCCATTTCCTGATGCATGTCTTCCTGCTGGGCCTTAACACTACTCAGCCTGTTGGTACGTGGATGCCTACTCAGCAGATCCTACCTATGTACACATGTTTCCTATTACGCTTCCAGGGTCACCATTACGATATGTAAATTGATGTATATGTCTGCTACTAACGCTTGACAAGGCACACATATAAAGATTGGGACACTACTGTATTGAGCACCAGAATGCACATTGATGAACTGCTTAAAACATTATACTTGGTGCACAACTGTTATATGCTATTCCAACTCATGTACGTGATAACATGCTTGTTAACGATAATGTAAGCAAAATCTATAACAAAATAAAGTTTAAAAAAAGATTTTTAAAAAAGTATTTATACAGTACCAAAATATTATTAAAGCCAAAATGCAAACCAGTAAAATCAAATACGGGGCACTGGAGATTTGAAGGTTTTAAAGTTTTAAGTAAAAATAGCACACAAAAGAACAAAGCACCGATGGTTGTGGTTGACAGGGGCCTACATGCAATTTGAGGCTGACCAGGATTGAGGTAGGGTCTGATAAGATTTTACTTTCTGATTTAGTCATTTAAGTCCCAGTCCACCACAGGAGTAAACTTCTAAATCCTCCATAACCTCAGGGATGGTACTTAGTGACTCATGGCTGTCAGGTAGAGGTCCACAGATAGGTCCAGTCCAGGTCCAGTTGCCACTTGTCTGCTAGGCATCTCCAGGAAAAGATCTCTTGTAGCTTGTTGTATTCCTGTTGCTTGACCAGGAGGTCAGCCTTTTGATCCATGGAGTCTTTGTCCTGGTACAAGAAGTTCTGCATGGCTCCTCTCAAGACACAGACACCAGGTCCAGTCCTCTGCCAATCTTCACCAGGTCCGGTCCAGAAAGTGTTCTGAAGTGGATGCCTGGAGGTGCCACATTTATTCCTGGCAGTGGCTAGTGGGTGGTAACGATTCCTTGGCACGCCTTACCCAAAGCGGTAAATGTTCACAGGGCTAACCCTAACCACTTTGGGCATTTTCAAGATGACAAGTCTTTGGCCTCACTATACTTGAGCTGTGTAGGCTGGGTGTGTGTTTGTGTGTGGGTGGGAGGGGAGGGGGGCTACTGTACTCCTAGTGTCCTCCCACATCTAACATTAAAATCCAGTTTGAGGCAGCAACTGTTAGCATAATAAACCCAGAGACAGACAAAAGCACAATCTGTCAGCAACCAGGCAGTGGATCCACAATACATTTCATGGCATTCTGTTCTCTCCCCTTTCAAGTGTGTTCCCTGTGTTATTTGTGAACCCTGCAGACCTGTCCAGTAGGATTAGACACTGTAGTGTCTAAAATAATACCCACAGCCACTACCCTGCATATACATTTAAGTTCAGAGGAGTCATCTCTGGGAGGCATGTCACACCTTTTCACTGCTAAATACTGGCTGGGAGAAGCTGGAGAGTAAATGCAAATTAGCCTCCAGGAACTTCTGGCATGGAAAAAGTAACTTTTGAAAAGTTACTTTTCCTGAATATTCATTACAAAATATGGCTTCAGCACTGAATTGGATTTTTAATAACTATTTCATTATACTATTACAGTAATTACTTGTCTAGCTGGTCCCATTCCCAATGTACAGTATTAGTACTTTAATCTGTACTCTGTTTTTTTAAACAGGATAGCTAGGCCTACCACACAGAAAATAGTTTTTGGGTGCTAGTCACTACAAGGACATGTTAACACTAAATATCTACATTTCTTGCTTTTAAATACCATGCACCCTGTCTTGAGGGCGACAAGTCCTACATAGGGATGACTTAATAATTTTTAAAAAGGGAGGTTGTTTCTACCTGTCAAAATAGGCTAATCTTGACAGCTCGAACTGCAGTCTTTACGCAGCTACAGTCAGGCTACAACAGGAAGCCTGAAACCATGTTTGCAATGTCACTACAGTGAACGGCACAAAAGGTGCTGAACTCCACTAGTGGCATATGACCTCCAGGACCCTGGGTATACTTCGCACCATATGCTAGGGATGTATAGGCAAGTTTAATACTCAATTAAGAGTACACTGATTTGACCATATTCAGCAAAAAACATAAGGTCCACCAAAAAGTAAAAAATCCGGGGTGATCCTTCATAAAAGGCAGATTTCCTTCACACATCCTCCACAATTCTATTTCTGAGCTCATCATGTCCGTTCATGTGGTCAGGTGTTCCGTGACCCTACGTCGATCCTGACTACTCTCATTCTAATTTCCTCAGCCAATGTCCATTTTAATAGATTCCTCCCAGGTTTACCAAGATGAGGCTGCTGGGTGGAGACAGTGAATATCTAGGAGTTGTTTTGCTAGCAACACCCACAATAACGCAAATTGATGATTCTAGATTCTGTAGGTCTGAGTAGTATACCCAAAAGGCAATGTTTGATCACCATGTCAATGCTAATATGTCTTACTGCTCTGAGCTTAGTTGTTATTTGGTGCTATTGGTCAAGGCTTTTGAGAAGTAAACACAAGCAAACATGGTTTGTTGAAAACGTGGCTGTTGGTGTCCTGCACCCAAAATGAACCTTTTGTGGTGTCAAATGGACATCATAAACCATTTGCAGTAAATCAACTATATAACTACTTGCTGCTGCATAGTGCTTGAACCCTTTAACCCTTTGCGGACACCTTCCACAATGGGGTCAGGCTAGTTGGGGCTTGGGATAACATTCGCATGTCAAAAGGCATTTTTCAAGTGACACTAAGTTTTTCCATGTCTTCAAAAGTAAATAGAATTATTGCTATGTGGGCCAGTTCAGAATTATTTAGCAATGATGTTCGATCTAATGTAATGACAACAGCATTTTCTGATGTCCAGCATATTCCATTCATGATTTTTCATCATTATCACTTATGATTTGTGTTTCTTTCTTCCTCTCCTTCAAAGATATTAGAACACATGCTCAATGGCCATGTGAAAAACCAAGGAAACGTGTGAGCAATCCGGAAACCCACGACTCCATACAAAATGTATTTTTATGGCATTCACCATCCGGGAGACTGTAGTAAATACAATAGACTAGTATACTAATTTGAGTGCGGTATCCACTGTATGCTGATATGAGACAGTCGCCAAACAATGCAGCACTGATTGGGACTGAGAGGGTGATGGTCTGTGCCCGATATTTGGCAAAAGGTAATCTCTAATGGCAAATAATATGAGGTGCATGGATTGTATGGGAAGAGGATAGGTTGTCAGAACATCTGACATGTTCAAGGGATGGTTCCTTGTTCTAGAAATCCTGGACCGTTTCATCCATCTAGTGGCTGGTAATTCCCTCTGCACCTGGCAGCTGCTACTTTCCTTCTATCAACATGGCATATTGATTTAGCATTGGGACTTGGCCAAGTACAATTACATGCCTGGCAACAATGCCTTCATGTAGGGTGCTTCAAAGCTTATGCAATCATTTATCACATGCGTTTAGGCTGAGGCAGCTTCCCAGGGCAATTTCACCTGCTCGGCAAATTTATTTTTGCTGGGTTTAGAGCAAGCAATTTTACAAAACAAATCATGTGCAGTAAAACCACATATGCTAATATTGCATGCAGTAAAATTGCCTGCATATTTGTGGCAGGGACACAGCAACAATCTATACTGATGTGGTAGAAGTAACTGTCGAGCAGCCCAACATTTTCCTGACATGGAAATGGTGAAAGTAATATCACTGGGAATTTGAGTGTGGGTCCACCTGTTTTGACTTTAAATACAGGAGCCATTCAAACTCAATTCATGGATCGATGAGGTAGAAGTGGCCTAGCTGGAGATTGGTGAGGATGATGCAGACCATAGCCAACCATCAACAATAAGGGGACCTAGTTATTGCCATTTATGGGAGTGGTGAAAATAGCTAACTACCATCAGAGTCAAATGAACTTCCTAAGATTTAATTTTGGACAAGGTCGGGGTCCGTTGAACGTTACTGATGCATCTTTGTATTTCTAGAGGGATGAAGAGAGTTCACACAAGCTTTACTCCAAGTAGTCTGATAACCTTGTATTTGAATAGACCAGTGAGCCTTAGCAACAGGTGGATGCCTCCAGAGGTTTGAGGCAAAATTAATCACTTAATCCTTGAAAGACTGAAAAGCATTTAAAGAGGTCCAATGTCTCGCTGGCACTGCTAGGATGGCACATAATCACAACAATGTCTATTTTACACTGGTGGTGGAATGTGTTGGGGAGGGATCTAAGAGTTTCTTGCCCCGGATAAGCAGATCAATTACCTTTTCCGTTGTATCCGGCTTTACGGAAGAACACTTCAGCCATATTATTTTTGATAAACATATTTTATTGAGTTTTTGCACAAAGACTACAACAAGACACACAGGGAGCAGGTCAGAAAAGATTATTTAGCATTCAAGCGCAGCACTGATAATCAAATGACATATTGCAATAGGACAAAACAGTAGCAACACCTCCACCCCGAAGAGGGACCTTACTTAGGCTAACTGGCCAAGTAATTTTCCCTAGACTTGAGAATGTTTAAGGGGACAGTACCGGGCTATGTAAACCAGTTTCTCTCGCTACGCACACCCAATGACCCACCCCCCTCCCACCGTCAAATGCAACTGGGAGATTGCAGAAGGAGTGGACGCTTTTCAGCAAGTGTTATATCACACTTGGCAGCCATAAGGGCCGTGCCCAAAAATGTCATACCCCCAGAGCCATCAAGGACTCCCAGCAGAAGCACCAAGGGGGAAAGGGGGTCCTCCTACCCAACCAATTTTTTCATCTCCTCCACCACTGGGGACCAAAATCTTGAATCCTAGGACATATCCAGACCACGTGATAAAAATTGGCAGAAGCGCATCACAATGGGGGGCAAGTGGGTTAGACGAGGAGCTCTGATCGGTGCAGTCTTACTGGGGAGAAGTAAGCGCTGTATAGGGAGTGCGTTTGCATCAGGCACAGTTGGCAAAGAAAATGGTTATAGTCCTTGGTGCCATAAGTGCATCCCTCCAGTCATCATCCTCAAGGGGACCTATCCAGTTCTTGCATTGAGGTCAAAGGTGATTTAAAGTGCCCTGGGCATTAATAATCAGCATACAATACATTTTGGAGATCCACCCTTTCCGAGTGGACCCATGAGGATTTTGGCTTCCAGCGAGCTGAATTCAGGGAGAAGGTTGGTGTGGGTGAGAATGGATTGAAGGGCATGCCTAAATAGGAGATATTTTAAAAAAATGTGTATTAGTGGTCGGAAGATCTCAAAGGTACTGCATGAATGTCCCCTCCAGACATCACCCAGTTGTGAAATGCTGATAAGATCCTACCTCCCAAAGCCCTGCAGTGTTGCTACCTCCCACAGCCGTGCTAAAGGGGTGCATGAGTGTAGAGATGCCCCCCAAGCTAGAAAAACCATTTTGGTTGTGGGTGGCGTGTCGGTGGAGATCGGGGAGAGCATGGCTAATATTTGGGAGAACCCTAAAAGGGACAGCGCCAGTCGAGAGGCGGATCCCACCAGCCCCTGTTGAACCAATCATGGGTCGCTCGGAGATGGAATGCCAGGTAGTAGAGATGAAAGATGACCATACCCAGGCTGCCGTCATATGGGGCACACTGGAGGAAAGTAAGGGCAAGGAAGGGCCTGAACCCATGCCATAGGAAGGAGGCAACGATTCTGTCCAGTGCTCCTGTTCAGGGCTCGGAACCAAGACCTTGGTTTGAGGAGAAGCAAATTTTGAAAGCTGTACAAAAACCTCTGCAGGATCATTATTTTATATAGAGCTATATGACCCATAACGTTTAAGGGGAGTGACTGCCATTTGGTGAGGTCGGGCTTGGCCTGTCGCTTCGGAGGCTCAAGGTTAAGGGACCAGTTAAGCTCAGGGTGTAGGACCTTTCAGATACCCAGGTATCTGAAACTTATATGATGAATGGAAATGGTATCTTGCTAATCAAAGGAATCATGGATAGACCCAAGAGCACTAACACGGATTTGGGTTCACCCGGAGACCAGAGGCCTCCCTGAATCGTTAAAGGAGCAATGGCTGCTCGTTTCAGGATCCGCAAGATAAGGTTATGTGAGCTTCATGACCTTCACTTCATCTCCCTCCACGTAGCTGAGCAGCACTACGGATAGGGCAAGACAGTGGCTCACTTATTAACGCAAAGAGAAGTGGGGGCAGCCCTGTCTAGCCCCCTGGCTGATGGAGAAGGCATGGGACCGAACATCGTTGATCTGGACCTGCGTTGTGGGGTTGGAGTAAAGAGCGAGGGCCATTCCCAGAAAACTGAGCCCAATCCCAGCATGCATCAGCACCAATTGGAGGTATTCACTGTCCATCATATAAAACATATAAAAGCAAGGCTAATTCATAAGGCAGGAGATGACAGTGGGCCAGGGCCACATGAAGGCGCTGGAGGCAATACCTCCTGCTGCAGTTAAGCATGAAGCCACATAGGTCGGGTGTATCAGTGTGTTGAAGACCTGCTTGAGGCAGGCAGTGTGGCAAATATCTTGACCTTCCAGTTGATGAGGTATATGGGACAGTAATCGGCACATGCTGTGGAGGGAAGTTTTGTTTTTGGGATCACCACAATCCTGGCGGTGTCTATTTCTGGGGAAAAGGTGTCACACGTCTTTGTAAAGGGCTAGAGGTTAAAGAGTCAGGATATCACAGAATGTTGTGTAGTACTTTGGGTGAAACTGTCGGTTCCACAAGTTTTCCCGGGAGCCACTGCGGACAGGTCCGCGGTTATTTTTTCGGCCCTAAAAGGCTTGTTCAATGTACGGGCTCCGGCCTAGGATAGTCGAGGGAGGGGTATCTTGTCATTGCAGATGTGTGTCTGAATGCAATTAAACACAATTAAGCAAACATTCGAACAAAACAGAACGAGTAATCAAATACAAATTTACATTATACTGAGTCCCCAACACCCACCCCACCCTATACTTCCACCCAAACAGCATCTGTCGCCCTGGAAAAGAAAAAAGAGATGCAAAACAATATGGAATAAGGAAATAATCAAGTGGTGAACCCCTCCTTGGTCAAGGATAAGTATTGGCCATCAAAATGATTTTCGAGAAGATTCAGGTATGGATGCACTCATGCCCCATTAGAGTGATTAGCATACTTTATAGAGCAGAACTCTGAGAGAGGTTTGTGTGATCATCAGTGGATAGCGGTGATACAACGACCAGGAGTTCCTCGCGATCCAGGTGGCTCTGCCCAGTTCCAGAGTCCTGGGAAGGGTGTGATAATGATGGAGATTGACCCCGTGCCTGGGGAGACTGTGAGGATAATTTGGAGCAATGGTTGTTGGGCCTCTTCCGTATGTAAATATGATATCTTCGTGGTTTGGGCGCCAGAGTGTTTCCGGCTTCCTCAGTGATTCTGGAACCCGACAAGAGATCTCTGCTTGAGCAAGAAGTGGATGTTCCTCTGTAAGCCAGAACCAGGCAGATTCTGGGGTATTACAAAAATGGGATTTGTAAGCATTGATTACACAGAGCCTGGCAGAAAGTAGGAGGCGGTACTGAAGTCCAAATGCCCTGAGCTTTTGTTTGACTTCCCGGTAAGAACGGCATTGTTGATAAACTTACCAGGTGTAGTCAGGCAAAAGGAGAACCTTGGCATCCCCGCAGTGGAGTGCCACCCGAGAACAGTCTTCTCTGAGGATGGTGTCTCTGTCCCTGAAGTTAAGGATACCAGCAATCACCGGTCTGGGAGATGCACCCGGGGGAGGTTTTGGGGGTCAGAGCCCGTTGGGTCCACTCTATTGTGAACAAGGACGACAGTTGGTCCAAGGGCATCCAGGTTTCAAGGTAGTCGGCGATTTGTTGGGTTCCATGACTTCAGGGATGCCAATCACACACACTTTATTGCCCCAGGAGCGATTCTCAGCATCTTTGGTGCGGCTGCGTAGCTCCTTCGTGCACCTGAGGAGGCCGGATATCTGGGATTTGAGAGTCCTCCACTGCAGATATTCGGGATTCGGCCTCAGAGATCCTGGCCATGGCATTTTGTAGGTCTTGACGAAGAGGGCAATGTCTATACGCACCTCTCCGATCTTGGCCTCCACCGCAGCCTGGGAGGTCTGAATGGCTTGAAAGATTGTTGCCAGGTGATGAGTGAGCCCTGTCCGTGCCATAAGCCCCAACTTGTTCAGTCACAGATATGGTGGTTTATTGATCCATTTGAAATTAGGGGGTCGCTGGGCGGGTGGGCTCATGCTTACCAATGGTGTCAGGCCGGAGTTGTCACACAGCCCCTTCTACGTTGGAGACTCGGCCCGCTTAAGTGTAGTTGACGTCTTGACTGGTATGTGGTCGTCACAGAGGACAATACTGAGGCAACTTGTCAGATATCTCCCAGAGCAGGGTGGGGACCGAGTAGGGAAAGAAGTCAGGTTGTGATCACTAGGCCAGGTAGTGGGGGGTAGTCCAGGCTCAGGGGGTGAGGAGGTGTATAGCGCCAGTGGGCTAGATGTTGGGGGGCCCACGGCCATCATAGCCCTGAAGGGACTTTTGGAGTGAAGACACCTTTTATTACTTGCCATTGGGTCCTGGGAGGAAGGTCCTCAGTCTAAGGGCCTTAAGCAGAAAGGAGAGCTGGGTCCGCCTCATCAGTGAAAGAAGGCAGGAGGTGGAAAATAGCTGAAGCAGCACCAAAGATGCGCTATAAGGAGATTGCCAGGTGCCGAGCTGTGAAGCACTTACAAAGGGGCATGCATCTGTGGATACAGAGGAAAAGCAGCGTCCACCTGTTTGACCGTATTTGCAGCATTGTCTTCAATGCAGATGAAATCATGCTATTGAAGGGGGAGTAGGAGGCCCAGACAGGGACCACAGAGGCAAAGGGTCTGCGTTCCTAGGATGGGATCAACCTCCCAGGAGTGTCAGGAAAGCAACATGAGAGGGGGCTCATGCACGAGTGCAGATAGTACAAGAGGAGGGGGGCCCCCAGGTGACCTTCGATGTGGGTTGCACCGTGCAAGTAAGGGTAGGCAGGAGCCCGCTGAAGCGCAGGCAGAAAGGGCCAAGAGCGCTTCTCTCAGAGTTTGTATGAGCTCAGTTGCCTGTAGGTCACGATCCAGGGCCCGGACTGGCTCATGTCTCAACAAGATGGGGGCCACCCCTCTACAGCAGGAGGAGCTTGCGCTGAGAAGGGGTCCTACACCAGAGAACAGGTGATGCGACTGAGGGCCTGGTCGACCCCCAAAGCAGGGCTTGCCATGCAAGTAGGGCAGTGCAGAAGCCCATAGGATCACAGAGAGAAGAGCCTTGTGTGTGTTCTGCTAGCCGGTGCCAGCCCTCAAGGCTGTGTCAGTAGAGGCACTGGAGCCCACGGATGTCTCCGCAGCCTGGCCGGCATGGAGAAATAACGGCCCCGGGGACGGAGGCCATGCCGCAGGTCAGTCCGGGTCTCAGTACAGTCAGGGTGCCCGCAGCGTGTTGTCGGTGGGCCCGGGGAATGTAACTGTGTCTGAGGATGTCTGCCTAGTCTTGCGGTGGCCGGGCCACAGAACCACCATTGCAGAAAATGAGGCCTTGCTCTGGGGCACAGGAGGGTGCGGGTCATCAGAGGGCGCCCATCAGACGGTGACTGCCTGCAATGTGTAGGAGGCAATGTAGATCGGTACAGTTAAGGGGGGCAGCCGCACTCAACTCCCTCCAGGGCGATGCCGGATCAGGCCATCACAGTCCCATGAGAGGCTGGGAAGCCGCAGGGCCTCGATCAGGGACCTGGTTTGGGAGGTGAGAGGGCAGGAGAGGAAGGGCTCCCGAGATCAGCATTTGCAAGGAGTCCTCAGAGGGCTGCCCCGGCAGGAGCTCAGTAACTGCTGGTAAGGCGCATCTTAGGGTCTGGCGATTAAGGCAGACATCGGTCGGTGCCAGCTGGCATTTTGGGAGAGCTACGGGCCTCTCAAGAACGGTGGGCTACCAGGGTAGCTATGTCTCTATGCAGGAGGCTATAGTGGCAGAGTAGTCCACTGGCCGTGAAAGGCAGGTGTTAGGCATAGATGATGTGGTCTGATGGCAGTGGATGTAAGCAGATGATGGAGGGGTCCAAAGCACTCAGAGTGAAACAGCCATCTTGATGCTCCAATCCTCGTCCACCCACTTTAGCCATATTAACTGAAACCTTAGAAGTGTGATGTTTGTGGTTCTCCGCAGATGTATCAATAAAGTCAGAGGACGTGTAGTCCACTTCCTGGATCAGCCACAATATACATTTTTATCTTCCTGAAAATATTCAAGCAGCAAATAAGAACATTTTCCAGAATTAAAAATTATGGCATTGGCTTTCGTCTTCTTAGCCTCCTAGAAAATGTATGAGACCATACCCTTATCATCACAGACTAACCTGCACAATTACTGAAGGCAAATATGAGAATGTTACTGGTTGCTCTAGGTGAGGATTTTCTCTGGGTCCTGGGACAGACAGCAGTTATTAGGAAATATCCGTGGAGGGTACTACAAGTCCGCCATCAGCCCAGTACGAAACTACTCAACCAAAAATCTGAATTTTGACTAGAAACAAGTACTAAATCTGTCTTTTCATGTATTAGGGTATCCATATTTCAGATCCGACATGCATTTAATGGTGTCTTAGATACTCTAAGACACTGTCAACAACATCATCTTGCATACTCTGATGTTCAGCACTGCAGAATGTAGCCAACAATCTTTTTTCAACAATAAATGCCACATCGATTGGAAAGAAGCCATCAACAAAATATAAATCGGATAACCCTATCAAGCAGCAGAAAATCGTATCAGACAATAGAGTTCAAATTAATGATATCCATATATTCACCATCCAAATTAACTTTTTTAGACTACAAACTTCATCACCAGCTAACCACTCCAGCACTGTTGATCTAGGACTAAATAGTCTTTCTACTCCCACTGTGTTAGCAACACCCTTAAGGTGATTCACAGGATCCACCATGACAAACCTGTCACTTTAAAACCTCTCTGTTTTTTCCGAGAAATGGTCCACAAATCTAGTCATAATACTTTTCCATTAATGTTTATAGTCTCGTATTACAAAGATATAACCACACTGTGGACAAATTCTATAACCTGTGCATGGGAGACCATGATATTCCAGGATCCATCTAAACATCTACACCTTCAGGACTTTCACCATTTCCAAAATGCCAGCATATCGCGAGAGGGAAATACGCAAAGTCTCAACTTCTCTGCCTAAATCAGAATTTCAGCACTTCAATTATGCTAACAAGTATGCAAAGGGACTACAACTCAAACGCTCACTTCTAAATATAACCTTGTCTAAATGTAATCATTTGCAAGAAATAATATCAACAAGTGAAAAGCAATCAAAAAAATACTCCATTCAAAATTTAGAAATGAGCAAAAGAATGACAGATTACGTTTTGAGGCGTGGCAAATAGCATCCCAATACCGTAAACAAGCCATAATCTGGCTATTTTCCAGCTCTGCCCATAAAAAATGTAAAAAATATTTATACAATATATTTCATGTCACTGTTTAATGACTGCAAACAGCCGAAAACCCTTGCCTGTGTTAACTGTTAAAAATATACATTTGTCATGAACACCATGACCGGCGTTTTTATCTATAAATAACCATAAGGTACTTAAAGGGCACAAGACATTAATGGTGTTTTATTTCTATGACACATAATGATTTGTGTAAATACGTGTCTCATATTAGTGCATGTTATCTGTCATTTTCATAATGCAATCTGAATATACGAATTCAAGATTGAAGTCATTAACTGTTAAATACCACGCCAAGGTGATGCTGGAACTAAAGCCTTATCACCTGCAGCAGATTTGAGTACCTAGACATTACAAGGTCTACATTTATGATGGAGGACCACTGCTGATAATGCATGGAATTATCTAAACACCATTTGCATATTTGTGTAATTATTTCCTAAGGTTAATTAGCTCCTGTAAAGCAGTTTGCCCTTTGAGACTGCTTCCAGTGACAGGTTCACATATTTCCTGTACCGTTGCCAAATGTGACAGATTCTCTCAACTTGGTGCTCTGAAGTTCTGAAAGGTGCGGCTGTCAAGGCTCTCAAGGCTCTCGCGCTCTCTATTTATATTCGGTCGTCCCCCGAAAAGAAGAATTCTCGTTTTTACCTTTCAGTACCCAATTACCATACATCCTCACTGGGTACACTAGTCTTCCAGCTGTACTTTTTTTCTTACTATGCCGGAAGAGATGCACAGCATTATGCTACAAAATCTGCTTTTAGTATTTTCAGCATTAAGCAAAACGCTCTTCAACGAGACCACATTTCCCCATCTTTTTAAGCAACAGTGCAATCCGTGTTTTATGATCGATAGTAAAGTGATATGCAGGAGGCCCTACACTGACGTTAAACAGCAAAGTGAGAATGAGAAACAGAAGAAGGGAAGTTCAGCTCAGACTAAGCCAAGAGGCTGAGGATAACTCAAGGTCAAACTTTGCATCGCTCCAGGAGGAAGCCTCCCTTGACAGTGGTACTGGTAAATGCATGTAGCTGAAGGGCATGTATCTCTGGCAGGTAGATACATTTTAGGAGATTACTATCAACGCTACTTTTGCTCTTTTGGAGGAGGCCCTAAAAATGAATCGAAACTGGGCTCCTTGCAAAGTCTGAGAGTGGATGATATAGGTCATGACGTTATACTTTTGACAATGGTGGCCTTTGCAACGACCTATAGGGCATCCCTGCCTAAGCTCTAACAAAAGCAGACCTAAAATAAAAACACAAGGTATGCTTCTTGTCTGAAATGTGTAATGTCTCCTTATTTGTTGGACCACATGGACACAGGAAGAGCTAGGAGGACAATCTATAGATAAAACCTGAAAATACATTTACAGGATGAGTCTGAAGAATGACCCCTGTCCATGTGGAATAACAAGTTTCCGAAGCAGCGATCAAGAACTAGGCAGCTCATGTTCAACAAGAAAGAAACCTTCCATGGAAGGCACCTATGTCACCAAAGGCCAAAGGCTCGGAAGGTTTGGCCAGCTTATGTTCCTCCTCATCACGGGAAACAGGTTTCTTGTGGCAATCTTGTCAGGAAGTAAACTGTCTCCCCATGCCTTAGCCCCTGAAATTTAAAAAAAAACTGCATGACTTCTTCAAAACGACCCATTCGAGATTCCCAAGTATTTTTTTCCCAGCAATAATGATGTGGATGCACTCCTTCATGAGGTGCGGGAAACCTCATACAATCGCTAAGGGTAAATATATCCGGTCATCATTTGATGGCAGGTTGGACATAGTGGATAGGCAATAGCAGAGAAATACTGGACACCTCGCCAGTAGTGCAGCCTCAGAACAGGCAGGCGTGGAATCATGGTGACAGCCCTCTCCTGAGGGCAACTCAAACCTCCTTGACTAGCTGAAACAATCGTCATGCAAAAGTGCTATTATCCCAGGATCGACTGAAGGTCTCCAATGATGTCATCAAAACAGTTCTGGACCCAGGCCATCTTTTCAACTTTTTGTTATTAATTTGGAGCCTACAGGGAACTAAAGATAGAGAAGGCACCCTCCACTCACCTATTAGCACATAAAATGTCCAACTAATTACCAGGATGATTTAAGGGATTTTGTAGGAAACTTGAGAACAGTAGTGGAATTATATTAAGCTTGTGCCCTACTAGTGATGAGTTGAGTGTGTTACAGGTCACTTCAGTGTATGCTCTCCTCACCTATCTTAAGGGAAGGAGATACCTCATAGCAGCAACCTAGGGTGCCCATGGGGGACAATTTCAGTGCCCTGGGCCTCATGTGTGTGAAGAGCCTGGAAAGTGGAGTATTCCAATAGGCCTGCAATCCATGCAGGATTCATCTTACCATACCTATACCTATAATCCATACCTATAAAGTGAGCTTTTCGATCCATGTAAGGCTCTCGGAAAAGAGCACTTTCCGGGTTCTTCACATGCCTGAGATATAGTAAAGATGCATGACAACCTACTAGTATGCTACTCGTTTGGCGGGCCAGTGGCATCTGGTGGAAGTCACTGAACGCACATTCTCAGGTCCTGTTTTAAATTACCTATAAGTTTTAGGCAATGAAACACGTTGGCCATTCACAAAAATAAGACTCTACATGATAAGGTGATTTTTTTTAAAACGTCTGTTTATTCATTTTAACACAGTGAGTACAATACATAGTCATATATTGCCTGTCGATTTTACGAACATTTCAGCATTTGGCCCTTCAAAACATGTCAGAACATAGTATTAGAGTAAAGCAAAATTTGTATAACATAGGAAGGCATTTGTTATTCATGAGGCAGTGTCTCACGAAACATCATCTCTTTTTGCTAGGGCGAGTGTTAAGTCATATCCAACATCAACTCCATGTTGTAATGCAATAACGGATTATATATATATAAGACATTTACTTCATAGAACTTATTAACAATAGGAGCGTCTAGTGGTAAGAGCAAGTTATGTGTATTCTGGCATGTAGTCTTGTTGGCAGGCAGGCCTGTACACTCTCTAAATGTAGCAGTGTTAATGTAGAGGCGAGCTGGAGGCCCCTCATGATAAATTGATTTTAATAATGTGATAAGTGACTAAAACTAATAAAGCAATTAATCAACTTCAGACACATTTTTAAGCTCCACAAGACAACAAGATCAGTGCCTTTCGCCACAGAAACGGTACAAAAGGGGTTGGTGAGGGACGGAGCATCTGAATCAATCAAACACTCACACCCAGTCAAAAGATCTGGGTTTAATCCATCACCATTCTTTAGCCAACTCTGCCACCCCAGTTCAGACATGGCTATATGCAAATCAGTCTGACCCTGTGCCTCATGGGAACAGTCCAGCCCGAACTGCCAAGCCATGTATTCCCTGGACCGGAAACAAGCTTCCGAGGACCGGTTTCTGGCATTCCAGCCGTCTTCAGCCTGGCTTGCTTGAATCCAGTGGCAAAGTGAGCAAGGGACTCACGTCTGAGCATACCCTGCCACACTTATGGCAGCCAAAAGCGGTACAAAAGGGGGTGGTGATGGACGGAGCATCTGAATCAATCAAACACTCACACCCAGTCAAAAGATCTGGTTTTAATCCATCACCGTTCTTTAGCCCACTCAGCCACCCCAGTTCAGACATGGCTATATGCAAATCAGTCTGACCCTGTGCCTCATGGGAATAGTCCAGCCCGAACTGCCAAGCCATGTCTTCCCTGGACCGGAAACAAGCTTCCGAGGACCACAGAAGACCACCACAACAGAGGGACATGACGTAACCCAGGTAAACTAAAGGACAGCACTACTCATCAAGTAACATTAGCTCACAGGCAAACTAGGTCCCCTCATACTTGCACTTAGAGAAGACCGTCTATGAGGAAAAGCCCAGAGCACCAAAATAGTCCAGTGTCACCCTAACTTGCTTCTGTGAGGTGTCTCATTCCCTCAAAATTGGTGAGATGAGTATTCACCAAAGTAGTCTGTAACAAACACTCACCTCTAGTAGGGACCTTGTTCTTAATGTAACTCAGGACTAGTACCAAGGGGTTGCTACAAAAAGCTTTAAAAGAACAGAATTGCTACAGACTAATCATCCTGGAGATTAGGCAGGGGGATTTTTGACATGATCTTTTCAGCTTTCTAAAGATCAGCCAAATACTGCTTCTCCTGAAACAAAGTTACCAGTGACAATGCAACGTGGCCATCTACTGACTAAGCACACTACTACCCATTATTTTGAATCTCAATGAATCCAGTGGTCCCCCTTCTGTGTTAAATCTCACGGCAGCCACTAACATTGTTACTATTAAATCCTACTCAAAAATCCCTTCTCTAGAAATGGTTAGCATCTCACCTAAACAACAGCACCTTGTTAACACCAGAAAAACACATGGAGACCGTTGGCCTACTCTGTAGCCTTGGGAAACCTCTAAGGCCCCATCCTATATCCAGTAATAGTCAACATCTACATAGAAAAACTTTGATTCATTGGCGATAAGACAATGATCCATCACTATGTGAAAAAAACAAGTCTATCTAAAAATCTAATCAAGAAATTACATCACCCCCGCTCACACTCCGAACCTGGAAAAGAGATATGGACTGGTGTATGCTGGCAGAGAAAGCAGCCTATGTGAAAACAGGGTGCCCGAAAAAATGGGGGGAAATTTTGAACAAATGGTACGAATAGGGGGAATCCATGCACGCCTCCAGTGGGTGAAACAATTCTTTCCGTAATTCATTCAGAGACCAACTGATGGTAACATTAATCTAACTGTGGGCAAAGAAGACTGTGGCCCAGCGATGATCAATAAGGATACCTTTTGGCAAGGTGTAATAATACTTGGTTGTGCACTCAATAACGACAATGTAAAGATATTGTACTGCTCTGTTACAATAAAAAGATTTATTAAAAAAAAGAAATTACATCACCCAGCTCAAAGACTACCCTGAGTGTCTAAGTTGCACTTGACGCTCAACCCCATGAAGTTCATGCCAACTGCCAATGGCAAGCAAACAGAACTGTGGGCAGGAAAGCCTCTCAATAATAAGCCTTGATGGCTTCACCCCTCAACTGGTCAATTAAGTCAAATCCCAACGATTCTACTTGGACATCACCCTCAGATTCATAACTCCCAATTCACAAAGACACAAACTGGCTAGGACCAAGTCATCATGCTTCGCACATAGAAATGTTTGCTCCCTGATGCAATATTCAGAAGTGTCATAAAAGCCCTGTTCTTATCTCTACTTGGAGGCAAAAACGAGCTTGGCTGAATCCCAAAACCACACCTCACCTCTGTGTGAAGCATGCTTCACATTGGAGTGTGACGGAATACTAGTCTCAAGACGTTTGACAGAAAAGCACACCCACTTAAAGTAACTCCAATGCTCCATCGACAAGCATGCTCCACATTGAAAGTTTCCTGCATCAGGTAAAAAGCAGTAAACTTAAGCACTGCACCATATTGTGCAAGCTCCCCTGTGAAGTTCATTACACTTGGAGTAACATCGTAATCAGGTAGAGACAAAGTAATGCAGGGACACAAAATGCTTAACCTCATATTGCTGTTTTTAAAAAAAATATATTGTTTTTTTCGTTAACATGAAATAATACAGTTGCAGCGTTTGTCATGCAGACGCTCACACATTTTAGTCAGTATACAGATGTCGTTTTTCCCTCAAGAGTTCAGTTCATGGCGAAAGAAGGTGTTCCCAGAGTCAATAGGGTCTGTGCACTTTGTCTTCCTTGCTCATAAAAATAGTATAACATAGCCTACAACATTAATTTATCGCGTCGTCATTTTCAGTTACACCTGTGTCAAGAGGGTTGGCTGCAGAATTTGTTAGAGCAGCTGCACCGGATTTATCAGAGCAGGACCTGTGAGGTACGGTTCTAAGAATAACAAAGGAGATGGGGAAGGGGAGAGGAAAAGGTGATGTAGGATGCTTGGAGTGCGGTGCACATGATCGTTTCATGGTAATATCCCTAACTTTCTAGTATCTCTGTGGCGGTTCCGGGGCGGCTACTGGGTGTGCGAGGAGATAAGTTCTGAGAGGGTCCCAAATGTCCAGGGGTCGTGAAGCCAGTGGGAGCAATTCAGCATAGTTAGTCAATTGCTCTTGGCAGTAAATTAAGTCGGTAAACCAGTCCTTAAACTTTGGCACTCGACCCCTGCCCCATCTACAGTCAGCGCGACGTTTAGGCATTACCAAGGCAGTGGCAATGTACTATCAGTACGGCTTGTCATGAGTGCGGTGTATCGCAGTAAGGCGACCAGCGGAGTGCGCTCCAGTGATAGCATTGTCATCTAATCTAGGGCAGTCAAAACCTGATCCCAGTAGTCATATACCCTTAGGCACCCCCAGGCCAAATTAAGGAAATCGCCTCCGGGGTGCTGCATCTATCACAGAGGTCTGTGTCTTTCAGTTTGTACTTATGCATTTTGAGTGGGGTGTAATAGAGACAGTGCAGAAATTTAAAATGCCTAATACGCAATCTGCTGTTTGCTGAGATTTGCTTTGTTTGCAGTTAGCAGTATGTCCATTGTTCATCGGTAAGCTTGTGTCCTAGCTCTGAGTCCCAGTGCGCGCAAGAGGGTCAAGGTAGTACATTCTGTAGGGTGTGTATGGTGTGGTATAGTGTGGATGCCATATGACTCGGTGATGTTGCGCGGAGCATTAGTTGCAGTGAGGCCAGCGGAGGAGGTTCATGGGGGAAGTCCGTGGTGATGGATCGTATGCCTTGGCGAAGCCTTACATAGACGAAGAGGTCCAGGGGGGAGGGCGGGGCGTCAGGGAATATTTGATCTAATGTACGGAATTGCCCGTTACTATAAAGGTCACCCCATGTTTTGATATGAGTCCGCTCTAAGAACCTGGGAAATCCCATCTCCTGGAGCAGTTGCATACAGGGATGATATGATAGGGGGAGCTGTGGCGAGTAAAGGATGGGGCACTGCAGTAGAGCCGAGATGCAGATCCAGGCTGCAATCATGCAGGAGACTGTAGTGGGCATCTTATCCAGTGGCTGGGGGTTATGTATAGTGCACCATCTAGAGGCACAGGATCGGCCAACCAGTGTTCCGCAACCTGCGGCATATAGGGGGGGGGTGAACCCAGTAGTAAGCGTAGTGTGCTTGAGGGAATATGTAATATAGTTTAAAATTCGGGATGTCAAACCCCCTATAGAGTAGGGTCTAGTAAGTAAGTTCCATTGCAGCCGCAGTTGATTGCATCCCCATACCAACCTACTCATTTGTGATCACAGCGCCCTAAAAAAGTATCTCCCGGGGTGATATGGGATATTCAGAAACCAATACAATAGTTGTGGGTGAACTACCATTTTAATCAAGGAAGCACGACCCGCTAGAGAGGCATGGCTATCCAACGGCAATACAATGAATTCTCGTAAGAGTGGGTTTATGTTGTTCTGCGGATCTCTGACATAGAGAGTTATATCATCCGCAAAGAGTGATAGCAATATTTGGCGTAGTTGACAACGTAGTGCCTTATCCTGATGGTGCTGATGTAATTTTGCCGCCAAAGGCTCTACCGCTATGGCGAAAAGCCTCTGTCTGGTGCCCCTAGGGATGGGGAAGGCAGCAGATAGGTGACCACTGATGAGGACGTTGGCTGTGGGAAGTTGATATAGTAGTGTGATCTAGGAGAGAAGCAGTGGAGGGAAGCCCATCCATTGCAGGATACCCAATAGGTAATCCCATTCAACTGAATCAAACGCCTTCGTGGCATTTAGGAAGACCGCTGCTAACGGCAAATCAGGATCGATGTTATGGAGGATAGAAAAGAAGGTGCGGAGGTTGTGCGCTGTCGCCTGCCCGGGAATAAAACCAGCATAGTCTAGAAGAGCCAGCTTATCCATTCGTGGATTTAAGCAGTTGGCTATGACTTTGGCTAACATTTTGGTATTGCAGTATATAAGAGACAGCGGCCTGTAGGAGTCGCAGTGTGTGGCTGGTATTCCCGGTGTGAGTAGGGAAGTGATGAGAGCTTCTCTCATAGAAGGGGGGGAATATGCCCGCATCAAGGGCATCTTTGTACACTTCTTTAAGGATGGGGGCTAAGAGGTCTATGTATGTTTTACAGAATTCAATGGGGAGTCAGTCCAAGCCAGGAGCCTTGTCTGATTTCATTTGCATTATGGCTTCCTGTATTTCATCTATCTTGAAGGGGGCGGAGAGGAACTCCAGTTGTGAATCACCCAGCCAGGCCAGCGCCACGTCATTCAAATAATTGTCCAGGTAGAGGGTGTCATGCCTATTGGACGTTTACAGCGAGGAGTATGTGTTAAGAATATCAGTGGTAACCCTGTAAAGTGCATCCCCTAGACCAGCTATTTCTAGGATGTAATTGGTAAAATGGGTTCTCCATATTGTTTAGGCCAGGATCCTTCCCGGGAGCTCTCCCTCACCATCTCTACGGGCCACCCAGTGTTTGCCCCTGATCCTTGCCTCGCAGTCCGCGGTGTCAGTGTACTCTGTGAGCTTGTCTCGGAACAGGCGTTGCATCAGTCCGTCAGTTCCTGTCGCGGGACTAGTCTCCAATGCCTTAAGCTCAGCGTCTATCTTTTTGAGTGTTCCCTCTATGTCCAGCAGACCTCCTGAGCGCTCTGAAAATGCAGAAACCTCAGATCATGACCTTGAATGCCTCCCAAACTGTTTCAACACTATCTACAGATCCCTTGTTGTTCCGCAAAAACTCCTGGATTTCTTGCCCCAGCTAATCCTTAAACACCGTATCTAGTAGCATTACGGGAGGTAGCCTCCAGTTGCTGCGCTGGAGGCCATGACCCGGAGTGTGAGAGCTTTTCTTACGAGTGCATTGTCTGAATATGTGCACGCTAAGTGTGTCGCAGCATTAAGCTGGGGGCCCAATCCCTGTGTAAGTAGTAAGTAGTCTAGTCGTGCCCATGATAAATACTGAGCGGTGAAGTGGGTGCCTTCTGTAGTGTGTGGGGGAAGGTGGTGCCATGCATCCAGTAGGCCATTCTCTGTAACTTTGCCGTGCACAACCTTGTGTGAGATGTTGTAGTGGTGTAATGAGGGGTTGGATCTGTCTACAGTTGGTAAATAATAAAGAAGGAATGTGTTCATAATATCACATCAATCAACAATCAAATATTGTAGTCCGAATAATCAAATCCCGATGCCAGCTTCCTGTTCCAGTTCTTTATTGGCAAAACGTTTCTAAATTGTTCAAATGTTTCGTAATCCAAAATTAAACAAGACAGTTAATGAATTGTACAGCCTACGCGTTTCGTCCCCCTTTGTTATGTATATTCTTTGGTAAGACAGTGGTCTTGATGGTGGGCTACAGGAAGTTCTACGTTGCAATTCAGAA
Source organism: Lissotriton vulgaris (assembly GCF_964263255.1). Classification (NCBI taxonomy): domain Eukaryota; kingdom Metazoa; phylum Chordata; class Amphibia; order Caudata; family Salamandridae; genus Lissotriton; species Lissotriton vulgaris. Next base: position 626,916,949 of record NC_141689.1, read on the forward strand.
ATAGTAAAAGCATTGAACTTTCACAGAACACTCACCAGTGCACACCAAGAGGTGACCCTCATCGTTATTTGTTATTCTGTCTACAGTTGTAAGACCCTATCGCCATGATCGTTCCCCCAAGGATTGTGAAGAATTCAGGGGATTCGGTGTTGGGGCCATAACAGCAGGCCAGAATGGTGAGGTGCCGGGTTTTTAGGAACCCGGTGGTGCCAGGGGATAACACCCGAAGACCTCTGAGTTCTCCCTGTTCCGGACCACAGAAACACAGAGTCTTCTAGTTGAAGTCAGAGATCGAGTTTTATTGGCTGCAACCAAGTAACAAGTGTCCCAGAAGTACAACAGCACGGGATGTAAGTTCTCAGGAGACTGTTCGTTTTTACAGAACCAGGCTTCTCCTTTTATACGAAATATTACACTTCAGGCAAGAATTCCTTGTTTTATGATGCAACCATATACATATTTGTTCAACAAAAGAGAAAGCACAGTCATGAAGGCAAACCTATAATTTCGTGTGTACAGTTAGTGATAGATTACCCATCTTGGCCCAGAACTACCATCAGATATCGATGAAACCCCAATAAACTCGGGCACCTCCTCATCGTAAAACTGGCCATAAACAAGGGACATGGACAGGTGTATGTGCGCGGATAAAATGGTTTGTATGTAGTGAATGGTTTATGGCATGTTGTGCCTCGATGCTATCTTACTCGGCCACTGGACGAGGAACTGCCCGAACAGGTTTTGGCTGGAGGCAGTGGAGTCAGTTCGGCCAGGTCATGGGGGAGTCAGCTAAGGAGGACGTGTCCTTTCAGATCAAGCTCGGCCTTAATCAATTGACTTATATGAGGGCAAGCCATAAGATGGATGCTGTTTACAAAATGAAGTCCGAGGGTTCGGAACGGAAACCACAATTTAAGGGTGATGGCATCACTCAATCACGACGCAAATGAATGGGGATAATGTCCTAATCATTACCGGTCTGCCGATACCAAATTCGCCATGGTACGATGATATTTTGTGACACGAGTGTTGGGCCTCGGTACCATATTACGGCAGGGTCCAGAATTTCGGAACCACAGTGGCCGATTCTGTGCCTAGCCTGCCCCAGGCGAGACGGTATCAGCCATGGGGATCACGTCTGATCCGATCAGAGCGAAGTGAGTACGCTTTTTAATGAGTATAGCCGTTCCCCTGGAATAGAAGGAATAAGAGGTAAAGATCCTATGATCAGCCCAGTTATGTGCAAAGTGGTTTTTTGTTGAGGATGGATATGGGTCTCTTGGAGCATCGCAATATGGCTCTGGTGCCTGTCTAGGTATGCCAATATTTGCTGGCGTTTTCTGGGGTCTTACGGCCCTCTGACGTTCCATGTGAGGATCTGTAAAGTGTGGGGAGTGGTCAGGTAAGGCATTGTCTAGAGTGGGTTGAAAAAGACAAAAGTGTGAATACGCCATATCCATAGGTAGGAAGGACAACAGCAGTTATACATCTGTTTGTCATATGTGTTTCGTGCACTGTGGAAGAATATCAAGTACAATCCCAATCCCACCAACTCCCAAAGGAGCATCCCAAACATGCCAGTAAGTTGTAACCCACCCTCCCTCCCTAAGCCCCAGCAACATCACGAACATACTGCGTACAACTATGCAGTGTGTAAAACAGACTAAAAGAGGGAGCACCCTCAAGGGGGACTCCCAGGTGCATGCACTGTTTCGCTTCACCTTCTGAGAACTGAAGCGATCGAGTGGGCAAAGCTCAGAGAAGGCATGGATGCTCAGTGTTTAATGTCATATAGTTCCAGTGTGTCACATATCTGATTAACGGCGGCAAATAAACAGGTCCGGGTGAGATCCACTCCCAGCCGCTGAAGGTGTGTAATCTCTGCGCAGCCCCACATCGCCCAGACTGCGCTCGTGACGTGGCACCAGCAACGGTCATTCAGGGTCTGGCGAGCGTGATCTTGGTAAGGAAGCAGGAGAGGCAGATGATCTGTTGTTGCGTTTCAGGACTTAATCTACTTGATGTGGTTTAGTAAATAAGGTTTGTTTGCCTTGGTGCGTAACACGTAAGCACGCCCAGTAAAGCAGAGCATAATCAATTTGAGTCTCTCGTAATTTTTTCTTCACAGGCATGAACTTACATCTTTATTCCTGGACATTAGGGGTAAAGTCCAGGTAGATGTAAAGTTATTCCCTTCGAAAGTGAGCTAGCGTTTTACCCGGGCTGCTTTGAGGGTGACATCCCGGTCCTGGTAATTGAGAAGCCGGGCTGTGCTGGGGCGAGGTGTGCTTCCTGGGGGAGGTCTGGAGCCGAGGGATCTATGCGCCCTTTCGGTGATGAATTGGGACGAGGAGGATTCCGCACCAATCGTGTCACATAGCAAGCGTTCTATGTACACCTTTATCTTGCCAGTATTGGCGCTCTCAGGAATACCGAGGACGCAAATATTATTCCTTCTACTGCGCGCATCTAGATCATCGTTTTTTGCTGCAATGATTGTTAGCAGTTTGTCCTTTTGCGCCATATTAGTCTGGAGATGAACGGTGGAGTCCTCGGTGTCGGAGATACGACGCTCCGCTTCTTTAATGCGTTCCTCATGCCCTTCCAATTTGTGCACAATGGCATCCAGCCAGTTATGCATGGTATCCATTTTGTCTGCAAGAAATGTGAGGCTTTGGCGCATCTCTAGAAGTAAGGCTTTCATGTCATTCTCAGGTGTAGGTGACGACCTACGTGAAGGTTTGGCCCTGGCCTGGTCCGGGTCTTCCTGCAGTGTTGGGTTGCCCTTCTTGGCCTCGAACGTCAGTCTAGGTTGCATTGTGTCAGGCTTCCCCAGGTTCGATATAGGAACGGCTCCTGCACAATTCCTGCTAATGAGCACTCAGTGCATGTGGTCTCTCGACGTGGCGAGTTGGGTGGATGTAGCGTATCTGAGCCCATTTTTGGCAAGCAGACCAGTATTATTGGCGGCACCAGCTGTCTCTTTAAGTTGGGGTGTCAGAGGGTAGATGGATGAGAGGCGCTGCATACGTCGCCGGCCTGCCAGCTTCTGAAATAGTTTGGATGCCGCAGGAGCGACCAGCTTGTCCTCCAGTGTCTGCGTCTCACCGAGCCACGTGAGTTACATGAACAGTGGCGTTGTGGTGGGCACTGCAGGCGACAGAGTTGTATGGCCGTAGACCTAAGGTAGAAGTGTGACGTGGTAGGTATAGCAAGGGGGGCCTGGTCTACGAGGTGTTGCAGCCAGGAGAATAAGAATACTGGGTACTCACATTGTTGGTCCTCATGTGTGTGCAGTAGGCTCTGGTGTGACTAAATGCCGATGTGGGGTCTTCAGTGGGCTGCGGGGGACCGCCACTGTTGCTTGGCTGACTTGCAATGCTGTACCATTAGCTTTCCATCAACGCTCTGTAGTGGTGGGATGTATGCACTGGTACCGGCTGTTTTGAACTTTTACCAATTTCCTGGTCGTCGAGAGCAGCTCAGTTCCTTCTGTGAAGGTAGAGAGGTGACAGCAGTTGTGGTGCTGCAGGAGTGTGGGATCCCCCGCCACTACAATGAACAAAAAGGCAGTCCTGATTAGATACTGGGGGTGGTATGGGGGCACACTCACCGCAGCCGCTGATCACGCTGCTCGTGAGGCCGAGTCCTCCTGTGGGTCCCGCGGCACTCACGGGAGCGTAGCCACCGGCGTTCGGCGTTAGGGACTTTTGGCTCTTGCAGAGCTGGGAACCAGGTAGCACTTCAGCAACAGATCACAGTGTGCCTCCAGCAACGATACGCAATGTGGCTGCACCAAAGTGTAAGCACTACGATCAGTTAGCAGTTGCAGTCTTCTGGGCAGGGTTGTTGGGCCAGACGGAAGAGATCTGCGGCAAAAGTAGAAGAGGGGGCTCGCTCGCTAATTAATCAACGTCAGGAGCAAGTCGCGGGCTCCGAGAGCAAACGTTCTGTTAATGAAAAGCTAGGCGCCGGGGGGTCCATCTCATTTTCATTGTTTTTTGTGCAGATTGCAGCAGGCTGAGGAGAACACCCCAGGCATGTGGATGTCTTGCGCCGCCGATCCTCCAGACCTTCTTGGACGTCGCAGTAGTGGTGGAGTTAATGGGGCCGAAGTCCATGCACTCCATAGCGTTCACCTCCCCACAGGCAGCGATGTGCTGGTGGCTAGTATGTATGACTGATCCCAGGCCCCGGTTAGATGAGTGCGGCCCTGCGCCTGTGAGGGCAGCGGGATGGCGGCAGCAAGGAAAAGTGTTGCATGCAGGAGCGCAGGGTCCCTCTATCAGTGCTGGCAGGTGGGAAGGAAGTCCCAATTGTGAGGATTAGGGATGGGAAGTCCACGCACTCACCGCCACTATTGTTAGTACTGAGCTCAAGGTGCGCGCCGGCTGTGAGGCCTAAGCACCTCGTGGGCGCTGCGGCGCTTGCGTGAGCAAGTTGGCCAGGTCGCAGCTCCAGGAGGCCGAGTCCAGCACAGCGCTGTCCCTCCATTGATGACAGAGCAGCGTCAGTGACAGGCTGCTAGCGGGAAACTTTCGGTATCGCTGCACAAGTGTGTGGACACTTTGTTACAGCAGGCATTTAGCCGTAGTGAGAATCTGGACAGGATTTTTGGATGGATTAATGCATCGAGCAGCAGGAGCCTCACTCAAGTGCGGCCATCTTGCTAGTGCGCCACCTAGCACCCCTCTCATATTGCTGTTCTGGTAGAATCTGGAACTCCCTACCAACCCACACCTGACAATCTCCCCGCATGCCTAGAAGAAGCTGAAGACACGTTTCCTCAAGCAACACCTCATTCAAATATAATCCTATGGATGATGAATCCTAGATAGTAATCTACTTTCTTCTATCTGCACAAGCTCCCCAACCCCTATCTTCAATTTTACTCTCTCCAGTGCACAGGTCTCCATTAATTTGCATCAATATTATTCTGAATAAAACCCATACATACATACATACCTCACTTTGTACATACTGACAAGGCGGCTCTACATTGCATAACCTACAAGAATAACGCAGCATACAATCACAGCGTGATCACATCTACGGGTCACACAGGTCACATTTTAAATAAAAAAATGACATTAATTCCTGTGTCTGGAAATGTCTGTGGACCTTGGTAGACTGGCACTGAAAGCACACATATGACTTTCAAATAACTACTTAACACATATTTGTGAGATTTAGATTTAGGACCAAAAAAAGTCACCATATCACCTTGTGTGTCTGGCAGGGCAACTCTAGTCTTACATATTTTTGGCCATGGCCATCAAATCCTTATGTTTTTTTATTTAGAGGAGGCATATGATGATAAATTTAAAACATGATTGTTAAGTGTTCCTGTTCATACTCATGATAAACAAGCTATGCTTGCAGCTTTTATTTATATTGAACAGCTTTATATACCGCCTGGGACCAAGAGTATAGATGTGCTTTGCGTTGCAACTTTAACAACACAAAGATTTGTTATTGTTTTTATTCTGGTCAGCATAAGAAAGTCATACGATTCCACAGTGTTACCAGTCTATCGCAGTAGACAATTTTGGAGTACATTTGTATACATTCAATATTTGTATGGCTCATATCATGACAAGTTACAATGGGATTGCCTCTACAGAGTACAGCCATGTACTGTCTGCAAACCGAGTTGTTTCACTATTTACACACCATTTTATTCACACAGAGCATCTTTTCATCCCCGATATCACAACATAGGCAAGTCTTTCATTCTGTGGTTCGTGTGGTGTTAAGGTATTGTACAAAGGGTGTCCAGAAGTCTTTAGGTCAGGAGGCCTTTGGTAACTCTTCTGCATATACGTCCAGTGTCTTCTTGCAGTATGTCATGTCTTTAATCCAGTTCTTAAACCTGGAGGGACGCTTATTATCCCACCTTATCGCGATGCGGCGTTTGGCTAGCAGTAGCGCCACCGCCAGGAATTTCCGCCTTCAAATCAGTTTTATTTTGTATGTCCCCAGTAGGCATGTCAGTGGAGTATGAGGTATTGTTTCAGATAAAATATGTGAAAGAGCTGTCATTACATCACTCCAGTATGGTTAGAGCGGAGAGCATGCCCATGCCATGTGCAAAAAATCTGCACCCGAGGTGCCACATCTACGGCAGGTGTCCTCAGGTTTAAATCCATATTTGTGGAGTTTGGCAGGCATGCAGTATGTTTGATGTAGGAATTTAAAATGGATTATACGCAAATTACAATTTGGGGCAAGCATTCTCATTAACGTGCAGCTGTAATCCCAATCCTCTGTAGCTATCGGGCTACCCACTGCTCTCTCCCATCTTTGAAGCGACCTATTAGGGGGTTGCCATTGTTCTTCCTGTGTCGCCGCATAGAACCTCGTTACCAACCGCTGGAGCGTGGGCGCAGTCAGTAAAATTTGCATTGCATTAAGAGAGATTAGTTCCCTTGGAAATGAGGGATATAATTCCCTGACAGTCATGTGCAGGTATGCAAATATCTTTAAAGGCAGACAGTACAGTGTGTACTGAGTGACCGGTCATTTTGCGATATAAATTGGCCATCTGGAAACATTGCGCCTATGGTGGTCAGCCCCATCTCCCATAGTAAAGAAAGCATCTTCTTCTACCATTATTCGTGGATGATGTGCAACTGGTAACGATGGTGCATATATGGGAAGCTTCTGTGCCATGCCTGCAAGGTACAGTGTACTGGGTGTATTATCTCTTTTTGGGAGTAACTTCTTGGGTCGGAGACGATAGAATCAGGGGGATTGGTTGCACGCTGTTGTGTTCAACTGCTATATGCAGTATATGCCCATACGGGTGCAACCAATCGTGAGCATGTTGCGCTTCCGCGCAGTTAAAATATAACTACAGGTCTGGTGCCCCAAAACCCCCTTGATGGTAAGGTCTAGTCAGGACCGACCAGCTCACTCTTGCCTGTTTCCAAGCCCAGGACAGCCTCAGCATGGCAGTTCGCAACTGTGTAAATACTGCTTGTGGGAGCCAGACTGGAATATTCATTAACAGATATATAAACCACGGCAGTACCACCATTTTTTGGATACCAATCCTATCCGCTAGTGACAACGGTAGGTGAATCCAGCGGTCTATCTAGGCCCCCAGTGTCGAAATCACCCTGTCGTAATTATCTCTTATTATCGCCTTAGGGTCCCGGTGGATCCATATACCAAGATAATTCACTGGTTCATACTGCCATTGTAGAGGGAAGTCAAGAGTCGGCCGCTGTGTAACAGGCGTTAATGGTATTACTCATAACAAAGTAGAAGGCTAGAGGGCAACAGGGGACTCAGATTACCTTCCACTGATGTATGGATAGATGTGGCCTGATTACTGTGTTAAGTTAGCATGAGCTTTTTATGTGTTTAAACGCCATTTTTCCTTTCTGGTGCTTTTTGCACACGACATGCATCTGCTGCTTTACCTTTGAGCCTAGTAAAATGTTTTCGGTTCATACGAGAATAATATGTTGTTACACTGATATCAGCCTTGCTTGGCGAGCTGTATTTATTTATCATTTATTATTTATTTATTTCAGACTCTTATATAGCGCATGGCTACTCAGGAGCATCCCAGCGCTTGTACGGAGCCCAGAGAGTACACAGCGACGGGATCAGGAGCTATTTACATCACTGTATGAATCTAGCTTTATACTCTGCTGAAAAGCCAGGTCTTCAATTTCCTTCTGAAGATCAGCAGGTTGGGTTCATGTCGAAGCGGGGGGGGGGGGGGTAGCGAATTCCACAGCCTGGCTGCGTTCAGAGAAAAGAGACGACCCCCGGTCCTAGATCTACGGACTCTCGGGATCTCAGCTAAATTCTGATCATCTGAACGCAGGTCTCTCCGGGACTTATAGGGCCTACTCAAGGTCCTCAGAATGGCCGGACCCTGTTCATACATGACCCTATGTGTAATACATAAGGCCTTGAAGGAAATCCGTTCCCTCACTGGGAGCCAGTGGAGCTTCTTCAGGGCCGGTTTAGCCGACATCCTCGGGCCAGTGCCTGTCAGGATTCTAGCTGCAAAATGTTGTGCGATCTGGAGCCACTGGATTACCCCTGCAGGGGCGCCCAGATAGATGGCATTGCCATAATCTATCCTTGATAGAACCAGAGATTGGACAAGTGTCCTTTTCGCTGCCTCAGGTAACAGGGGGAGGATCTTACGGATCATCCTTTATAATCCAAAACAAGTGGCCGTGGTTTTCCTAGCCTGACAGCGGAAAGAAAGCTCCGTGTCAAGCCAGAAACCAAGGCTCTTGATCTCTGGTTTCGGCAGTGGTCCTAATCCCATACAGAGTGGCCAAGCCTCTGAGTTGTCGAGGGAGGCTCCCTTCCCCAGGAGCATCACCTCCGTTTTTCCTCCATTTAGCTTTAACTGAGACTGGTCCATCCATCCCGCGACCGCCTCAAAGAACATCCTCAGATTACCAGAGGAGGACCCGTTCCTGTTCAAGGAGACCACAAGCTGGGTGTCATCAGCGTAGCTCACCAGCTGGATCCCGAAGGGTGCCACTAGTCCCGCCAGGGGAGCCATGTACACATTAAACAGCGTGGGGGGCGGAACCCCACACTGCAATGGTACCGGGCACGAGGAGATGTTTTCCTCGAACACCTTGAAGGCCCTTCCCTCCAGGAAGGATTTCAGCCAACTCAAGGTGCTCCCCGTGACTCCCAAGTTGTTAAGGCGGGCCAGTAGGGTATCGTGGTTCACCGTATCAAACGCGGCGCTGAGGTCCAGGAGGATAATGGCCACGCTCCCACCAGTGTCCAGAATCCTCCTGGATTCCTCCACCACGCTTAGCAGCGCCGTCTCGGTACCCTGCCCTCTCCTGAATCCGGTCTGGGAGGAATGAAGCAAGTTGTTGGTCTCCAAGAAGGAGGCCAGCTGATGGTTGATGTGCTTCTCAGTAAGCTTGCTAATGCCCGGGGGAAGAGAGATGGGTCTATAATTGGAAAAATCACTAGGGTCAAGTGAGGGCTTCTTTATTAAAGCTTTTACCATTGCCAATTTCCAATCCTTCGGAACGACTCCTGCCCTAATAGAGGAGTTCACGAGATTGGCAATGGGTGTGGATAGAGCAGGAAGCATTGATTTTATTACGCTCATAGGGACGGGATCGAGTGGAGACCCGCTTTTAACAGAATTGATGAGAGCCGGGAGGGCTTCCTCCTTAAGGATTTCAAAGGCCTCGAGTCGTGGCCTGTCGTTCCCTCCCAATATATCGGAACAACCGGCTGGGCCAGCTAAGGAAACAGGGGGAATAGAAATCAAGATTTTTTAGATTTTGGTGTCGAAAAAAGCCGCCAGATCTTCGCAGCGGGTGCCGACTAGATCAGGGGAGAAAGGGGGATCTTGTTTTAACAGGGACCTAGCAATCTGAAAGAGCTCCCTCGGAGCATTTGAGGCTGTCTCAATTCTCTGGGCATAGTAAGATGCTTTGGCCCGAGTAAGCGCCGCTTTGTAGAATTTAATAGATGCTCTGTAGATGTTCTTTTTCTCAGAGTCGAAACCTTTGCGCCAGTGGCGCTCCTCTCTTTTGCACGTTTGTTTCAAGGTCTTAAGCTCGGCATTATACCATGGTTGGTGATGATTGATTTTTTTCGTGACCATAGTTTTTACCGGAAGTACCTTATCCAGTGATTGTACAAGCCACTGATTGAAATCTGTATTAGCCCCATCCGGATCTGCATTAGGCCGGGGGCCCGTGCTCCTAAGTTTATTTGCCCACTCTTCTCTGTCCAGCTTGGACCAAACCCTGGTCGAGAAAGGGTGAAGAGGTGGGGTGGGGATGCCTAAAGGCAGCTTCCAAGAGAAGCGTATGACTGAATGGTCGGACCAAGGGACTGGGAGGGGGTTACTTACTGAGAGCCCCATGGAGTTGGAAAAGATTGGGTCCAGAAGATTGCCACCAACATGCGTGGGGCCAGTGACCCTTTGAGTCAGGTCCATGGCCTCCAGGTCCTTAAGCAAATTAGTGGCTGTGGTGTCTAATACCTGATTGAAGTGGATGTTCAAATCCCCTAGGACCAAGAAATTGGAGGTTCTACTTGCGAGATCCATTGAGGTCTCTATAAGCCCCTCGTGGAATCCACCCAGGGAACCCGGCGGCCGGTAAATCAGCAGTCCTGATATGGACAAGACTGCGGATAGAGAGCAGAAGAAATGGAGGTTCTCGCAATCTGGGATGGGGGTATCGTACACTCGACAGGTTATATATTCCTTGTGGAGTATAGCAATTCCACCTCCCCCTTTAGGTCCTCTATCCTTATGTTGGATCAGATAGCCTGGGGGCAAGGCCTGTACTATGTCTGGGGCTGATGCAACTCCCAGCCAGGTTTCTGTTACAAACAGGATATCAATGTCCAGATCGCTAATTAAAAGGGAAAGGTTGGTGGCGTGTTTGGGCAGCGAACGACAGTTAATTAATGCCATCTTCAACTTTCCCTTAGCGTCGTCAGCTGTCTCCTTGATTTCTGAGATCTTGTAAGGGCAGTGGGAACAATAAGTTTGTCCACTATTAAGATCCAAGGCATGCTGACAGCTCGGTGATAGTACTTGCCTACAGGAAAATAGGTCCTCCCGGGAGTAATAGGGGCTAGGGTTGGCCGGGGGGCAGGGGTTCTAAGCCCTGAGCGCGACCCAGCGCGAACGGGCGCAAACGGGCTTACCTCTGGCGCACCTCCGGCGCTCATTAGGCGCTCCCGCTGCGCTCGACCGCTGCGCGTTGTCATGGCCAGTTTTTGTAGTCTCTCCTCCCTCTCGCCGTAGCGCTAGAGCGCAGACCAAGATGGCGCCGAGTAGCGGCGCGTCCTCACCTAAGATGGCGCCTGTATGATGATTGGCAGTGACAGGGGACCCGCTAAGAGCGGTGCTTTGGATCGCCTAGACCGAATTTTTACAGTGCGGGCAATGAGGGCAGCAAGCGCTTCCTAGCGCAGTTTAAAACCAAGATAAGAATAAAGTAAAATAACCAAGCTATTAGAAGGGGGAAACAGTTAAAAATACGCTTCCTGATGCGCATGAACTCGCGCTGTGATCCCGAAGCGCTGCACCCAGGGGGCGCCTTTACCAGGCCAACCCACCTGAATGAGGCTCTTTTGTAGTCTCTCCTCCCTCTCGCCGTAGCACTAGAGCGCAGACCAAGTTGGCGCCGAGTAGCGGCACGTCCTCACCTAAGATGGCGCCTGTATGATGATTGGCAGTGACAGGGGACCCGCTAAGAGCGGTGCTTTGGATCGCCTAGAGCGAATTTTTACAGTGCGGGCAATGAGGGCAGCAAGCGCTTCCTAGCGCAGTTTAAAACCAAGGTAAGAATAAAGTAAAATAACCAAGATATTAGAAGGGGGAAACAGTTAAAAATACGCCTCCTGATGCACATGAACTCGCGCTGTGATCCCGAAGCGCTGCACCCAGGGGGCGCCTTTACCAGGCCAACCCACCTGAATGAGGCTCTTTTGTAGTCTCTCCTCCCTCTCACCGTAGCGCTAGAGCGCAGACCAAGATGGCGCCGAGTAGCGGCGCTTCCTCACCTAAGATGGCGCCTGTATGATGATTGGCAGTGACAGGGGACCCGCTAAGAGCGGTACTTTGGATCGCCTAGAGCGAATTTTTACAGTGCGGGCAATGAGGGCAGCAAGCGCTCCCTAGCGCAGTTTAAAACCAAGGTAAGAATAAAGTAAAATAACCAAGATATTAGAAGGGGGAAACAGTTAAAAATACGCTTCCTGATGCGCATGAACTCGCGCTGTGATCCCGAAGCGCTGCACCCAGGGGGCGCCTTTACCAGCTGTGTCTGTACAGTGAGTGCCGAAACCTTCAAGGATATCTCAACACAGTAGTTGTTAGGAGCACTGATCTTCGCACGTCCCTAGACATAACATACATGCAGCTGCAGCAGCCAAGTTCTGGCTTTTGGGCGCGTTTTATATTGCCTTGCACAAGAGCATACAAATACACTTGATGGTGCTTCGCGTGCAGAAAGCTGGTCGCTGATGATGTGATCCCTAACCGCTAGGATCTTGAGGTATGGGGCCGCTCTGCTAAAACCCACAAGAGACCTTCTTAGATATAATATAATATACTAGCTAGGGAGGGTGAGAATTAGGTTTTGTTAAACCCTATTCATTTAGCATAATACTATGCTTGCACCGTTTGTGTTCTATGGACGAGTGACTATGCTGATTACCTTGTTTCTCATAATATGTTTGCTTGTATTAGCTGAGATACTGCGCTTGAGAGCACTGCATTAGTGAATAAACATTTCAAATATGCACGTGTCCTCTTTTACTCCTCGTTCTGGACTGAAATGATTGTATAACGAAAGAGTGTTCATGTGTTCCACGTAACCTGAGGTGTACTAAGTTCATGTTCTGGTTTGTCTAAGCATTTGGAGTTTATGATGACCAATGAGACACTGATTGCTAGTCTGGTAGGGGATTTTTGGGTACTAAGGTGAGTTTTGGGAAGTCCTAATCCACTGAGGTTCCAAGCCTCTATGCACAGTTCTGTCTGAGCACGGAATCCCTGCGACACCACTCAAAGTATTATCAACAAAAAAACCTGGTCCCAGCTATCACTGGCTTTCTAGAACATCACCTACCTTCTAATGTATGAAGGTACATCTAGTCCGCAACACATTTGCATTACTAAACAGGGTGTGCCTCTTTCCTTACTAAAAACTTCTGCGTGGCTGTGTCTACATATATTCCTACCTCCCGTTCGATTCTCAGAGTGTAGTGAAAAAATGTGTGTAGGGAAGGAAGGAACCTCACAGGAGCAACCACCAAGGAACTGCTGACTGGTACTCATCAGTGTGTTCCGCTTAACATCATTGGCTCCTTCCAACCACAAAAGAAAATGTAGTGAATAAATGTGTAGGTGATTTGTAAGAACTCAAATGTGAACCTAACTGCTTGCACCTATAATCGCCCAACCCCCTGGGTGACAGCACCACTATTCATTGCTCCGCCCCACTAAAACTGAGCTAGATACCACTAGCTAAAGGGTATGCTTTATTTGCTGCTGGGTATCTTCTCAACTTAAAACCAACACTCTCCTGTTGAGCCTCGTTTTAACCTATATGAAGCCAGCATGTTTTGTTGCCTGCCATTCATGGTCGGCAACTTCTTCAGGGCTAGGGGTCAGTGCCACACTCTGCTGTTACTATCCAGCACTCACACCTGTTAAAACATGGACACAGACACGACATATCAAAAACCCACCCAGAGTAACACTAATTAGAAATCGCCCGTATCAATAATTCATAGATAATCATCTAATTGTTCAGTGGACATTCTATTTTACCTGTTGGTTGCCACTCAATGGCATACCTGCAGCCACCAATTTGACAGGCATGTGTATCTCCACGTCTGTCAATTCCAATCGCAAACCGTCGACCTGTAACATCATATAAATATACTCTACCAGTGTGTACAACACATCGGATACCTATTTATTCCCCGTTTCTAGTCTTGGCGCTTTTTATGGAGTTATCATTTAGCCTCAGTGGTGTCCCCATCCTGAGTGCTATCTTCATTATTGTGGTCCCTATGCTGGTATCCTACAGTTTATGACCATCCGTCCAGTTATCGCAGCCTCCGCATTACCATATTCAGTCCCCGCCTACCCGTGATCTTTTGCCCCGCCAGCGTGTACTCTAGCTATGTTTGAGCCTGTTCGGCAAGTACGCAGATATCACACCGCTCGTGCCGCCAGTGCTTCTATTGTTTGCGCTGACTATGCGGGGCGTCAATCTATTACCTGGTAATCGGTCCTCACCCCCTCCGTGGGTATACCCCAATACCGGACCTCCTCCTGACATGTGTAGTCTGGGACTTCCGTTCCGCTCTGTTCATGCCGGGGGTTGCTTTTAAAAGGAAGCGAAGCCAGGTTAACTTCCGTCCGGGCGCGCTGTGTCGTCATTGCGCAACGTTCGCACGGCGATCACGTGGTGTAACAACGTGGCGGCCATTTTTGAATTAGTTGTTTCATGTGGTGCAGTTCGAGCTGTATTAGAAACTTTGTATAGGATGATATTCATCGTTGGCCTGTGCTCATGACGGAACCGTTCCGTCATGAGCCCGTTGGCTCATTAGAACCTTCAGCACAACGCGAGAATTCGCGCCGCGCTGAAGGTGTTAATACTGCCCTCACACACTTTGCAGTGTCATGCTTCATCATTGGGCCGCATCATACATCATACATGCAGGTGCAGACCAACACACTAGATGGAGCGCAGTTTTTTTTATAGAAAGACGAAGAACAGTGGTGAGGGTAGAGAGGGAATGAAAAAGTGTGATAATACACATATAACACGTAAACAATGTGACGTAACAGAAAAAAAGAAGAAAGAAAAAGAGAAGGGAGGTCTAATCCCTTCTAAAACAGGACCAAAACTGTGCAGTACTAGAATGTTAAAACAACCTAGGGGTCAACAAAAATTATTTTTATTCTGTCTGTGTACCTCTGTAAGGGTTAAAAATAAGAATCGGGGTACAGAGGGAAGGTAACGGTCCCTATAGCCCCACTGCCATTACCAACATGTTTCTGACAAAGTTAAACCCCCACATGGGTGGCGCTGGCATTCATCAGGGTCTTGGTCCCCACTTTTCAATTCTTACCCGCGTTGGGTGTTTATTACCTTTGATTATTTGACTGTAGGTAATATTTCATACCCCTGGACCTCTCCAGAATTTCTGTGAATGAACAAATTCCTACAAAATGGAAACAGAGGAGGGAGAGTATAGTTACCACATAGAGTAATCCATTCGTACACACCCCCTCTCTATATGTAGGACCTCTCTCCTAAATGTATAAAAACATGCTTCTTCCACCTCCTTTTGTTTAAAAACCAGACAGTGAGTTCAGCCAAGCTCACAATATAAAAAGGCATTCTGCCCCCACTGTTAATCCTCCAACGATGCCGTCTCCATTCGTGGGTTGCCATTATCTAGCTATAATCCCCGATCACGTGACCGCCCTCCCGAGCTATTGGTGGCGGTTCTCGAGAGCAAAGTAGGACTCGCATAAGGCACAGTATGGGTGAGGCCGGTGTCCGCCATCTTGGAAGCCTCTCATTCCCATACCAAGTGACATAGCTCCCGATACCAAGGCTTTGGAATGACTCCCTATTGGCTCCGAGTATATTTCTGTATTTCGAACTAACACCAAGAGTCAAAATGACGCTCGCGGTTACAAATCAATTATAAATTAATCGACCAGCGAATCCATATATAAAATGCCTTCTCTGTACTGAAACGGAAGATACACTCCATCTTCTGTGACAACTCAATCTGTATAATCTTATGTCAGTCTCATTAATTCTACATATATATATATATATATATATATATATATAATCGTGTATCCACTATTCCTGGTATAAATATTACTCCCAGGGTAAATCAATGGATTCAATGCACCCTATAATGGCTAATCTTCGATCTAATTCCAGGGAAGAATTGTCCATCCCCTCCTATATACGGTGGTGTCCAAGTTGCTTAGGTGTTGTCTATCCGATTTTTAAAGGTGAAAACAACCAAAAAGGCACCCCCCTGCTCTAAGACTCAGTGTACATGACATATTTACTGGAACCCAATGGAAATACTGCAAATAGCAAGTTCCAGATTCTCATAATACCATGTAATTGAAACCAGGGAATACAGTCGTTAATACCATATCGATTACTCTTCAATCTCTCCACCCACCATTGTTCCCTGACTAAGAGGAATTCAGATATGTTAGGGTTTGTCCAACACTGTCCACCTAAGGTCTAGTTCACTGTGCCTGCATTCTACAAAGTGTGACGTCATCCTGGTATTCGTTTTCCCGCACCGTATAGTGCTCATATGTTCTAAGATGCGGGTCTTAACTTTCTGTGTTGTCATGCGTACATATAGCATATTGCACGGGCATTTGAGCAGATAGATAAAATTTTCTAGGTTACATGTGGTATGCCTCCTCATTTCCCACGGTTGTTCCAAACCTATGTCTACACTTTTGCCATTGATGGGAAGTGGGCAGGCCCTACATGAGCCACATGAATAGTGGCCCATAACTGGCAGTAAGGTCAAATTTCTGTCCAAAAAATTCTGAGCATCTTTCCATGTCCTCGAGCGTGTGTTAACAATCAAATCCTTGATGCTAGCACTTTCTTTGAACGAAAAGAGTAGCATCGGTTGTTCAAGTCCATTGGCATTCAGGATGCTCCAGTTTTTTAGGTCTCGGCTCAACGCGCGGAAGCGCGTCTCGTCGAGATCTTTTGTTAGCGAGTGTGCTTCCCAGGAGACAGTTTCGGCCACGCGCATCCTTGGAGCCGATTTGAAACGTGAACGCGCGCTGTGGCCAGGCGCTGTCTCCTGGGAAGCTCAAGCACCACACACGCATGCGCATACACACACACAAGCGCCCATGCACGCACGCACATACATCCATACAGAGACACCCCCCCTGACACATACACACACACGCGCACACACACAAGTGCACCGAGGCCCCCCGTCCCCCCTCCCTCCCCCGCCGTCACCGTCGCACACATACATACACACACGAGCATACACGCACACACACACACAAGTGCACCAAGCCCCCCCAGCCTTTTGGAGCTTACCTGGCCAATGTCGGGGACTCTGCTCTCAGCACGCGGCGCCCAACCTCCTGCTGGTGCGGCCCCGGGGCTCTACACCGCTCACAGGAGCCCCGGGCCGCGAGACGCATCGACTCCGCCTGCCTCCTCTTCCGGTCTGGACGTGGCCCCGCCCCCGTCACAGGCGACCGTGCCTGACTTCCGGGGCGGCCGCGGCGGGCTTCCGGGGGCATTTAGGATGCTGCTGCTTTAAATTTGCCCTGCACCAAGCTTGCTCAGGTTTTCAGACACCCGGACGTTCGATAGACTCGGCGGTGAGATTAATGCAACTTTCAATTTTATGTTCCTTGTTTACTCTTGTTTTTTAAGTTAACATACAATTTTTAAAAAAAAATCTTTCGTCATCAAGTGCTTCCTGAAAGTGCAGAAGACGGTAAGTGGATTTATTTACATTGCGTGTGTCCTCTTTTCCCGCCTCCACCCCAGGGGCAATCCCTTGTCTATCCTTCCACCCCCCCTTGCAAAGCTAGCCCTGCTTCCCCTCGCTTAGTCTCACATGTTCCTTAAGTAACAGCACTGTACTCTCTATAGGTCTTTCTCCGGATGCATACATACACGCGCGTGACCTGCTCACTTCCTAAGAGGAGCAGGACAGCTCACCACCTCTTGCCACTCAATGAACCTTGAGCAGGTGGTGTTGCCTCGAATCCTAAATATAAGGAGAATATGTATAGACATGGCCTGCGCGCCTCCAACTTCATGCTAAATTGTACTTCATATCACTTTATGCTGCATAGAGGACCCATGAATGGCCCTGTATCAGTCCACATGTTTCATCATAGTGACGTGTAAACTCGACTGCAGGAGCGCGATACCTCAGCATGCGAGCCACATTTGCAAGGCAGTTATGTATAATGGCAACCTACCGCCGCATTCAAAATGCAAACACGCCTTACTCTAGGCCATGATATTACTGCTTTCACTCAAGTCAGTGAAACTGATTTTATAGACAATTGCAGCATGAAACGTAGCCCCAAGGAGATGACCAGGATTCAAATATGTAAGCTGCCAATCTCTGCATTAGGCGCCTTTACCCACCGAACTATCAACTGATTATTTCTAAGTATCATTTCCATCCAAAAAAACATGGCACTGTGGTCTCCTCTGCGGAGTTACACATCTCTGCATGTGCTGCGTTCACCCACTGAGCTATCTGCTGATTCATTGTAAGCACCCACTTCATCCAATCAAATACAGCAATGTGGCCGCCTCTGAGGAGGTGATCTTCAGGGGGGTTCTCGATATTCCCAAAGAACCTGGCCCACCCAGGTGCCCTTGAGGCATCTGCATCCGTGGACTAGTGACTCCTTAGAAGATACCCATTGTTTCCTGCGCTCCAATCCAGGCTGTGACCTCTTGTAAACCACAGAGACCCCGACAGTGTTTGCTGCGTCCAGCTGTGATGTGGTTTGTGACTGGTGAAGGCGTGTGTGCTCTTCTGCATACAGACAAGATGTGTTTGTCTTGGGCTGGGACATTTGGGGGCCATTCTCGCCTCATTCACCTGCACTCTTTCCACGTTTGGCGCCAATTTCCCTCCTCGATCACCTGCCTTCATTCTAGTTTGGCGGCCCTTCACTCCTCATTCACCTGCCCCAGTCCACATTTGGCGCACATTCTTCCCAGCATGCATCTGTCCTCGTTCCACAGTACCAATAGGTGGCCAAGAAGCAGCAAGGGCTACCCTGAAAGTGTTGAGCAAAGCACTTAGAAACTAAAGTCATTGGTGACGCCTGCTGGCTTTTTAGCCTACAGCAACTTGCATTCCGGGATTTCCAGGCCGCTATTGAGAATGGGAAAATAAAACTACATGCTGCAGAACTCAACCGGCGTCTGTTGACTAAAACGCCAAATATTTGGAAAACTGTCGCACACGCTACAGGGCACGTTGCACACTTTAAGAAATATATGTTAAGGCTCTCGGGGGCTCATATCTATAAGCCACCGGTTTGGCTTGGCTGGTAGGAAGATGGAAGTGCGGTCAGCCGGGGACACATGGTGCTGTTTTGCAGCCTCTCTTAACTGCTTTGCAACCTCTGCAACTTTTTCAGTACAGTTTTTTTTGTACTGCACTCCTTGCCTCTGGTCCTGTTCTACATTGGTGCCTCAAAAGAAAATAGAGCAAACTTACCTTTAGTGTTTGCATGTTTTAATAGCTGTGCATTGTGTATATTATTCAAAAATATTATTTACTTGCTGCAGCCAAAATGTTTTAACATTAGCAAAGCCAAAAGATTTCACCGTTCATTTGTATTCCTCAACATTTTTACTTTGCCAATAGAAAAAATAATTGTTTGCCCATGTGGAACAGGCTCTGCAACAAACAAAAATAAAAAAAGCACAATGATAAATGCGCAAGTATATATCATCACTCACGTGCATATAGGCGTCATTGTATTCTATTTGATTGTTTTTGCATTTATACAGCGCTTACTACCCCTGACGAGGGGTTGAAGTGCTTTTACAGCGAGTAGCACGCTACTGAGGAACCAATACGGCAGGCTCAGCGGGATGAAATATGTACAGAGTAGTGAGTAGTGAGTGCAGAGTAGTGAGTAGTGAGTGTGCAGAGTAGTGAGTGCAGAGAGAGTGTGCAGAGTAGTGAGTGCAGAGAGAGTGTGCAGAGTAGTGAGTGCAGAGTGAGTGTGCAGAGCAGTGAGTGCAGAGTGAGTGTGCAGAGTGAGTGTGCAGAGCAGTGAGTGCAGTGAGTGGGCAGAGCATTGTGTGCTGTTGAGTGCAGAGTGCTGTGTATTGGCAATGTTAATGACAATGCCATTTATTTTTGATTTAAAAAAAAAAAATGTCATGAGCAATGCCAATAGCTCTACCTTTAATGATGCCGAGACCATTGCATTGCAAATGCTTGTTTGTATTATTCTTTTGACCTGGTTCGAGACTGTGTTGAACGTAGTTACGCAAATGATACTATCAACCGGCTCTCTTTCATTGGTCTCCAGGAGGGTCTCCCTGTCACAATTTCTTGCTCTCTTACGAGCTCTGTCAATGATTCGGTCAGGGTAGTGTCTCTCACTCAATTTCTGATTTAAATTATCTGCTTCCTTTTTATAGTCTGCTACTAAGGAGCAGTTCCTGCTCAATCTCAGAAGGGGACGCGGATGAAAACTCTTAAAAGATAGCAAATTATTTCTATCAGTTGGTTTGTGAAAGACATTGGTGATTAATCCTCCATTCTCAGCTTTGACGTTCATGTTCACCGCAATTTATTGAGATGCCACGTTTTTCCGTCCACCAATTGTACACATTTGACTCGTTCAGTCAATTCACACCCTGAGAAACCGCCGCAAGGATGGTGCCCTGCTAGTTTCCAAAGGTTTTGGTGGTTGTCTCGGTCCCGTCCCTTCTTCTGGATGCACCTCTGATAAGCACAACAGCAGCCCGGGAAGAGTGGGATAAACTTAGTAAACTCAAAAAGCGCCAAATCGGGTTTGCCCTCCATGGGGCGCTGATGACGGAGTACCTCCGGGCAGGGCCACCACCAGCCAGTCTATTGATACGTTTGGAGCCAAAAATCTTTCTTGAGGATAGGAGGTTCCGGATGGACTGGAGTTACATCGCAAATAAGTGCACCCGGGACTGGCTTATCCTTATTAAGAATACAGCCAAACGTCTTAGTGAAGAACTCCTGAAGGAGATTCTTGATTTGGAGGAGGCCATTAGGATTGACACCACCATCCTAGATATAAAGGAACAACTCGCCAGGATCCAAAGTGACCTAGGAGAATACAAGACCTATATGGTCAATCAAAAGATAAAGGGCCTTAAACGTAACCTCGAGACATACACACGCGAGTGGGCAGTTGCATACACGGAGGAAAAATACTATCAATCCAACTCCGAACAAGTGTACCAACCGGCAGGCCAGAGAGGGGGGAGAGGTCAGGGTAGGAGGACACCTCAAAACTGGACATTCGAGAACACCAGCAACGAAGACGACGAAATCAGTGCTCAACCTTCCGCCTCTAATCAGGGAAGAGTGAGGTTCAATCACCAGGACAGATCAGATCAGGCGAGGACCTTGGGGCACTGTTCCGGTCTTTTTTAGGTCAGCAGCAGTCAGACCGAGGAAGAGGGGGAGGTCAGGCACAGAGAGGGAGAGGCCGGGCCCGGCAGAACAAAACATGGCAGACCTACTCCCCCAGGGTCACTCGGAGCCGGGGGCAAAAACCACCACAGTTTTAACAACACAGACCAATTACATAGTCGTGAACTTGTCCAACCATATTCTCACAAAAGAGGAGTGTCAAGTTCTCAACAAAGGTCTTGGGTTTGTTCCCACTCCTGTTCATGAGAGCTTTAAATGCAGGGGTGAATTTTTTGAAGTGGTGAGAAAAATCAAATTGAATTTTTTTTTCAGACAAAACATCAGACCCCCCCTCGTTGTTTAATTCAAATTTACATCGTCCATCAACGTTTTGTCCACCTACAAGCTCAGTCGGACCTGAAGTTTCAGTATTCGAAGAGAAAGTCCTTCATGAGATTGAACAATTGGAGAAAGCTGAACACAAACGCAGTTTCTGCAACATGAGCAAGTCTGAATGGATGGCAGTTAGATCATTAGAAAACAACAGTTCATTGACCATCAAACCAGCCGACAAAGGCGGGCAGTGGTAATTATGAACACTGTAGACTAAGCGGAAGTACTGCGACTACTGGGATCACGCCAAAATTACCAACCATTGGCCCGTGATCCCACAGGAGAGCTCCAAGTCCTAATAACCGAGTTAGTGACAGGGGCCAAGGAGAAGAAATGGATCACTGCAAAGGAAATCGACTTTATGATCAACTCCAAACTCAGAAACCCAGCGTTCTACATTGTGCCAAAGATCCACAAAGCTCAATCGCCGCCGCCGTGCCGCCCCATAGTTTCGGGGATCCAGTCAGTACTGGAACCGCTGTCACAGTTTTCTGACTTCTTCCTGAGGGAGTGTGTTGTTAATCAACCCTCCTATTTACAGGACACCAGAGATATTTTAAATATCTTAGAAACAGTGGAGTATGATCCTAGCCAACAGTTCCTGGTAACGATCGACGTCGAATCGTTATACACGAGCATACCCCAGGAAGCCACGCTGGTGGCAGCAGCGCGTGCCCTGGCGGCATGTGAGTGGTTTTACGATACGCCTCAATCTTTTGTCCTCCAATGTGTGGAGATAGCCCTTACCCGTAACTATTTCCACTATAAATAACAGCTGTAACTCCAGGTGTCTGGAACTTCAATGGGGGCTACATTTGCCCCCAGCTTGGCCTGCATATATGTAGGCCAATTTGAGGCACACTACATCAACCATTCATCTAACCCCTTCCAGAAGAAAATCTGTCTCTGGAAGAGATTTATAGATGATGTCCTATGTATTTGGAGAGGCACTGAGGCAGAACTACAAGATTTTTTTGTGTGGCTCAACAACCTAGACGAATGCCTCAAGTTCACCTGGCAGGTCAGCAGGGTCACAGCAATATATTTGGACCTAGATATTTTTGCGCAGAACAACCGGTTGGGCACCAATGTCCATCAAAAACCCACGGACAAGAACTCCCTCCTCCATTACAGGTCGTTCCACCAACGTGCTCTTCGGGATAACGTACCGGTAGGTCAATTCCTCCGGTACCAGAGGAATTGTAGCACCACCAAGAAATTTGTGGATCAAGCAAATGAACTAGTGGAGAAGCTCGGCCACCGTGCATACCCAAAGAAGATTGTGAAGACAGCGTGGAAGAGGGCATTGAATACACCGAGAGAGGAATTACTGGAAAGAAACAGAAGGAAGCAAGGAGAATGTCTCAAGGTAGTCACCACATTCGATCCTCTTTCGACAAAAATTAGTCAAATCATCAAGAGGCATTGGAATTTGCTTAGCACCAGCAGCTTCTGGATGCCTCCCTCCAAGGTTTGCATTTAAAAGATCTCAAAACCTTCGGGACAGACTGGTACACTCTTGCACAAGACAACCACCAAAACCTTTGGACACACTAGCAGAGAACCATCCTTGCGGCGGTTGCTCAGTGTGTGAATTGACGGAACGAGTTAAATGTGTACAATTGGTGGACGGAAAAACCTGGAATCTCAATAAATTCACCAGTTGTAACACGGCTAATGTGATTTATCGACTGACCTGCCCTTGCGGCCTATATTACATTGGCCTCACAACGAGGAAGATCAAAATTCGCATACAGGAGCACCTGAGCACTATTAAAGCTAGCAGATTGACAACTCGGTGGAGCATTATCGTGAACATAAACATAACTTCAGAGACATTAAATGGGTAGTGCTCGAGAAAGTTTGGGGTGACCCATCCAACATTGAGAACAGATTGATTTCCAAAGAGGCACAGTGGATATATCAGGAGCGAGCTGATAAGACAGGACTGAATGATCTGATTGAATGGAATAAAGTCATAACACGCACATAGTCACATCTTATAGAGGGCCCACTGCATCATGAGCTTTGGTTGGTGTTGATCCTGATGGATTCCCCTCTTAAGCAAGATTACAGTACCTTGATTTTACATGTTAGAATGATTACATATATGTTTTTGTACCCCTCTATCCTCTGAGGTTAGTGGGTACTGCGAGCCCAGGGAGCTACATGCCGGCTGGGCACTCTGCATACGAATTGCAATACCAAGGTTGAGTCAGATGGACTTCCTTTTGAAGCTAGAATTAAATATCCCTTAATAGTTTCCCATCCAGTAAAAAAACAATACATTTGAATTTCCAGCCATAGTGAATATGATCATATACAAAGTTTCTAATACAGCTCGAACTGCACCACATGAAATAACCAACTATGAGGGTTTCCCATTCCAAAATGGCCGCCATGTGTTACACCACGTGATCGCCGTGCGAACGTTGCGCACTGACGACACAGCGCGCTCGGACGGAAGTTAACCTGGCTTCGCTTCCTTTAAAAAGCAACCTGCGGCGTGAACAGAGCGGAACGGGAGCCCTAGACTACACATGTCAGGAGGAGGTCCGGTAAGGGGGTATACCCACGGAGGGGATGAGGACCGATTACCAGGCAATAGATTGACGCGCCGCATAGCCAGCGCAAACAATAGAAGAACTGGCGGCACGAGTGGTGTGATATCGGCGTACTCGCCGAACAGACTCGAACATAGCTAGAGTACATGCCGGCGGGGCAAAAGATCACGAGTAGGCAGGGACTGCATATGGGAATGAGGAGGCCGCGATAACTGGACGGATGGTCATAAACTGTAGGATACCAGCATAGGGACCACGATAATGAAGATAGCACTCAGGATGGGGACACCACTGGGGCTAAATGATAACTCCATAAAAAGCGCCAAGACTAGAAACGGGGAACAAATAGGTATCCGATGTGTTGTATACACTGGTAGAGTATATGTATATGATGTTACAGGTCGACAGCGTGCGAGTGAAATTGACAGACGTGGAGATACACATGCCCGTCAAATTGGTGGCTGCAGGTATGCCATTGAGTGGCAACCACCAGGTAAAATAGAATGTCCACTGAACAATTAGATGATTATCTATGAATTATTGATACGGGCGATTTCTAATCAGTGTCACTATGTGTATGTTTTTTATATGTCGTGTCTGTGTCCATGTTTTAACAGGTTTGAGTGCTGGATAGTAACAGCAGAGTGTGGCACTGACCCCTAGCCCTGAAGAAGTTGCCGACCATGAATGACAGGCAACAAAACATGCTGGCTTCATATAGGTTAAAACGAGGCTCAACAGGAGAGTGTTGATTTTAAGTTGAGCAGATACCCAGCAGCAAATAAAGCATACCATTTAGCTAGTGGTATCTAGCTCAGTTGTAGTGGGGCGGAGCAATGAATAGCGGTGCTCTCACCCAGGGGGTTGGGCGATTATAGGGGCCAGCAGTTAGGTTCACATTTGAGTTCTTACGAATCACTTACACATTTGTTCACTACATTTTCTTTAGTGGTTGGAAGGAGCCAATGATGATAAGCGGAACACACTGACGAGTACCAGTCAGCAGTTCCTTGGTGGTTACTTCCGTGAGGTTCCTTCGTTCCCTAAACACATTTTTTCACTACACTCTGAGAATCGAAAGCGAGGTAGGAATATATGTAGACACAGCCACGCCGAAGTTATGAGTAAGGAAAGAGGCACACCCTGTTTAGTAACGCAAATGTGTTGCGGACTAGATATATCTTCACACAGTAGGAGGCAGGTGATGTTCTAGAAAGCCAGTGATAGCTGGGACCAGGTTTTTTGTTGATAATACTGTTAATGGTATTACCACAGACTTGTCCGAGTTAATACTAAGACCTGAATATTGTTCAAACTTAATATATTCTCTTTTCAGGGAGTTCAAGTAGTGATCTGGATAGAGTGTATTGAGGACCATGTCATCTGTGTATAGCGATTTTGCAACTGGTCGTAGCTGAAATTGTAAGGCGGATTCAGCATGGTACTGCCTGACTTTGCACGCCAGCGTCTCTAATGCCAGTATGAAAAGTAGGGGGGGCAGTGGGCAGCCCTGTCTCGTTCCATGGTATATCATAATTGGGTCTGACGTGTATCCGTTAACTCTGATGAGCGCACTGGGTTTGGTGTACAGTAATGCTATCCATTGCAAGAATGGTTCAGGGAACCCCATCCTGCGCAGCACCGTGAACATAAAGGGCCACTCAACAGAATCAAAAGCCTTTGCGGCATCTAACAAGGCCACCGCAGCTGGCAACACTGGATTTAAATGATGAAACATTGTGAAAACGGTCCTTATGTTTTGTGTGGTGGATCATGTCGGGATAACACAAAGATTTTGCAAAGAACTAGGAACAAAACAAACAAGCTGACAGTAAGGAGATAAACGGAGGGGCAGTGAGATGGCTGGTGGGCAGGAGAGGCTGTAGAGAGGCGAACAAGAGGGAATGTGAAGAAGAGCCAGGTGTGGAGAAGACATTACATGCATATTTGTAAAGCGCAGGTTCACCCAAGGGTATCTTTGTGTTGAATAACAGATGTTATGACAAGAGATGGAGTGAAGAAGGGACAGGAAGGAAAGAGGGCAAAGGGAGGCAGGAGGGGGAATGAAGGGATAGTATAGAAAGGTGATAGAAGAAGAGAGAAGTGAGGTGACATGAGTAGATAAGGAGGAGCATTATAATGTGAAGTAAGACTGCAGAGATGACGAGGAGAGGGGTGCAAGAGAGTGTTGACAAAAAGGGACAGAGTAGAAGTAATGACAAAGTGCCTTTGCTCCCTTTATCAGTTTATTGGCATACTACTAACAAAATATATACATTAAAAAATTGGTATAGTAGTTTTCTGAGTACAATTATTTTGAAAATCGCCTGCTATCTTATCTACAACTCATAGCTTAAATTGTGATGCCAGTTAGCTTCTCTTCTCCGGTCCTTATAAAAACTGACTTACTATACTGAGGATGTATTGTATTGTATTGTAATTGCATTTATATAGCGCTTAATACCCCTGACGAGGCGTCGAAGCGCTTTTTCGGCGAGTAGCACCCTACTCCGGGACCCCAGGATTAGTGTTGAATTAGTATAGTGAAACATGCAAGTAGATTTTAAGTGGTGGGTGGGTCAGTCAATTATTTTGATTTGGAATGATAGCAAAAGGATGGAGGAGGACAAAGGTTTGTATTTATATAGCACTTGTTGACACACGCTATTCAGGAAGCCTATAAAGGATTAGTTGTAAATTAATATGGTGAAATATGAAGTAATTTCAGTGGTGGATCTTAGTCTGTTACTTGGAGTGAGAAGGATAGCGGAGGGATAAAAGGGGAAGAAAGATTTGCATTCATATAGCACTTGTTACCCCTAATTGGTGTTGAAGCTCTTTTCTGGCGAGTAGCATGCCACTCCGGAACCCATAAAGGATTAGTGTTGAAAATTAGTGTAGTATAAATATGAAGTAATTTGAGTAGTAGATATGTTATTCAGTTATTTGGGTAGTATATTAGTATAGTTGAATATGGAATTTGAGAAGTGAACATGTTAGTCTGTTAATTTTGATTTAAAAGGATAGTGGAGGGATAAAAGAGTGAAGTTTTTGTTGTTGTTTTTTTAGGTCTTAGCAGGAGGAGGAGGCTTTTGGATGAGTAAAAAGGAGTTTTGGAGGGGAGGAGTCAGAGGGAAGAGTTTAGAAAGGTTGGTTTTAGGGGATCGGTATAGTAGAAAGAGGTGTCAGATGATGCAAGGAGGGGTAGAGTAGGAGAGAATCTAGAAAGGGTTATTTTGGCAATCATATTAGTGGTAAGGGGTTTGGGATAAATGAGAGAGTGGATGTAGAGGATATATTGATAGATGTATAGGATGAGAAATAGGGTAGTGCATTGGAAAGAGTAGTAGAAAGAAGTTTGAGATGAGTTAGAAGGTTGGGCTAGAAGATATATTGAGCAAAGTATAGGCTGTGAAATAGGGTAGTGCATTGGAAATGCTAAATTAGAAAAAAGTGATAAATATATAGATCCATAAGTACATTGAAAGTATATAGATACATAAAGGAAGTAAGTATATGTAGATTAGATTGTGGGACGAACAGATGACCCGTCCCCTGAGCTGGGTGTGTTAGGATATGTCAAGGATACACCACCCAAATTCAGGAAATTACATGCACTGCTACTATTATATGCTAAGAGACAAATAGCAATACACTGGGGGAGACGTAGGGTGCCATCGATCAAGGGCTGGCTTACAGATGTTACTTATGGTCACACGCAACTGGGGATCTTTCGGGAGTTAATGCCACCTACTTCAACTCCGCGTGACATTTGGGAACCGTTTATACAATGGGTGAGTGGACAACAGAATGAAGATGGGGAGGGTGAGGAAGAGTAATGTTTTTGTTGGGCATTGGCTAATGTGATAAACTGTAAAATGTGCTTATTATGTTGCGCTGCCTTCGTTTTATGCTTGGTGTGTGCACCGGGGAGGTATGAAACATGTAACGTGTTGGTGCGGGAGGTACCATACGTGGTGCCTATATCATAGTCCACTTGGGTTAGTTGGCTGATGAGTTGAGGTCCTCGTACAACTGCAGCTGTCCAACTGTAAGCAATTTTGTTGACGGAGGGGCATGCAACTGCTTACAATTTCTTCTTTGTTAAATGTACCACAGGTCTGCATCAGACTTCGATTTATGTGACATATAGTGACTGGCATGAGTTGTTTATGCAATGTTCTCTGCATGTTGTTTGAAAATGCCAATAAAAATATATTTTTTAAAAAGTATATGTAGATTAAAGATATTGATAGAGGCACAGGATGAGAAATAGGGTAGTGCATTGGATATGCTTTTTCAGGAGAAAAGTAACAGACCCACAGATCCAAGTACATGGAAGGTACATAGATGCACAATGGAAGTATGTACACGTAGACCAAAGATGATTTTTATTTATTTATTATTATTTTTATTATTTTTCTCCCTTAACAACATAGTTATTTTACATGTTTATACAAAGTAATATACAAAGATAGGTACATATCTATAGTGAAAACAAATGCTTATTTACAGAGGGATATGCTGTAAATTTCTGTTTGTGTATGGTGCTTATGTGGGGAAGAGCCAAATCTTGAGTAGTTTTCTGAAGATAAGGTGGTTGTCGGTAGATCTTATGTTGGGGGGTAAAGAGTTCCATAGTTTGGCTGCTTGAACGGAGAAGAATGTGCCCCCCATGGTTTTTTTCTTGTATGGTGGGATTTTGAGGCGAGATGCTCCTTTAGAGCGGAAGTTCCTTTGTTGAATGTGTTTGGTGATTTTATTCATGAAGAAGAGTGGCCCTATTCCATGTATTGCTTTGTGGGTGATACAAAGCAGCTTGAACGTGAATCTTCTGGCAACCGGTAAACCAATGCAGGGCTTTCGAGGCAGGGGAGATGTGATCTCGCGGTTTGATATGCAAGAGTAGTCTGGCAGCCGAGTTCTGAATCAGTTGTAGTCTTTTCATGGTCGTTAAAGGTAATCCAAGGTAGAGGCTATTGGCGTAATCGAGTTTGGACAGAACAAGCGAGATGGTAGCTTGAACCTTGTGTGGAAATCCCAAATGAGGGAAAATTTGTCGCAACGTTTTTATAGTAGCAAAGCTTGATCTTGCTAGTTTATCCACTTGGGCATTCATTGACAGCTTGGAGTCCATGGTCATTCTGAGGTTTCTTACTTCCTTCAATACTTTAGGCAGTGATCCCAGTTCATCAGGCCATGCGGCAAGTGGGTTGTAATTTTTCCAATCGCCACACGTGAGTATTTCAGTTTTCGAAGCATTCAATTTGAGATGGCTCCAAGTCATCCACTGAACGGCTCTGAGACAGCTGAAAATTGGTGATTTTCCAAAGTCTTTAGGGCATTCCAGTTAAAGGAGTATTCGCGTGTCTTCTGCATAGAAGTAGCACTTGAGATGAAATTTATTGATCAGGACTGGTAATGACTTCATGTAGATGTTGAAAAGCATGGGCGAGATGATAGAACCTTGAGGGACCCCTGCTTTTGTGGTGCACGGTTTGGACAAGAAAGGTGGGGTATGGATGACATTAGTTCTGTTTTGAAGGTAGGACGCAATCCAGTCTAGAGCAGTTCCCTCTATGCCAGCTTCATAAAGTCTTTGATTCAGAGTGTCAAGGTCAACCGTGTCAAAGGCAGCAGAGAGTATACACATTGAGTTTGCAGTTCCTGTAAGTAACATGTAAATGAAAGGGAAAAGCAGTAAGTTGGGAGAGGCCTGAGTAAGCACATCTGGGGGATCGTATTGCACAGAAGCAAAAGAGCCCTCACACGCCCTGGGTGTCATCTTTCATCATCGGGCTGCTCCTTGTTGGGCTGGTGCAGCAATGACCAACGGGCGCCTCGAGGAGGCTCTTTGCTAGAGGTCTTTTGGAAAAAAGATGCTGTGATGAAGTGTGTGTGAAGGTGCAGTGTGTGTAAATTGGTGTAAGTATGGTATAAAAATAACAAAGAAAGACCCCTAGATGTTTTAATATGTGGGTCTTCTAGTTATAAGTAAACACTATGAGTGGCTATGTTGGAAATAATGATCCAGTACAGCTCACAGAACAGTGAAAGAGTGGGTCAACATGTTTCTTGCCATAGATAGTCACAGTGGATCTGAGCAACTCATCAGGACCATATAAACATAATCTATAAATGATTGGGATTGCAGATGTGAGGAATAACAAAGTATCCAATCACAAAAAGTCACTCTCAAAGTGTAGGGTATACCTTAAAAAATCTAAAATCCGACCAGCAAGGCGAAAGAAAAAATACAGAGGATGAGAGGTAATACAGGGAGGGTATTCAAGCAGTCACTCCCCACCGTAAAATGACAATGCATTGGGAAATTGTAAAGAAATTCATGCCATAGGCAGAATCACACCTGTCAATGAGCGTGCAAAAGATAAAAACAAATAAACAGGCAGGTGATACACGTGACATTTACAAAAATAGACCCTTATCATCCACACATTTATGAGTGTGGACAGCCACTATTTTAGCTAGTACAGCTAAGAATATAAATCTTACACAATTTGAGTAAGCAAATGGTCCCTTAAGTGATAGCGGAGACCGTGCTAGTTGCAGTGTAAAACTCATGAAAGTATTGGCATCAATCAGCACTAAAATGGTGAGAACAGATAAGTAGAGTAAGGACTTCTCCAAGATACTCACAGCCTGTAGCACACTAGGAATGCAGCAACCTACCTCTCTGCCACCCTGGAGGTAATGAGGAAGCAGAGGAAGAGGTTTAAATACTGGACACAGTGATCATTTTCACCCACAGGTGTAGCTAAAGAGCACATACAATACCCCCACCAAGATGAGTTGCTCTAGAACAGGGACTTTTAAGAAATGGATTGGGGTTGGCACCACTGTATGCACACAAATCTTTGATGAATACTCTGGATAACCCTATTGATGACTGAGACGTCAGTGGGAAACTGTTCAAAGCCAGCTTGAGGTTCAGCCCTTATTACATAATTTGCCCCTATATAAATGTAAATTGATACTTGTATATCGCACTACTCACCGGCAAGGGTCTCAAGGCGCTTGTACGAATACCGCTGTGGAACCCATCCTGGCTTTCCCTGTGAGGCGTCCACTCCTGGGCACCCCCAAGGTGGAGGCCAGGCATCCTTAGCGTTGAGGGGGCCGTTGTGGAGATTAAGCAAGCTATTGCCCAGAGTTGCAGAGTGGGACTCCATGATTGGAATAGGCACCGAGGCGAGAATTATCAGGTCCGTGGAATTTTGAGCCCAAGACCCGCCGAGGCGGGGAATTGGCACAAAGCATTTATCCATACTGGGGGGACCCCAGTGCATTGGGAAGCCGGGGTAAACTAATGAATGATCTGTTTGGATTAGCTTCTAGATAATGGATCTTAACACCTTTGTACTCAATACAGACTGACTGATGTAGAAAACAGTCACATATGACAATTATCACTAGTTATTACACGGCCCGAGGACACGCTTTAACGATCCTCCCTTTGCTCTACAGTCTTCCCCAATGCAAGTAATTCAGCATGTTGCTACATGGGGTTTATTCAAAGGTGTTATATCCAGGCTACGAAATATACTAATAAATTACCTTTTTTCAAAGGATGGTTATTCTGCTGGCAAAAAGTGTAAAAGCAAGACTATTCAGAGGATGACTTGCACTCTTGACCCATAACTGATGTATGTAGGAGGTGAAATGCAACATCTCATACTTCCGGATTCTCCACACTTGGTATTACGGTAAACATAGTTTACCCCGAAACCGGGACACCGTATGCCATTACAACGCGGTTGTTACAACGCATGCCATTACTCCAATAGTCAGAACAACGACTGGCTCCAGGGGTCAGAAGGTCCAACACCTTCCCAACTGTTGCACAGACTGGAGTTAGAATAGTAAATGATACATCCAGCACCCCTCCTCCCCAGAGAAGTCGTTGGTCCGACTTGCGGAGTAATGGCATGCGTTTTTACAACGCAGTCGTTGTAATGACCGCTTTGTAATGGCATGCGTAAAAAAAGCATGTGGGAAAACGAGCCTAGTCGGTATTACAGCCCTGTGAAGCTTCACCAGGCAGGACTCCTTCCTAACTACTCCACTGCAGGATGAGTGACAGCTCAAGTTGTGACCTACCGCATAGTTTCTGGCACTGTCCAACCCTGGCAAGCTACTGGCCAGACATCTAGGATGAACTAGATAATTCTAGTGACCTTCAAATTACCCCTTCCACACAGTCAGCCATACTTAATATCCATACCTATAGTTGGATTGCAACCTCATTAATAGTGATTCCGAATGTTGCACACCCTGTACTCCTCACGTATAATATTACACTATTAGGACTAGACAGTATAGGAGCTTCCTGTGACAGGACTTTTTAAAGTGTCAACAACTAATTCGAAACATTAGGGAATCCGTACAGACTGACACTGTATATAGTATGAAAGTATTTAAAGATTATAGATCTCCCTCCCTGCACATCTCTAAGATAATGTTATGATATATGTTCTTAGAAGTGCCTCTAACTGTTTATGTGTTGAAATTGATTGCCTTTTACACCTTTATTCAACATGAAAGAATCCCCAATCATATGTTTTTTTTTTCCCAAGACCTTTATTGCAGCAAAGAAAAAATACACAGACATGAGCCTACAACCCTGGGGCCGGCTGCGATATCATGAATAACATAGCATCAAGTGAATAGCATAGATCAGTAGTCGACCGTATGTGATCCAGCGGTGTTGAAGAGACAGTTGGGTCTTGTATAGGTCTTGTATTTTGGTGATATACATAAAATAACACATAACACACAGTTGTAACTAGGAAACTTAGACCATTAGACTCTGAAATTAGTAAAATAAAGCAATCCAAAATATACAGAACACAACCTTGGAGCGAGAGCTATGATGCACATTTTACCGGTAGTCATGTCTTACGCAGGCTGCACCTCTGCCATAGAATGCTCATCCCCTCCCGCCACCCTGGCTTTTAGATAATCTGTCAGATAACACCAAAAGTCCTTGGGACGGGATTTCGCCGGGAGTTCCTCCTCGTATGTTAAAAAGTTTATCCCTACAGCTGGCCATGTCACTCAACCATCTTGATGCAGTAGGCTTTTTAGAACTATTCCAACATTGCGCAACTTGTCTCTTCGCCAGTAGTAAGGATACAACACAGAATTTACGTTTGGTGGCCTTAAATTGGGGTGCAATACCTAGCAATCCCACATGTATAGTACATACAATTTCTGTTTCTAGCATGGCAGACAGTTTAGTGAATACTTCAATCCAATAATCTTGTATACTCGGACATAACCAGGCTAAATGTATAAAATCAGCCCCTTCTCTTCCACACCTCTTACATCGGTCTTCGTCCAGTAACCCATATTTACACATGCGGGCAGGTGTATAGTATGCTTGGTGTAGGAATTTGTAATGTATTATTCTGAGATTCCCGTTGGGAGTGAGAATTTGGATCAAAGCACAAGTTTGTTGCCATTCTTTCTCCGATAGCGGGACCTCGAGTACCGAGTTCCATCGCCCCATGGCTTTGTCAGTGGAATGAGGTAAATCCGACTGGGCCGCTGTGTATAGCCTCGAGACTAGATGGGATGTATCTTGAGAAGTAATAATTAATTGCAAGGCGTCTAAGCTTTCTGGCTCATTCGGGAAGGAGGGGTAATGTTCTTTCAGAGCCAGTTTCAGCCTGTAATATGTAAAGTTGAACATCTGAGATTTGTTTTGCACATAAGTTAAATCCTCAATTTCTATGAATTTATTCTCGTGGAATAGATCTCCCAGCTGTACAATGCCCACCCGCTGTAATAGGGACATACCTACTGTCTCACTCGTGACTGACAGCGCTTGGTGGTGCGCCAAAGGCAGAGATGGGGTGTATAATGGTGATTTATGCGTCAATTGTCCTAATTTACGCCATGCCTTTATGGTAGTGTCTCTCGGATTAATATCTTGGGCATGAAGGGGTTGTCGTTTATGTGTGATAATAGAAGTGAGAGGGATCGGATCTGCATCGTCCCTTTCAATAGCTGTGTGAGTGAGGTAGGGCACTTCGTGATACCAATACGCAGCGGTATTGAGCCTGCGCGCAAAGATAGTATAACAGAAAATCAGGCACGCCGAGCCCACCCCTAACGCACGGAAGCGTCAGGGTCTGGAGGTCAATACGCGCCTGTTTGCCCACCCAGATGAGCTGTAGTACTAGCGATTTAATGCGACGGAAGACTTCACCCGGGGGGGTAATTGGAATGTTATTAAATAGATAAAGAAGTTTGGGCAGGATATTCATTTTGACGATCGCAATACGATCCGCCAATGACAGAGGTAGTTGTATCCAACGTCGTATCTTGTCTTCCAATGTGGAGATGACTGTCCCATAATTCTCTCTGATCACCACTCCGGGATCCCTATGGAACATCACCCCCAAATAACGTATAGGGTCAGTCTGCCACTCCAAAGGGTAATCAGTGGTCAGGGGAGTAGCCATGTCGGTCAGAGGGATAATGTAGGACTTAGACCAGTTTATGGCCAGTCCGGAGTGTCCTTAAAATTTCACGTATTCTCTCATAAGTGGGTTTAGGTAAATAGCGGTGTCACGTACGTACAATAGCATATCATCCGCATATAAAGATATGTGGAGAGGTCTGGCAGAAAATCGTAAGGCCGATGACTTATACTTCTGTCTAATCCTGAATGCCAGTGGTTCTAGCGCCAGGGCAAACAGAAGGGGCGATAGAGGGCAGCCTTGTCTGGTGCCCCGTTCGATGGCAAAGCTGTTCGATATATATCCATTTACACTGATTCTTGCGCAAGGATTAGTGTAAATCAATTTTACCCATTGTACAAATCTTTTGGGGAATCCCATTCTATGAAGGATAGTGATCAGATAACTCCATTCTATGGAGTTGAATGCCTTAGCAGCATCCAGCATGACAGCCACTGCTTTCGTGGAGGGTTGTAAGTAGTGGGAAAGGGCGAATAGCGTCCTGGTATTATGCGCTGTGGAGCGTGTGAGGATGAAACCCGAATGATCGGGGAGCACCAGATTAGTCATCAGGGGCATTAGCCTGACCACCAAGATTTTTGCCAGGATCTTGGAGTCAGCGTTGATGAGCGACAGTGGCCGGTAGGAGTTGCATAGATCAGGGTCTTTGTGTGGTTTCAGTAACGTAATTATAACAGCTTCTCTAAGCGTGGGGGGCAGTTTTTCCTGTTCAAAGGCGGCACCAAACATCACCACCAGGTGAGGGGCCAGGATATCTACGTATTGTTTATAGAATTTGTTAGTATAACCGTCTGGGCCGGGCGCTTTGTTGTTCGGTAGCGACTTAATTATATCTGTGACCTCCTCAACTGTAATGGGAGATGCCAAGTATTCCCTCTGACCATCCGATAGCCATGCAATGGCCACGTCCTCCAAATAGCTGAATATTTCATCTGTTGGTGCAATGGGACGTGATTTGTATAACGCCCCGTACGTGTCAATAAAACAGTACAAGATGTCATGTGCCTGTGTCTTATAATCACCCTCCTTCGATTTGACCCGTAGTATAGTGTTGCGCTTTTTGCCCTCACAGATTTTGGACGCCAGTATCCTCCCCGGTCTACCACTCTCATTGTAAACTCTGGCAGTGTGTCGTTTATCTAGATATTTAAATTCATCCTCCACATAAGCAAGATGTTCCGTGTGTATCTGCCATAATTCTCCTAATAGGGTGCTATCTTGTGTGGCCTCAAAAACTCTCTCTAATTCTTTCATACGTGTTTCACGACGGTTAATCTGTTGTCTTATGTCTCGTAAAATGCCCACAGTGGTGCTCATGCATACGCCTCGAATCGTCGCTTTGAATGCTTCCCATAGCAAGCAAGGGTCATCTACCATTGGTTCGTTTATCTGAAAATATTCTTTGATCGCTGTGTGAATGGTGAGAGCATTGTTTGTGTCTGTTAGGGCTTGGGAGTTAAATCTCCATTGAAATGGGGGTGGAGTGTAGTATGGGACAGTTAGTTTGAGAAGAACAGGATTATGATCCGAGAGTGTCCTGGGTAGTACCCGTATATCATGAGCCCATAATGCAATGTTATCAGAACCTAGCCAGTAATCGAGGCGGGACCAGCTGTTGTGGATAGCCAAAATGTGTGTCGCGCCTGGGGAGTCCGGGTGTCTATGTCTCCAAATATCAGTTAATGACAAATCGTTAATCATATGGTGGAGCTTCAGCTTGGCTTGCTTGTGTGGTTCGGAGGAAATCGGTGACCTGTTCAGATCGTCAGCCAGAGCCACATTCCAGTCTCCCCCGCATATGATGTGCGTATCTTTCAGAGATTGGAGGTGACCCCATATTTCTTGAATAAATTCGGGTGCATCTACGTTTGGACCGTACACATTAAGAAGCGTAATCCGTTGACCACGCAACATGCCAGTAACAATGACATACCTGCCACTTGGATCCTGTGTCGTCGACTGGTGCGTGAAGTGTGTACCTTTCCGAATCAAAATTATCACCCCTCTAGCATAGGACGAGTATTGTGATGTATAGGATGATTCAGCCCAACGGGCAACCAAGGTGTGATGCGAGTTTGGTGCGATGTGTGTTTCCTGAATTAAGGCTACATCCACCTCCCACCTGTTTAAATAAGAGAATATCTGTCTTATTTTCTTTGGTTGTGTGAAACCCCTAACATTCCAGGTAAGAAGGTGTATCTGAGTTCTGTTCGTATTATTAGTCACTGGTGACATCGGTAAGAGCAAGAACAATAAAAAACGCCGCCCCTCACAGGGAAGTGAGCGAGCAAAGTGCCATATGAGAGGTGTGTTCGTATTACCGGTTTGTTTATTTGGAAGTATTCTTTAATTGCCGTATGGATGGTGTGAGCATATACCGTGTCTGTGAGTGCCCGAGAATTGAATCTCCATTGGCGACATTTGTGATAAACATATATTATTAGCATTATTACTTTGCAAACATGGGCATGAACATAGTCATAAGAAACACATATTTGATTACACAGCACGGTTACCATCCTCAGCTCCACATTGGAAGTGTATACGTATTTCAGTGTCGTCAGTCTCTTAACAATGAAAAAACAACCCCCCTTCCTCCCCCCACCCACTCCAGAAACCCTATCCTGCCGAAGCCATGTACCCTTAACATAACTTCTGTTAACCCTCATTTGGAGAAAAAACAAATAAACCCAAACTGATGTGGGGAATACCCTTATGGAGGTCCGCTGGAGGCACAACTCTAACATCCAACCTAATGGATGTGGACGACTCTAGAGAACACTTGTTGGATCATTAGTACTTAGTGTTCGCATGTGTCCTAATCAACTCAGCACAACCCGTGACACAAACCAACTTTGTTGCATGAGTCCTTCTGCAGCCTTGTTGATGCCAGTACAAAGTTGTTACCAGAATAGGTCACCGTGCGTTTTTGGATTAATCCGGTGTGTTATGGCAAACAGTTAACATAGAAAAGGAGCGGTATCCAGTGCTAAACCATTTACACCGTACACAGCTGCAACTTAAACAGCGATTGCAAACGGTATGAAGCATCAGATAATGAGACTCATGTCTATAACTCAAGTATGGTCCTTGAATATGAAACAAGTTATACTGAAGATAGTGCCTACAAATCAGAATCCAACGCACTTTTATGAAGCTGTGAGCATCCTCATTAGGACTAGATACCAGTGTTCGGGGTGCATGCAATGTTCCATAGGTTTCCAATGCAGAGGCTATGAAACCCTACTCACAAGTGGTTTTCATTGTGCAATGGGACTACGTGCATTGGAGCCAGAGGGTTTGGTCATTTGCCCGCCAGCACAACTAAAGTGTCAAAAAGTACATTTGCTACAAAATGTGTGCAGGATATCAGAAGATGCCCAAGTGGCAACGTCATTGTCTTGATAAGGCAGTGATTCAGTTCAACTCCAAAGCGTAGCATGACCACCGTATCATTAGATAACAAGCGCTTCGGCAACTATTGTTGGAGAAATTTGCAGTCTGTGACATAATAAGTACTACATGACCTTACCGTGGCTCAGAAGTCTGGTAACAAAAGTTTATCTGCGATGCTCAGTCCGAGTCTGCGTGCTGATCTGCTCTCTCTTGGGCTTTGGCTTGTTTCGTGGCTTTTTTTACAAACTCTTGCGCTGACTTTGGTGTAGCTAATATAACCGCTTTACCCTCCCATTTGACACGAAGACAAGCCGGGTATTGCATCGAGTATTCAATATGGAGATCCCTTAGTTTGGCCTTCACCGCAGAGAAT
Organism: Lissotriton vulgaris; assembly: GCF_964263255.1. NCBI lineage: Eukaryota > Metazoa > Chordata > Amphibia > Caudata > Salamandridae > Lissotriton > Lissotriton vulgaris. The sequence continues at coordinate 626,954,871 of NC_141689.1, forward strand.
TCTCTTCTAGCTTGTTGAACAGCAACTGTGTGATCTGGGTAAAATTCTAGCTTGTTTCCCTGATGTGTGATGGGTCCTTTTTCGCGTGCCAGTCGAAGAATTGAGTCTCTATCCCGGTAATTTAATATCCTTGCTACGATGGGTCTTGGTGTGGCTCCTGGCGGAGGATGTGGGGCTAACGATCTGTGCGCTCTTTCAACTATGAAGACGTTGGATAGGGCCTCAGAGCCGAACAGTTCAGTGCAAAGTTGTTCCACCTACAGTTCCATGCGTTCCGTGTTTGTAGTTTCTGGAACACCTGTGATGCACACGTTATTGTGCCTTGAGCGTGCTTCCAATTCCTCCTCTTTAGCGCGAATGACGTCTAGGACCTTCTTGAATCCCGTGCATTTAGTGGAGGATATCCTTGACTCATCTTCCACCTCAGAAATTCTGGACTCCGCTGCGTCAAGGCGCTCGCCATGTTTTTCGATTTTGTCTGACATGCCTTCCATCCTGCATGTGAGATGGTCCAGCTTCCCGTTGATATCTTGTAGTTCGATTGTATGGCCTGAAGTATTTTTTCCATGTTATTGCTCTGCGCTGTGTCCTGCATGCCCCCCCATCAGCCATTGATTCTGGGGTTTTCGGGGTCTTTTTGGCTTCAAAGGTGATTTTTTGCTGTTGCTTTTCTGGTCTCACCATCCTCACCCTTGGTATGAGCGATGGTATATATGCCTGCGATGAAGACCTAGTTTGTCTCTTGGGGGTCGCCGTTGTGTTGCACCCCGTGAATATTCGCTTGCGCTAATAGGAACGTTGATCTGTTACGGTAGGTTCCTGAATTAGGCAGACCAGCACCGTTGACCATATAGGATACCTCTACTTACAGCGGTACATCAGGCAGAGATCGCTGCAATGCACAATGGTGAACGCAAGTAGCCTCTCATTTGCATATACGATATACTGTGCACATTGCAAGTGGGCCGCTGTACTCCTGAGTTATATTGTGATAGCTACGCAAGCTGCGTGTCACTCCGGTCTTGGGAACATAACATCAGTATCACCATGTCAAGTTATTGTCTGACGTGTCTTAGTCTTGCATGCTGGTCAGGGTATCAATTGTTAGCATGCATGTGCCCAAGCTCTGCGTACTTTGTGTAATCACCAGTCCTCAGGCCTACAATGAAGTATTGGAGACAATCAGCCACTAGATGTTTGTAATGCAAGTGTAAAGTCACGACCATGGAGTGGCATAGATTAGGCCGACCGCGCAGTTGGGACCATGGGTTGAGAGCTATATAGGTAACAGCGTCATCACACCCCGGTGGAGCGGACCAGCATTCAAAGAGGCGTACGATGTCGATGTTAGCGTGGGATAAGCACCTTCCACTGGCGGGGGAATCCGGTGTGGATCGATCACCAGTGCTCTGTTATTTTGAGTGCAGCGCGTCGCGTAGCGGAATGTTCACTCCTCAGCAAGTTCGTTGAACATATCAGCTCCAGTTGTGGGCACCAGTTTGTAATCAGGCACTAACACCGGCCCCGAATGCCCGGCCGTGGCATATGAGAATGCATTGTATCACATGAAACACCAGTCAAGCGGTGTACTGGGATATCCAGGCACCGGCGCCGTACAGCGCTGCAGAGGTCGTGTGTTGGGCGCTTTGTCATATGGAAGTGGTATGTCTGGAAACACTGTTTTACTGTGCGTGCAGTTCGTAATGAAATTTGGCGCCAATATCTGGCAGCCTCATAGTATCATTCTCAATGTTGTGGGACATGCGATAGTGGACCGAGTAGTTGGGGAAGCAGTTTGTACCTTTTATTTTGGATTGTGATGTGATAGGAGCGCTCTGGCGTCTGTTTAGTCCACTTTTACTGAGTTGCTCGATCGTTACTCGGTGGGCGGCGCCATCTTGTTTTCGTCCGAGTTCACTCGGCAATACATAACAGGGCCGATCTTGGCATGTCAAAGTTATATATTAGCTATCGTGGAGCGCATGTGGGGGCAGCAATGCCTTGTGGCCCAGAATGAGAGACCCACGTTGTTTGTTCCGCAGCACTCACTGAACGATGGTTTTTGTCGGTCTGATCGGCAGTGCGAAGGCCGCCATTTTGAATCTCCTCGCTCGGTCCAAGATAAAAAATGTCAATTTTGCACCTCCCTGCAGCTTCTAGGCGTTCGCCGCAGCAATCAAGTTAGGCACGACACCTTCCGATTCACTTTTTTCGGTTTTGGTCCCGGTTTAGTGCATCTCCGGTCGGGTCACATGCTCTTCGAGAGTGGTCGTCCGGCGGAGCTGCCGCATTACACAGCCATGCCGCTGTGCGCCCCCTAGCGCCATCCCAAATCATATGTTACATAATGCATAATCTTCAAGGACGTACATAACTGACGACACTGAGTTGCATTATTTTGCTCGTGTTCTTAAGTAGGATGTACAATACTTTGTTTAAAGATGGATCGATTGAAAGGTATTTCTACTTATGAGCTATTACTATTACTGAATGCCGCTGTGGCCTTCCTTCTTCAACCGCCCTCCCTTCACATCCCAACTTGCCTTTCTATGTACCCTTTATGTTGCTCTGCGTATAGGTCATGCACAAATTGTTACTGTTCTTTAAATGATACAATAATCGAACTGAATATTTCTCGCTATTATGTTGTGGTTTTCCCCTAGGCTGTTCCCACATTTAGTTTTGCTATAATATATTTGCATATGTACTTTTATTTTGTACTGTACAGGCAAAGAAGATGCTCATAGTGGAGCATACCAATTCAACATCAGAGCTCCAGAAGGAGGCTGGCGTGGCACTCATAGTTCTCTAACCCTATTACAACATGTCAAACCAAATCCCACTCTGTCCTAGCAGTGAAATATCCGTAAAACACTGCCCTCTGACAAGCTGTTTCGAAAATGTTATTTATTTTTTAAATAGTTCCGATATTTCTAACAACGTGCGGAAATGGTAGCAAAACAGTAAAATAATACTGGACTCAGCAATGATAAAAGGATTTAATTTAAATTAAAAATGTAAATCATTTCTACATACTGTTTACTGTCTGCAAAACATGAAAAAATACATGTCTATATTGACAACAAATTTTGTTCTGCAAGTTTGAGGGAGATCATTATAGCTTTTGGAAAATATGAGGTGGATAACTATTCCCTTTCTTTCAAGTATTTTTTTTTAATTTATTTTATTTTGAAGGTCTTATATAGCGTGAACAAGATCCTTGCGGATATCAGAACGCTTTACATTAAGTCAGGCAGTATATTTTGGACTCACTGCTCAAGTAAAATAAATATTCATAAAAATCTATTATGATACCAATATTAACTGAAACAAGCAATGGCTATCGCTTGATATCGTTTTTATAACAACTGCACATCAAGTAAATGTAATATCATGATTTTTGTTCTTCTACCTGAAACACTAAGACACTAATAAATGTTTTCAAAAAATGCCAGTAGAAATGACTGCGCTTTAAGAAAAAAAGGGGATCTAGTTTACAGGGAAATACAACAAAAAAGCACATGAAGAAAACATTCCTATATTCTACAATGATTATCTGGGCACGCTGTCTCAGCGTGACCTTGATGGTGTCGGACTAATCTGACGATATTTGGTAGTGCATTGTTTCAAATCAATAACTAATTAACAAAGTACAAAAGGAGTTGCACAGTTCCAGAGGTACCTTGTTAAGAATGGCTTTGGGTTGAACGTGGACAGAAAGGTCGCTCCTGTGACATCTACAGGAGCTTTCAACATCCTGTCGCTGTCAGGATAAATTACTTTTCGCAATTTACGTTAAAACAGAAGCACATTTGTTACAGCAGGTTGTCATACCAGCATGGCAAGTGTTATTTTTATATGATTTTGTTCCACAAACACGCGATCACATCTTAATTTATTTGGTTGACTACCTGGAAGATTGCAATCAATCCCACAACACAAAATGCACATATAAAGCCTATGGGGACCATGTCAAGATTAGATCCTAAAAAATAACAGGGAAAAATCCACAGGCACTTTCCCAACCACATAATAATATAAGAGACAGAAGATTTGACCAGGCAAAGGCTATGCATACAAAGCAAATGTTTAGGATAACAGGAAAGAAAAATATTTTATTTGGAACCTCAAATGAAACCAGCATAACCACAAAAGTGCTGACTAACGTTATACACGATAGTTTAGGTTTCAGTCAATTTACAAAAGATCATGGTTTCAAAATACAATGAGAAAATCATAGTAGTGTAGAATTTACATTTGGAAGTTATATTCTCATATTACCAGGAATATTTGTGGATCAGTACACTAAGACCACACTAAAAAGACTATAAAACCACACTAAAAAGTCTAGAACGACTACTGCAGCTCTAGGAATATATTTGATATAAACTCAGTTCCAAAATACTGCAGAAAGTTGTGTTTCTAAATGATAGACTGTATAAAAGATACACTGAGATTCATACTCAGATCCTGACACACAATAAGTTACAGTGGTTGTCATCGAAACAAAAATGCAAGCCAAAACCTTAATGACAGGGAATTTAAGACTAATATCTGGAAACTGAAAATGACTTGGCCCTTTCTGCAGTGTCATCCCTAAACTTTTTTGCCTTCACCTTCCTGTTTTCTGAACACGTTTTTGTTGGATTTTATGGATCTGCACCATTTACCCCTGCTTACCAATCAATCAATCAATCAATCAGCAAGATTTGTAGAGCGCGCTACTCACCCAAAGGGTCTCACGGCGCTGAGGGGGGGTGGTGGGGGGGGGGGGGGGATGTCGCTACTGCTTGAACAGCCAGGTCTTGAGTTGTTTCCTGAAGAAGAGATGGTCCAGGGTCAGCCGTAGGTGAGTGGGGAGCGAGTTCCATGTCTTGGCTGCCAATGTTAAAGTGCTTGTGCTCTCTCCTCAAAACATGGCAGATTTGGCATAATTCACTTCTAAGTCCCTTTTAAAGTGGCACCCCTGTGCCCAGGGCCTGTAAATACATGCTACTAGTAGGCCTGCAGCGCTGATTGTGCCATCCACTTAAGTAGCACTTTAAATATGTCTCAGGTATTCGATCTCTATGTGCAGTTAAAAACTGTGATTTCAAACTGGGAAAAGAAACCGTTTGCAAGATCCAACCCTTCCGTTTTAATACATATAAATTACCTCTAGAATAAGCCCAGGAAAACCCAGAGGGCAGGATGCAGTGTATTTAAAATGATGGACATACGCATTTAAGTTTTACAAGTCCTAGTAGCGAAAGACATTTACATTTGTTTTTCACTACTCCAAGACCTACCTCTCCGATGTGATAGCATTGGAACAACCTTATTACATTTAACAGGCTGTAACTTCCCAAGGGAAACAGGTAATCAGTTCATGTTTGGTGTCTTTGGAATCGTAATGGTAAATCATCTTTTATGGAAAAATCGGATTTTAAATTACAATTCTGAAAATGCCACTTTTAGAAAGTTGGCCTTTTCCTGCCTTAGCCATTTGTGCCTGCACCTTGTCACTGGGTCACATGGCTGGGTGTAGTTGGGCTTTTTGTATTCCTCGTAGACAGCCATACACAATTAGGAGCTTGGGTGTGCCTGGATGGGCCATCACTGGCATAGCCCTACTTACAGCTTAATCGACTGTGTCCTGCCCCCACACAAAGGGCTGCATTTCCCCTGTAGTTAGTCTTGAGCCAGTGCAGGGGAGGCAGGAAACCTCTAGATATTTATACCATTTTAAAGGAGGCACCTGTTATAAATATTGGACCTCAGACACCAACTCATCAGTATACTTCTGGAGCTATAGTGACTCTACCAGTAAGAAGGACATCTGTGCTGCGTAACGGACAGCTACACTGCTGGACTGCTGCCCTGTTGGACTACTGCCTTGCTGGACTGTTGCCGGAGTCAGAGGGATTGGACCTGCACCTGAACCCAGGGCTCCAATAGTGACTTCGAAGGTTAGTCGGATGGCCTCCTATTCGGAGCCACAGGGACATACCAGACTCCCAACCACCTGAACCAGCTCTCATGTTGTGAGGTACAACAGGACCTGAGCACAAGTCTGCATTTGAGTTACTGTAGCGAGGTCGGGGTGGAGAGACGCATTAACTGGTGTATGCCTGTTCCTAATTCCCCTCGTTCCCTACAGACTAACAACCTGAGGGCTGAGTGGACAGCGTCTCGGAGCAGGAAGAGGAAAAAGATCGCGGCGCCTTTAACTGGACCTTCATTGAGCAGGACGCGACTCCGCCCCTTTCCGACGTCAGTGATCACGGACTGGACAAAGAGCAGGAAATCCTGTATGGTGGGTGTGTTCACACCTCGGAGGTCGGAAGCGGAGAAGGCGAGCGAGAGAGGAAGTGCAGAGCTGACGAGGAGGACGGGAGAACCGAGAGCCAGGAGGCCAACGACCCCGTGCACCGCCGTGCCACACTCCCGAGGGAGGAGTGTGGCTTTCCCAGGTACGGAGACGTTGGGCGGCTTGGGTGGGGAAGAAGAGCGCCCCTGTGTAAATTTGTAAATACCCTTGTGCGTGCCTTTCCCGTGTGTGCCCCGATACCCGTCTTCCCTCCCTACCCGTCCGGTAACCCCCACAAGTTTACCCCTTCCCTTTTCACGAGCACAGCTAGTTAACGAGAAACACAGGTGTCCCTTCACTTTCACTCGGCCCCTGAAGAGTACGACGTATCCTAACCTTAGTCTAACGGCTCCCTCTGTTGGTCTCCTTTTCCCTCGGTATACCTGCTACGGATAACTGAAGCGGAAGAAACAGACGCCTGTCAGGACTGCCCGGACATCCAACACGCCGAAGACATCCCCACCACGAACAACCTGGAGTTCGCAAAGGAAAGACTAACCTTTAGGACAAAGCGTACCATAAAAATAAAACCCAGAGGGGGAGCCAAGGCGGCGACTAAGATGGCCGCCTAGGCGTCCGGCTCCGCCGCTCGCCCTCGCCTTCCCTAACATCCTGAGGCCCATCCTGCATTTCAACCGCACCCCCATACAGCTAAGATGGTGCGGTGCCTGGCCGTGTAACTCCGGGCTGGCAGCTGCCCCGGATGGCTGAGCAACGTCGTCTCGAAGTTCGCGGCCTGAGCCGGTGATAAGCCGGGACCTCGAGTGTGGCGCGGCCGGCGAGGAGGTGATCAACAGCGGCCTCGGCCTGGCAAAGAGGACCGGTGAATCTGGACGAAAATTGCAACTCGCCGATTTGAAGGGCAGACGCAGGCTATACACGGCGCAATACCCCAGATCCTTGCCGTATTCATTTTGCTGACTCCCTCTGAAGTGGCTGTCCCGGAGATCGAGGATAGTCTCTCCGCCCATGACGGACTTTCTTTGTGAGCTGTCCGGGAGTGACCTGGGCCTCGGAGGGATCGCTCATCGGCTGTAACAGGCGTCGAGATGAGTTCCTTCTCCTGGACACGGTCCGTAGGAGGTGGGTGTTAAAGCACGATTGAAAGCTTTTGGTATGCTCCGCCGTAACCCACCCCTACGCTACTAGCAACAATAGTATCCTGCCTACCTGATATGATGTGCTCTATCTCGTCCGAGGGGTCCCCAGGGACATTGAGCTTGGCTTCTACCGGCAACGCAGAAATGGAACTCACACTGAGAGATGTCCTTCTGGCTATCCACGATTTTCACTCCTTCCTGAACCACCGAAGGCTAACTATCCATGACTCATTGGCGGCCATTGCTCCTGAGATGAGAACTGGAGGAGCAGATGCAGATTTTCTAGACTTGGCATGTGGCTATGCCCACTCCTTGGACACCGGAGACTCCCAGGGGCACCCAGCGATGGATGATGGGACTAATGAACTCATTAGCCGGATTTGCGCAATTGCTGACTTTTCTATTCTCATGAATATTGTGCCATTCATCACACGACAACGCCGAATACTTTTGGTGATGGACAGCGCAACCTGGAGTAGAGGTGTCGGCACTGTATTGCTGCCCTTACTGAGCGCCTGGGTGGCTCTCACAGGCTTATCTGCTTACGGAACTATTGGGTCGGGGAGTTTGTTTACACCTGTTCGAACTGGCCAAGGATGAGCGCTGACTGATTATTCTACTATGTAGATGGCCCCGGTGGGGCTGCAGGGCTCGGCTCACTACTGTGATCTTGGGGGGGGTTGAAATGGACGTAAATTGATGCCCGCTTCCCATCTTGGTGGGCTTACATATTTTTCTGAGACGGGGTGGGAGGGGGGGAGGGGGGTGGGATTGGGGCCGGCGCGAGGGCCTTCCTCCTTTTCCCTTATTCGGGGTTTCTTTTGTTGGGGCGACAGGCATGCCTATGGGGGGGGGGGGGGTAGGCCGTAGCCTTCCGCTGGTATGCAGGGTGGGGGGTTGGGGGATAGGGCTTGGTTTTCGTTTCTTCTTGTTTCTATGGCCTTTTTCTTTTTCTTTCTCTTGTATCTCTTTCTTATTTCTTATATATCTTAGATCAGACGGGGGGTCGGATATTGTTCTTTTTGGGAAGGATTTTGCACTTTGTGCTCAGGTTTTTCGCACTGTTTATTGATTCTATGGATAGGGCATCGATACTAGTACATAGACACTGAATGCTTACATATCCTGTTTTTACTTCTCAATTATACTTACTTGAGGGCGAATATCCTGTTGCATAACTTGTTCCATGTAAGACTTTGCTTTATTGTATGTCACTGTATCCTTCTATTTATGCTATAAGAATGAACCCTCTCAAATCTGGCTATATCGTGGACAAGTTTGAATATAAATCCTGAGGTGATATATCGATTGGGTGGGCACTGACGGGTGCGAACTGTACTTCCGCGCTTGCGTATCCTGCTTACAATATCTCACGCCAAAATCCTGACTATTGCCGTTCCTCTAGTGGATATCCTGTTGTATGGCTCGCCCTTTCGGCTTTCTGGTCTGAATGTATGAAACTTCATCAAAATTACAAAATGAAACCTACGTTATTTTTTTTTTTCTTCTGATGTTTGCTACCAATACATCGTAGCGTTTTTTATTTCTGGCTTTCCGCAGCGTAAGGTGGCCTGGAATGTTGTTGATTGTCATAGCGGCCGGCCCGAAGTGGTTGTAGGCAGATGCTGTGTACAATGCATACGATAAATAAAGGTTTAAAAATAATTAAATAAATAAATAAATAAATAAAACCCAGCTTAAAGAGATATACTGGTGTACCGCCTCTTACTGAACCAGAGCCCACTACCACACCCCCTCCCACGCCCACATTTACACATTTTAATCTTGCCATCGTTTTCTTAACTGTGATGTTCTGCTTTTTACATGCCTGGCACTTACACAATAACTCACTTAGAAATTATTATGCAGACAGCACATTTCTTAATAAGCATGTTATCATGTAGTTCATACACTTTGTCCAAGGTTGAGGGACACTGTACACAATGCCATTGTATTTAGTTGGAAACAGCTCTGAGCCTCAAGACAAACAATTACATTGTAGCTGAACCTTTGTCAAAATGCAATTGGGAACAGTGCGATTGTTATATGAACCGCCTCTGAGCTAATTTAGGTAGAGAAACTCTTCGGCTAAGATTATCGTTGAACACTGTGCCTGAGATGCAGCCCCGCTGAGTCTAGCCTTTATCCCGCTGACAGGCTTCCAGCTACAGAATAAACAGGTACAGGGAATTTGTTTGTCCCAAGGTAGAGGATACTGCCACTAGGCTCTCGATAGTGTAGATAGGAATAGAATACGAGTCTATGCATATAATCATAATCACACAGTAGAGTTATAATGGTTGAACTGTTTAGCTTTTTCACCATTCTCGTAATGCTGGTTGCCATGCCTTGTTTAATGCTACATATAATTTCAGCTCATGCTTTTTACAAAAGAATGCAATTGCTTAAAATATGTCTGGGAAACAAATTGTATCTTTCTTGTGTCACCCTTTGGGCTTGCCTGAGTAACGAAAGGGTAGATCTGTTTCCACGATTTCCTTGGGGAATTAGAGAGAGTGGTCATGTTCTGAGGCTGCAGATACCATCCAGTACCCTATAAAGTTAGGGGTAACAGATGCCCCACTATAAGCTAGCTAGGAATTAGGCCAACATACTCTGATGATATGTGAGGAGTCATTCATGATATTCTGACGGTTATGTTGTTCTGATACACAGTCCTACTTAATTTGTAGGAACCGTGTACCAATCAGATGTAACTGAAGTAAGACCCTGACCCTCTCAGGTGCCCCCATTTCTTACAATCACCTTTGCACTCAAGGAGTAGGGCAAAAAGATTCACTCAATTCCCATATCAGATAGTAGTGTGTTGCTGAAATTGATGGCAAAGGGTTACTCAAAGTGAGGCCTTGAGCATGTTGAACAAGTTCCTTACTTTTGGTAACACTCTATTTCTGGTATTCATCTTGTGAATACCCTGATGCTCCAAACTGGACCTGGAGATTTTTTCCCCAGCAATTTCCTTGTGCGCCGGTAGGCAGCTGGCACGTCTGCTTTTCAATGTCAGTTTCTTTCTGATATCTGTATTTGCCAGCGGACGCTGAGCCCTTAGGAATCAGACTATGCCAGCATGCATATGTCTAAGTTGGAATCTTTTTAGCATGGACCAGAAGAATCCATTTCACAAAACAAGGAGGATGATAAGTCGGTTTAGAATCTGAAGTTCTTTAGAGTATCCACCAGAATGGCAAGTTCACATTGCAGATTCCTCATCTTGCGTAGAGATACCAAAGTAGTACCTCCTCAGGTGGTGGATCTGTGGAATGGCTCAAACCAGAAAACCCTGCAGATCTGAACAGGCAAAGAGCCCCTCACACCAGGCTATCCAGGCAATACTGCTTTGTGAACATGTGAACTAAAACCCACATCACAGCCTGCAAAATGTCCAAAACAAGCACTCTGCACACCAGTATTGGGGTAGTGGCTTTGGCTCTGGTGGAATGAGCTTGTAGGCCACCAGAAGCTGTTTCCTGGCCAATCCATGTCAGATTTTGATATAAAAGACAAGCCATCAGGAAATAGTTCACTTCTACACAGCTCTTCCCTTCTTCGTCCAAGAGAACCCTAGAAAGAGCTGATTGTTCACCCTATGTTCCTTGGTACAATCAGTTAAGAGCTATGAACTCTCTTACAGTTTAGGTGGTGGAATCTTTCTTCCGACTTGGATGGATGAGATGGGGCGAAGAAAGCTGGCAAGAAGCTAGACTGCCCAATATGGAAAGGCATTTCAACATTCAGCAGTAAAGCAGCATTGTCCTTAACTCTAGCTTGTCCAGAAAGAAGCTGGCGTACGGCTGCTGGACAAAGCGTCATTTCAGCTCACTTTCTCAACCAGCTGACCACGGTTTCGATGTGAGTAACCTCAGAGGGCAAATGTGCATTGACTCAAATGTATGTGTTTGATTGCCCACTGGGGCATCACAAAGGGTTTTGGCAGGAACTCAGGGGTAAGCCTTTTTTTGGAAAATGCGTCATCAAAGGGGCTTTGAACAATAATGGCACAACGTGTCATTGTAAAAAGGCCAATGAGTCTGACAAAACCTTTCGCTTTTGCCACAAAAAAGTCTTGCTGGGCTAGGGAAAGGGAGAAAAGGAGGACATCAGACAATTGGGTTTGTAAAAGTTGTATAGGGCGGAAGGAACCCCAAATAAACATCTCCAACTGTCTCACATTGATGATCTTAGTAAAGGGTCCATTAGCAGGAGGCTAAGAGGCCAAGAAGCCTCAGAGTCCCTCTCACTGAGACTCAATTCAAGGGCTGAAAAATCTGGATCATAACCGTAATATCCTGGATTCATTGAGGCAGAGGGTAAACCCGAAAAAGCCCTGTGCCCATGATAGCACTAATGAAAGGGAACCTCTGTGAAAGAGTCAGGTGTAACTTCTGCATGTCGATGGTAAATCCCAGGTATGTCAACTGGTCCGCGGTCGTCTGGACGTAATTCACTGTTTGAGGCAAGCTTGCCTTGAACAACCTGTAGTCAAGTTACGCAAAAATAGGTATTCCCAACCCCCTCAGATGGGCATCAACCATCACCATCTCTTTTTTGAACTCAAGAGGGGCTTTGGAGAAGCCAAAAATGAGCTCAGAGAACTGAAAGACAGGGATGTGGAAATAGGTATGCTGGAAATCCAAAGCCACCATTCAGTTGCCTAGATTCAGGGCGGACAGAACTTGGTCAAAAGTGAACATCTTAAACCTGTCCTTCTTGAGGAGTCCTTTGTCACCAAAGAGTATGCTGGTACCCTCTCTATGGCTCCCTTCTCCAAAACAGCATCAATGTCTTGTCAGAAAAGTGGTCCTCTGGACGCTGTTGTGATGTGGGTGTCATGTTTGGAGGTTTGAACATGAAATGGTGGGTATAACCTCATTCACAATTTGAAGCAGTCATCTGTCTGATGTGATGCCTTGCCACCGGTGGAATGTAAAAGCCTATCCAGCCTCCAACTAGGTGCCAGTGCACCACTGAGGGTAATCAAAGAGGTTTTGCTGCGGCAAGAGATTGGGAAGTTAGTAGCCCCTGGGGCATTGGACGCTGGCAGTCAGATCTCCAATCTATACATCAAAAGGACTGGGACTCTGTTGCTGAGGAGCCAACGTTTGATATGGCCTCTGCTGCATCCCTATTTTGAAGCCTCAAAAGGGGGAATATTGTTGGGGAAACTGACCTACGGGTGATGTAATGCCAAGAGAGCTTGCTGTTACTTTGCTTTCCTTGAAGCCTGCAATGCTGGGTCTGTCATGTTTCAAAAGAGATGGTGCAATCAAATGGAGTATCAACGAGGGACTGTTGGACATCACTGGAGAAGCCCGGTAATCTGATCCATGTGAGACGCCAAAGCGTCCTGGTTGTTCACATACTTCGCAGTATTTTGACGATCCTGAATTATTTGTTGGAGGTTGGAAATATGTTGTCTGGGACCACAGGCACAATATTATTTATTATGTTTCACAGAGTAATGCCCTAGGAGGCAACCCGAATAGCCAGAATCGAGAACATGACTGACAGAGGAGAATATCAGTTTCCTGAATGCCTTCATAAGTTTTGGTTATCTATAAGGCATGGTGGTAAAAAACACAGTCACGTTTAATTTGCTGGTGGAATACTGGACCACAAAGTTCTGTGGTGTTGGGTGCTGCAGGAGGAAAGATGGGGCCTTCCAGAGCTCGTCTTTGCACTTGGGCTATTTGTCTATTGTCAGGATGGTATCTATAAGGGCCTCATTATTGGAAGCTGTTGTTCCAAAGAGGTCTGACCTGGCTGCAGAACTTATGTAAGTACGCTTGTTTGACCTAACCAAGTGTGCAGTTCCTTGTAAGAATCAGGGTTCCTCAACTCCGTGCCGAAGACAGTGGTGGTCACATAAGAGTATCCTTTATTAAGAGCAAGAGCCTTCACCCACCCATGGGTGGCATGCTTCATCATTGGGCTCTGCTCCTCGTTGGGTTGGCAATGCAATGCACAACGGGCCCCAGAGGGGGCTCTTTGCCGGAGATTTGTTTGATTCTGCCCTGCACAGACCTCCGAGAACCGAGTGTCCTTTAATATGTGTAGGAGGAAAGATTTGTTTTGCTGAAATGGTCTGTTGAAAAATGTAAATTAACTACAAGTCCCTACCCTAAATGGTTTATAAAAGGGGCCTTCGTTAAAAGTTAAAATCACAGGGGACAATCTCGGAATTAATGTTCCTGATATTCTCCCAAAAGGCCGACATGTTTCTTGTCTATTACTTATCTCCCTATATCAATATTAGACACAACAAATATCTGAAGTTAAGACCAAAGTAGTGACTGAGTGTAATGGCTTAAATAGTTCAGTGTACATTCATTTTTGTGGCTTCACCGTTGACTCTGTATTGAAAGCATTCCCTGGTATGGTGGATTCACATTACTATAAGCAGCCTCCATCTTCAACGACATGAATAATCAACAATTAGATATCAGTGAGTAAATGGTCCTATCTGGGTTGTTTCCACTGAGGAAGTTCACACCACAGTTGTCATTACGACTTGAATTAGGATAAACCACAGTTGAAGCTCGTGCCGAGAAGGCATCCAGGTTCTATTTGTAAAGAATAGAGAATTCTAACACAAAGACTCCAGGACGTCTATAATGGAGTGATCTATTTTCAACTACAGGGTCAAGATTTGATAGTGCTGGTTGTTCATTAAAACTTTTAGCGTCACACAATATGATCAGTGCCTGGTCTGACAAATCTGAAACAAGATTCGGAAACTAGCAAACAATGTGCATTAGATCGGGTGTGTGGCAGACCATGCAACTTTGAGTCAGTTGACCCTGTATAAAGCAACTGGGGACTTATGAGATTTAAGTTTAGCCCCATAAATAATGGGTAAATTACATGTAGATGGAAAGAAATCATAGGACTTGTGTGTTTATTGCTGCATGCCATAAGGCGTGAAGTAGACAACTTAAGTCATATGATATGCATATGCTTTAGCTTGGCATATTAAAGATGGAAATATCCGAAACAAGATGTACTTGTGTACTACTGCATAGGTGATTGAATTTTAGGATGAAGGACTCAATAATAAAATATTTGTGAACTTAGTATGGTTTCTAAATAATGCAATAAGTACGCTTGAAAAGGTTGGGGATTAGTTAATTTAAGATAAGGCAGATATGGGCCGATAATCCAATTTAATATAGGAAATTAACAGTTGGTGCTGGTGGCGATTAGTCTTTTTTAAGTGTCTGTGAAAAAGCCCAGAGCAATGACTGAGTTTTCAACATCTGCATTCGTCCCTGTAAACGACAAAGCTGCAAATGCAGAAGTGGGTGGTACTTTAAACATGTTACCAGTGCAATGTTAATGCAATTTAGATACTACTAAGTAAAATGTCAGGCTTGAGTAACATGTTAACACTTTGCAAATTAGACTGACATATTTGTAAAGTTTTGTGATCTGTTTTAATGTGTATGATTGTAGAGAAGGTAAAACTTTATCAATTATCAAACACGTTTAAATTTGTTCTAAGATTTATGATGATGATTGTATGGATATGGTATTGATTTCTTGTACTTATTGTGCACTATTTGATGCAACACATAAAAAAGCAATATATGCATATATTTTCTCTGAAAAAAACAAAGGTTAAAGGGACGTTATAGTTAGCAGAAAAGGTCACTTAGATTAACAAAACCAAAGAAAATCACCAGTTACATTTATTTAAAGTAACCATAACTTGTGCCTTAAAGTAACTATAATTCGCACCCTGCATGAACAGTTTGTTATTAATTATGTCATTTTAAATGTTGCAGTGATGTTATCAATGTTGTCAGTGAACATGTAATGAGTGATGCAATCTTTGAGGTCGTAAGCAGTGCATGGGGTAGACAGTTGGCGATTCAGTATCAGGTAATAAGTTAAGACAAGCAGGAATACAAGCCCTGAGAACATCTCATGGAGAAGGTTTAAGGTTGCCTTGAAAGAATAGAGGACAGGCTTGGTGGTAACTTGGAAGAAGTACTAAACCGCAAACCAAGAAAGCATACTGGTTTCTGAGCTTGTTTGTCAGAGGGATTCAAAAGGCCTGGTTCAGCATGCAGTTGCTGCCTGGCAACTTTTTGGATAGAGGTGCTGCATACTGTTTCAAGAGTTTGTCATAATTCGTCATCATGTTAGTTCCATGACCCTCTCTCGATTTGTCCCTCTTCAGCTCCCTTATATAGTGGGGTTAGAAAGATCTATTTCCTGGAATATACTATTCTCTACCATTTTAGTATTAGAAATGTTGACTTGCTTGGGCTTGATCCAGTATGGATCCAGGTGGAAGTTGAGGTCCCCGAGGAGGATGTAGTCTGCGGAGCAGAAGGCGTGTGGGCTGATGAAGTCGGCGATGTCTTCGCTGAACTGTGTGCGTTGTCCAGGGGTCTGTAGATGAGGGTGCCTCTGAGGGTGGTCTTCGGGTTGATGTGGACTTGGAAGTGCAGGTGCTCGGCGGTTGTGAGGGTGTCGTCGGTGTTGGTCGTGATGCGGATGGAGTTCCTGTGGACGATGGCGATGCCTCCTCCGGTGTGGTTGATGCGGTCCCGTCGGATGATCTTGTAGCCGTCTGGGATGGCGATGGCGATGTCAGGCGCAGAGGAGGCGTTCATCCAGGTTTCCGTGAAGAAGGCGACGTCTGGGGCTGTGGTGTCGAGCAGGTTCCAGATCTCGATGGCGTGCCTGTGGACGGAGCGGGTGTTGAGCAGGATGCATCTCAGGTGGCTGCTGCTGTTGCTCGTCGAGGTCTTGGGCGCTGCTGGAGTGGTGTAGGTCCGGATGCAGGTGAACTTGCAGGAGTTGCAGCAGAAGGGTCCGTGGGTGCGTCTCGGGTGGCTCGGTAGCATCATGGGCTTCGGCCGGCGTTGAGTGCGGTGAGGGTGGCGGCGTCGTACGTCCGGCGGGTGGGCTGGGATCTGCGGGGGCCAGGGGTCCTGGCGCTGACGGGCGTAGACGGGCTTACCTTTTGCGCACCTTCGGCGCTCAATCGGTGCTCCCGCTGCGCGCGTCCGCTGCGCGGTAGCTCTGGGGACGTCATAAGAAGGGAGCCGGTCGGGAGGGTCTGCGGGGAGGCGGGAGCGCGAGCCAATCGGCTGTTGGGGGCGGGGCCACGGGCTGGGGCGGCGGAAAAGCTGGAGCCGGCTTGGCGGCCCTCGGGTGGCTGGGGCTGCGGGAGGCTGGTGTGGGCTCGGCGGCCCTCGGGTGGCTGGGGCTGCGGGAGGCTGGTGTGGGCTCGGCGGCCCTCGGGTGGCTGGGGCTGCGGGAGGCTGGTGTGGGCTCGGCGGCCCTCGGGTGGCTGGGGCTGCGGGAGCAGGCACAGGAGCGTGGGGGTGACCAGGCCGAAGGCGCAGTGGTCACTCCCTGGATCTTGGTCTGGCTCCCCTTAAGAAGGGAGCCGGTCGGGAGGGTCTGCGGGGAGGCGGGAGCGCGAGCCAATCGGCTGTCGGGGGCGGGGCCACGGGCTGGGGCGGCGGGAAAAGCTCGGAGCCGGCTTGGCGGCCCCCGGGTGGCTGGGGCTGAGGGAGGCTGGTGTGGGCTCGGCGGCCCTCGGGTGGCTGGGGCTGCGGGAGGCTGGTGTGAGCTCGGCGGCCCTCGGGTAGCTGGGGCTGCAGGAGGCTGGTGTGGGCTCGGCGGCCCTCGGGTGGCTGGGGCTGCGGGAGCGGGAGCAGGCACAGGCACAGGAGCGTGGTGGTGACCAGGCCGAAGGCGCAGTGGTCACTCCCTGGATCTTGGTCTGGCTCCCCTTAAGAAGGAAGCCGGTCGGGAGGGTCTGCGGGGAGGCGGGAGTGCGAGGCAATCGGCTGTCGGGGGGCGGGGCCACGGGCTGGGGCGGCGGGAAAAGCTGGAGCCGGCTTGGCGGCCCTCGGGTGGCTGGGGCTGCGGGAGGCTGGTGTGGGCTCGGCGGCCCTCGGGTGGCTGGGGCTGCGGGAGGCTGGTGTGGGCTCGGCGGCCCTCGGGTGGCTGGGGCTGCCGGAGCGGGAGCAGGCACAGGCACAGGAGCGTGGGGGTGACCAGGCCGAAGGCGCAGTGGTCACTCCCTGGATCTTGGTCTGGCTCCCCTTAAGAAGGGAGCCGGTCGGGAGGGTCTGCGGGGAGGCGGGAGCGCGAGCCAATCGGCTGTCGGGGGGCGGGGCCATGGGCTGGGGCGGTGGGAAAAGCTGGAGCCGGCTTGGCGGCCCTCGGGTGGCTGGGGCTGCGGGAGGCTGGTGTGGGCTCGGCGGCCCTCGGGTGGCTGGGGTTGCGGGAGGTTGGTGTGGGCTCGGCGGCCCTCGGGTGGCTGGGGCTGTGGGAGGCTGGTGTGGTCTCGGCGGCCCTCGGGTGGCTGGGGCTGCGGGAGCGGGAGCAGGCACAGGAGCGTGGGAGTGACCAGGCCGAAGACGCAGTGGTCACTCCCTGGATCTTGGTCTGGCTCCCCTTAAGAAGGGAGCCGGTCGGGAGGGTCTGCGGGGAGGCGGGAGCGCGAGCCAATCGGCTGTCAGGGGGGCGGGCCACGGGCTGGGGCGGCGGGACATTACTTATCACATCAGTGATGTGATAAGTAATGTCAAATGAGATGTCATCAGTGATGTCATTTGAGATGTCATCAGTGATGTCATCAGTGATGTCATTTGAGATGTCATCAGTGATGTCACTGACCATGTCATGAATGATGTAATATGTGACATCATCAGCAGTGGATTGCGGGTGCGCGATATATAGTTAGTGCAACTAACTATATATGCGAATTTCAATGGTTTTGTGTGAGTAAATTAAGGTTTTGTAAATGCTAATCCCTAACTATATATGGTCTATAACCTATGGTTTTTTCAGTGAATTTTCAAGGTTTTGTAAATGCTAATTCCTAACTATATATAGTCTATAACCTATGGTTCTTTCAGTGAATTTCAATTTTTTTTTATTGCAAATATCAAAAACTGTTAAATGTATTATTCTTTTAAATGAAAAATATATTTTATATGTTTGTAATATAATTTTTTGATGCATCTGCCAAACCCTAACCTCTTAATAGTGCACTGTGGTGGAATTGATTTTGGGACTATGACTGGGGTTGGTCTGGAAATGCTTTTAAAGGACACCTTTCATCAATTGATGACACTTTTTCCCCAAACTGCCTTGGTATATTCCAATAGATGCCAATGACAGAAATGGAAGTGGTCCAACCAATTTTTTCCACAATTTGAGAAAGCACGGAAACATGTGAATAAATCTGTTTCTGCTTACATGAGAGAATTTACAATGGGTTTAATATACAACAATAACTTGCGTTACAACATGCAAGACATCTACAGAGGAGCTGGTGTGCACTTCTCCGATGATGGGAATAGAATATACTTCCTGAATTTAAAACTGTGCATTGGAACCTACTTGTAAGTACCTTAATTAGCCACAGAACCCAATAGCTCTTTTCATTGCTTCCCTACCTCTGATCATTCAAAACGTTTATCTTTTTCTAACTTTTTTTTTTTTTTCACCAAAGTACGCTCCCCGGTTCGCTTACCGGTGCGCGTACCGGGCGCATCCCACGCATTTTTTTTCTTTTTGCCTATATCAGCGTCCTAAGCCCCCTCAGAAATCCTAGAGGGTCAGGAAGTGTCTACCGTGCCCCCTTCTACCCATTCCGAACATTGTTTGTCCTCCATCTTGTGTCTCAATTCTACCGATACACAAAATGGAGGACTCCCGTAACGCTGCCGGTTCGCGTACCGGGGCGCGCACCGGTGAGCGCTCGCTAAAAAAAGGTGGGAAAGTAATTTACAGAAAAACCACTAGAGACACTTTCATCAAATATAGAATAGGCCCTACTACATAGCAGTCCCTACCATTTACCCAAATTTGATGGAATTCCATTGAGAAAATTATGCTGTAGACCTGACTAAATATCCTGAGGTAAATTACCTAACAAAAACACTTATGAAGTGTTAGAATTGACAACCAATTAAAATGCTACTTTCATTATCTTCTATTATTTCATGACATTTGATTGGTTATGTACCTGAATATATGTAAAGAAAGAGAGAGAAACACAGCCATTTTGACTACTACTTCCTGAAGTACATTTCAAGTGCATTTCAACTGACAACTTAAACTTCTTTTTGAGAGGTAAGATGTTATTTTAAAAACTGAAGTATGTTGTGAACTTTAAGTTAATTAGGAAAACATTTTCTGGAAGTTATATACTATCCCTCTGTAATAGTTATAGATTGAGATAGACTTCTCTGTTATAGTTATGGATGGAGTTAGGCTTGTCTTGTATAATTATGAATTTACTTAGGCTTTATCACATACACTTTTTTATATTTTTACTTCCACTCTGATACCATACACTGCCCAAAGATAAAATCACTGTTAAAAAAACCAAACTACCTGTCTGAACTTAAACCCAACAGTGCCCTATCTCTACTGATATATTTTTTTTAAATTCAAATTACAGCACAAAAATGGAAGGAGAGCAAAAAAATACCATTGAAATTGTTCTGGAAAGCAACAAGGATACAGATATTGAACCCGATGACTCAGAATTCATGGATGAATCACGGGACTTTGAACTTCTTCAATGTGTAGAATCAGTAGATTTCCTGATAGAAAATGAGGACATTTCTGACAATCAAATATTAGAAGTTCTTTTAAATTTTGAAAACGAATCTGAGAAATAAATTTATATTTAATAATTCAAAAATTGTTTGAGACATTATTCATTTTTATATGTATTTTTAAACTAGTACCAAATTGATTATAATGTAAAGTCAGACTTTAAATATACTGTGCAACTTTTTTGTGTAACATAGTAAGTTTGCTCATAGTTACTTCCTTTCTCCCACTATTTTATCTCCAATGTGTATTTAACATCTCTTTTTCATCTCCTGCCTCCATATTCTTTCTGCTTTCCTCACAGACTATGCTATGAATTCCATATACCACAATAACTTCTGAAACAACATGCAAGATATCTACAAAGGAAACGGTGTATTTTTATTTTTAGACTCTGCATTGGTACCTACATGTTAGTACTTAAATAATAAAAACAATTAAAAACAAAACAAAAAGAACAATCAATATACATACATTATTTGAACATATTCTATTTTCCCTATATTACGCTTCCCGGTGCGCGTACCGAGCGCTCCCCCCGCAAAAAAACGATAATAAAAAATTATTATTTTTTGCCCCGCGGGGCCCTTTTAAAGCCCCCTCATCAAACCTAGGGGGTCAGGGGGGATGTACTCTGCCCCCTTATGCTCATTTCCCCCTTTGTTTTTGCCACCTCTTGTGTCTCGATACTACCGAGACACAAGATGGCGGCCGCTCCGGACTGTTTAGAATGTTCACAGTCACCGGGGAGCCAATCCGCTTCTCCTCGCGGTACGCGAACCGGGACGCTAACCGGGATGCTGTCACAGATATATCTGTTTTTTAAAACGTTAATTTCTCAATATCCACTGGACCACATATATTAAGACATAGCAAAGGCACGTCGGGCAAACCATATCTACAATTTTGCAAAGTTTCGTGTAAATCCATTCAGCCGTTCGAGCTAAAAGTGATTCCAACCGCCCTATGGAAAAATGAATGGGAAAAACGCGTTTTGGGACCCCCCTTTTTTCTCGCCCCCCCCTTGACGAAACCCCCCCAAATTTTCAGGGGCTGCTCAGAAACAAAATGTGCCATTTTCCTGAAAATTTCAGCCAATTCCGTCCACAAACACCAAAGTAATTCGACATAGAATTTTCAGAAATCCCATAGGAAAAAAATCCTAACTATATATACCTACTGGCGACCGCCAGTAGGTAATATATATATATATATATATATATATATATATAAATTCATTGAAAATACCATAGGTTTCACACACGTTACAGTTAGGAATTAACATGGCAAATTCATTGAAAAAACCATAGGTTTCACATGTTATAGTTAGCTGAACATTTCTCTCATACAAAACCTTTGAAATTCCTCCCTTATTGTTTGCTCAGCTAACTATAACTTGCGCGCCCGCAATGCACTGCTGATGACTTCACATATTACATCACTCATGACATGGTCAGTGACATCACTCATGACATCACTGATGACATCTCAAATGACATCCCTGATGATATCACTGATGACATCATCCAGTGAATGTGTGTCTTTCTGAAAAATATTTTTTTTTTATATATGTATATCTAAAAGTCGATCAAAGAATAAATGGGTAAATAAGTGTCTAAATGGATGTTTTTTTTTGTAAAATTCATTGTATAACTCACTTATTAAGTATATCTTAGTGAATAGGTGTACTAGCGAGTAATCTTTAAATATCTAAATATCTGTATCAGTGTCTCACTTTGTATATAAGTGGCTGCATGGGTTGGAGAGTAGTTACATGAGTGTGTATATGGGTTATTAGTTGGTTTTTTGAGTACCTAAATAAGTGTTTGTACGGTTCGGTGGGGAGTATTACTTAGCGCACAGATGCATGAATGACTGACTCACTGTTTGTATGCGTTTTGAAGACAGCATGTGTGCAGGACTGTATAGGTGGATGAGTGTGTGTATGGGTGTGTTAGTGAGTGAATGACTGTCTCAATAGTATCTTTATGAGTAACTACATATGTTTTAAACTAGCATATGTGACTATTGATGTATATAAGTGAGTATATCTGAGAGCAACATATTCTAAGACTTCGGGTATAAATAAGTATGTGTTTGTATAAGTGATTGTTTAAGAGAGTAAGCATGTCTACGATTCTGTAGAAGTTAGTGTAGTGGTGGGTGTATAGCTGTATATGCAAGTAAATGGATATTTGATAGTTTATTTGCATGTGTGAGTATGTGTGTGACTAACTCTAAAGAAGAGTGTTGGTGTATAACAGGATATATAGGTGTATGAGTACATATGATGAGTATGTATGAGTGACTATATAGAACTGTTGGTGAATGAGTGGATGTGTATGTAGATTTTCGGATTACTCAATAGGTTGTTTTAACTGGAATTGGTATCTCCATTTTTTTGAAAATTTTAGTTTCTATTTTTGATCGTGTGTATCAAAGGTTATATTACAGTAAGAGGAGGTGTGCCACAAGGATGATGTCATCAGGGATGTCATTTGAGATGTCATCAGTGATGTCATGAGTGATGTCACAGACCAGATCATGAGTGATGTAATATGGGACATCATCAGCAGTGCATTGCGGGCGCTCAAGTTATAGTTAGCTGAGCTAACTATAACAAAGGAATTTCAAAGGTTTTGTATGAGAGAAATGTTCAGCTAACTATAACATGTGAAACCTATGGTTTTTTCAATGAACTTGTAAGGTTTTTTAATGCTAATTCTTAACTATAACGTGTGTGAAACCTATGGTTTTTTCAGTGAATTTCATAGGTTTTGTAAATAATAATTTATAAATGTATTAATTATTATGTCTTTCATTTTATACTAATTTCTTATATTTTTAATATAAATATTTATATTTATTTATTTTTTTAGATTATATTTCATATTCCTATTATAAAATACTAACAAACTAAATTGCAAAGTAATTTTTGAATGAATTATTGCTTGACATTGGTTGCAAGTATAACACAGCTCCAGCAATTCTCTTGAGGCCCTATGCTAACAATGCTGTATCAATCCTTACACCTGCTTCAAGCACGTGCAAGGTTTTGACGCAGCATAACCTCAAAAGTCACTGAATAAAATGTTAAACATTTCACTCAGTCACTTTTAGGAGGCCTTGCTGCACCCCCTTCTGCACAAGAAAGCCTCTTCTGGCGCAGTGCTTTACAATGTAATATACCCTCCAGATGCGTCACATTGTTAATAGCACACGCCATGGCACATCTTTTGCACCACCGCTGTGTCACAAAAGTGACGCAACGGCTGTGTAACAAGGGGATTGTAAATCCACCCCTAACACTTACAAATTCATCCAGGCACTTTCACCAGGAGCGCAAATCGAAACATAGACTAGTAACATATTTATGTACATATGATACATCCAAGTGCTTCGGACATATTACAGTATACTATAGCTAAACACCTTACAGATTTATGCTGTAGCAGTTCCTTATAGTTCTGCACTTTCACATTCTCCACACACTAGTAACATATTCATTCATTCCTTTATGAATTACACATTCCTTCTGACAAACGTTTACACACTAACATAGAAATATAGTTCTTTCTTTGACCAGTGAAGGTAGTTCAAAAAAGAACTGTTTTTTTTGCTTTGTATTTTTTTTTGTGTTTTTTTCAACAAATTCCAAGCGGAACAAAAGAATGAAAAAAAGAACAACTAATGTCGAGGACAGCAATGATCCTGCATCCTGAGTTTCATCAAATCTATAGACTGTACCCCATAACACAAAAGTTCATCGCAATAAATGCATAGAATTTTAACTTTAACAAAGTCAGAATCAATATGTGGGTGTTGGGATTGCTTGCTGAAAATCCTGCTGCCGCAGTTGATGTGCTTGGTGTAGCAGCAGGTGGGTTCTCGTGCAACCTCCGTCTTGCAGCTCGAGCAAAGTTCTTGGGGTACAAATTCTTCACGTGTCGTACCATATTTGCTGTGCCAAAGGAGTATTTTTTACATGGATCACCCCTTGAAAGAGTTGTTTCGCAAATTTTACAGGTTACTTTTGGAGCATTAACCTTTTTTTGACATTCTGGAAAAGTGAAAATCTTCCAAATTAGAGCTTCTTTCCTCTTCTTTGGAGGTTCTTCAGGAATGAAATCTCCCTCTGAAGAACTGCTGGAAGATGACTCCATTGGTCTGATTATTGTGATCTTCCTACTATTTGAGAAGATTCTCAGAACAAATGCTTCTTCTTAGAAAGTCAAAGTGGAATAATTATAATGGGACGGAACTTTCAACAGTCGCAATAGGAAAAGTTATGAACCAATCAAATCTCTACTTTTAAGTCGCATGGCTTTGCGCACGCTTATGATGCGCTTAGGCAACTCTTTCAATACGAGTACGCATGATGTTCTACCACGATTTGTGTGATTCTTTATACAAGTAATAAATGATTATTACAAGTATTAAAAAAATTCATAGTTATCTTAAACGTCTGCCCTTAGTATGTACATTAAATACATACATGTTGTAAACCAAGTAGAAACATTGCCCCCTTTCGCATACACAACGCCGTACATGACGTCACACCGAAGCTTTAATGCGACGCGTAACGTCAAAGCATATTTGTACTGTATGCGCGGGTACACGCTGAGTATGATAAGCAGTACAAACTATGGTGCGATCACCTTTCAGTGACAAATCAGAGCTCAGGGGGCGCTAAGGAGATTGATTAGAAGTGCTGACTCATTGCAGATCCGATTCTGGGCCTGCCTCTGCGTACATTATAACACCGCCCCTATCTCTCTCTGTTGTTATTTGTTAGTGCACACACTCATACTTGCACATGCGCGGTGCATGCCCGCCCATACTACACACATGCCACCACCAAGCATGCTTGCTATCATTTAGCCTGGAAATCAATACATTAACCAATGGGATGTCCCCCAGGGCCATCATTCTTGCAGACCGCGAAAACGCTACCAATAACGGCCCAGGGCTTGGTTTGGTCAGCCCCCGTGGTTCCCATATAATGCGGGCACTGACATGAGCACTCCCTCTTTTGCCTGCCTCTGCTGCGATAACACACACACTCTTGAAAACACCCCAGACTCAGCGAAACCACAGCCTTTCAAGACACGACAAAAGACAACAAAAACAAAGGTAAGAGAAGGCCCGTCACAACATCAGCCTCCACTGTAAATGTATATGCATAATACTATTTTTTTTATCCTCATATGGCTTCCCTATCCCTCAATGGTTTTAAATTGTACTTTCATAATTGAAATATTTCTTTATAAGTCACAAGGTCCTATACACCTCTAATCTTCAAAATTGTGCGTGCATAAATTTCTGTGTCTTATTTCTGTACTACGCCACGTGCTTAGGCCTCTATTATTATTAATTGGGCGTCCATGATAGTAGCTTTTTTTCTGCGTCACGAGGCCGTCCCAGGCCTCTATTAACCTATTGATCTTCCTTTGTTTGCTGGAGCTGCAACAGTCTAAACTACAGAATATTAGGAACTCACATTAAAATTCACTTTTGATAGTAGTTACGCAACTCAGTTTACGATGACTAATCAAAATGTCCTTTTGTTTCCTTCAGCAAACATCGTTCAGAAGCAACCACGGCCTATCGAGCAACAGCAATGGAATTCTCTGCAACTTATTGAATATACTTTGACGTATAGAAGCAGAGTTCAAGCGGAGTGGTGAACTCTGGTGGCCGCACTCTTTATACAAGGTAAGCACAGCAGCCTAGATCTCCAAAGCCTTCATGGGAATGCATTAGAAATAAGTCGGCATAACGGGCGTCAGTAACGCAGTAGGCACTTCCATATAAACACCACTTGAACGCGGCACTATAACAACTGAAATATACCAGGTACACTGCACTCGTAAAACTGTAGTGTTAGCTTTATTTGTGAAACGAGAGAGGGCCATATTATCAAGCCTGGGTGACAAAATTATCGCCACTTTATCGGCAGGAAAGTGGCGATAATGGGTTTGATAATATGCTCTATTGAATTCCAATCGAAGCTCATGTTAGATGTGAAGGACATCAGACATGAGCTTCGATAGCAATTCCATAGAGCATATTATCAAACCCATTATCGCCACTTTAGCGACACTTTCCTGCCAATAAAGTGGAGATAATTTTGTCGCCCAGGCTTGATAATATGGCCCTCTCTCGTTTCACAAATAAAGCTAACACTACAGTTTTACGAGTGGCCCAGAGTGCGTACTGTACAGCAGCTTCTTTTTTTTTTAAATTCTATAATTACCTCCGAGCAGTGACAATAGATAGGTTACAACAGTCTGACAAACAGATGTACAACCTTATTACGCCACTTTTGAGTCACTTTTAACATGAGTAAAGTGACGCAAGGAAAAAATCTCAACTCCAGACTCTGCGACAACGTTTTAATGTTGTTTTCTCTCTCTTTCTCTCTCTCACTCTCTGTGACATCATTTCTCTTTCACTCTTAAACTTAGACACTGCTGTCTTCGACGTGTAGAAGAATTGTTCAGAATAAGTTGTGACACCAACTGCCTGAAATGTTTACCCGCAAGGTTTATACAACGGTAAGCACAGAGGCCTAGATCTACAAAGTGTTCACAGGAATGCATTAGCAATAAGTCGCCTTAACGGGCGTTAGTAAGGCACTAGGCACTTCCATATAGACACCACTTGAACGCAGCACTTTAACAGAAATGGAATGTATAAGTCACACTGCACACGTAAAACCATAGAGTTACCAAAACTTGTAGGGGCATAGTATCAAATATATCGCCGTTTCAGCGACAAGAAACTGCCGCTAAAGCGGCGATAATGGGCTTGATAATATGCCCTTGTAAATTCCCATAGTAGCCCAGGTTAACACCAGAACCTGCACTGCTATGGGAATTCACAACAGCATATTATCAAGCCCATTATCGCCGCTTTAGCTGCAGTTTCCTGCCGCTGAAACGGCGATAATTTTATCGCCGTTCTTGATAATATGCCCCGTAATGCTTCAGCTCATTTACTCACATCTACATAATTCTAAACTCTAATTTTCTTTTTCTTTTGCAGATTACCAATCGGACACCTTTTGGAATCCATTTCACAATTTGTTTATAACATTGTTTAAGTTATTTTTCCAGTTCTAATATAGTTATAATTGAGTTTCGTTTATATTTATTGTTTAATAAAAGTTCATTTAAAAAACTACATACTTCTTTTATTTTGTGGGAGAGGGGTATGACGGCCCACAATAAAAATAATGTTGAAATACTATAGTGAGATATTCAAGACTAGGATTGAAAACTACTGAGTTCTAACTAACAGATATAATAAAAACAATGGTGAGAAACTACGAAAATGGCGATGGACGGAGTACGTAATCAACGTTTGGCGCCTCAGCACTACCTTTCAAATAAATATATAAGAAAATATGACTATTAATACTTTACAAAAGTACAGCAGCGGATGACACACACGAACCAGGAAAAAAAAGCGACAGATTTACTAACTGATACAAAGAAAGGTTTGCTTGTTGAACTTGAAGAAAAAGAAAACGTGGGCTTCGAAACGACGCTGAGCATGCGAAGAGAGTACAACTGCTACACCCAAAAAAAAAAGGAAAGCTTTACATACTATCATAGAAATGAAAATTGTAACACCGGTCTTTGGTAATATGCACCTAAGTTTACTGGTCAAAGAAAGAGCAATGAGTCATATTATCCACAAAAGGCGATACATTATCGCCACTTTTATCGACAGGAAACGGACGATAAAGCGGCGATAATAGGCTTGATAATAGGCCCTTATAACTTCCCATAGCAACCCAGGTTCTGGTAGTAACCTGAGCTCCTATGGTTATTCACAAGGGCATATTATCAAGCCCATTATCGCCGCTTTATCTGCAGTTTCCTGCCGATGAAAACGACGATAATGTATCGCCTTTTGTGGATAATATGAATCATTGCTCTTTTTTTGACCAGTAAACTTAGGTGTATATTATCAAAGACCGGTGTTACAATTATCACAGTTTTATTGACAAGAAACTCCCGATAAAATGGCGATAATTACCATCATACGCCTTTTCATTTCACATAGAAGCCCATGTTAACACAAGAACATAGGCTTCTATGGCAATTAACAAGGACGTAATATCAAGCCCACCCTCCCAACATTAATAAAAAACCATAGGCCCTTCTAAATTCCCATAGCAGCCCAAGTTCTGATCTTAACCTGGGCTTCTATGGTTATTCACAAGGGCATATTATCAAGCCCATTATCGCCGCTTTATCGACAGTTTCCTGCCGATAAAAACGACAATAATGTATCGTGTTTTGTTGATAATATGACCCATTGCTCTTTTTTTTTACCAATAAACTTAGGTGCATATTATCAAGGACCGGTGTTAAAATTATCGCCGTTTTATTGGCAGGAAACTGCCGATAAAACGTCGATAATGAGCTTCATAATACGGCCTTGTTATTTCCCATAGAAGCCCATGTTAACACCAGAACATAGGCTTCTATGGGAATTTAAAAGGACGTATTATCAAGCCCACCCTCCCAACATTAATAAAAAACTCCAGACAATGCAGGTTCCCAGAGCTGGAAGGTCATTTTACATATCACTGACCCAAAAATGTGGCGTTCCCCACAATGTGTACGGGGAGAGAGAGCGAGAGAGAGAGCTCAAAAAGACCGGTGTTATAATTATCACTGTTTTATTGGCAAGAAACTGCTGATAAAACGGCGATAATGACCATGATAATACGGCCTTGTTATTTCCCATAAAAGTCTATGTTAACACCAGAACATAAGCTTCTATGGCAATTAACCGCATCGCTGCTGCAGTGATTTTTGCCCTGTGCGGCTGTTTTCAATTAACCGCGATACATGACGAGCTCAGCTCGTCATCCGCACACGTCACCCGTGGCTGATGACGAGCTGAGCTAGTCATCAGCATCGAAAGGGTTAACAAGGACGTAATATCAAGCCCACCCTCCCAACATTAATAAAAAACCATAGGCCCTTGTAAATTCCCATAGCAGCCCAAGTTCTGATGTTAACCTAGGCTGCTATGGTTATTCACAAGGGCATATTATCAAGCCCATTATCGCCGCATTATCGGCAGTTTCCTGCCAATAAAAGCGACGATAATGTATCGCCTTTTGGTGATAATATGGCCCATTGCTCTTTTTTTTGACCAGTAAACTTAGGTGCATATTATCAAGGACCAATGTTAAAATTATCGCTGTTTTATTGGCAGGAAACTGCCGATAAAATGGCGATAATGGGCTTCATAATACGGCCTTGTTATTTCTCATAGAAGCCCATGTTAACACAAGAACATAGGCTTCTATGGGAATTTCCAAGGACGTATTATCAAGCCCACCCTCCCAACATTAATAAAAAACTCCAGACAATGCAGGTACCCGGAGCTGGAAGGTCATTTTACATATCACTGCCCCAGAAATGTGGCGTTCCCTGCGACGTATACGGGGAGGGAGAGAGAGAGAGAGCTCAAAACATATTTTTTTTTTAAAAGACCTGAGGGGTGCCGCTCACGGAGACTGCGGGGAGTAGGACCGTAACCCCCCCGCATACTTCAAAATATAACCAGAGGAGTGCCGTTCCCCAGTGCTCGGGGCACCTTACATGCCCCCATTATGCAGAAAAATTGCCCCCGTAATTTGCCCCCACGTGACCTAATGAATAAAACGGACTTCAACTTTTGTTCCACCTTTTCCACCGCGTACAAGTACTGCACGAGTACCCCGCCATTTAATATTTAAAAAAAAAAAAAATTGAGCCTAAAGATCCATGTACCACCCCCTGACCAAGACTATAGCCTCAGAATCTTTCCACCCTGCCCAGTTTCCTTATTTCTCAACTTTGTTTTACTGTTTTCTTGTGACTCTCCTCTCCTGACAAACAACATGGCGGCCAACACTTCCTGGTTTGGAGTATTGACAGCCAATCAGCATGCAGCTCCTGCTCGTAATTGTACGTATTTCCATGCACATACGCCGCGATTTTTCTTTAAAAAATAAAATAAAAAAATAGAGCCTAAACATCCATGTACGACCCCTGAGCAAGCCTAGAGGGTCAGAATGTCTCTAGCCTACCCCTTCCCTTATTCCTCAACTTTGTTTTACTGTTTTCTTGTGACTCGGTTCTAGCGAGGCACAAGATGGCCGCCAACACTTCCTGGTTTCGAGTGTTGACAGACAGTTCACAGCCAATAAGAATGCAGCTCGCGCTCATAATTGAACAGATTTCAGTACGCGTGCTGAACTCCGTCTTTAGATATCGCTATGATTTTACTTGCAATTTTCTCAGAAACTACTGAACGGATTTACACCATTTAACAAAAAAAGCACAATCTGTGAACAGAACTCTACCTCTCTGCCAAATTTCGTGTAATTCCTTTAAGCCGTTCGGGCTGTAGCCCTGGCTAAAGGTCCCTAAGGAAAATTGCATGGGGAAACACGTTTTGCGAGCCCCCTTTTTTCTCTGCCCCCACTTGACGAATAACCCTCAAACTTTCAGGGAAGGAGCGGAACCGAGCAGGCCATTTTCTTGGAGAAATTCGCGAAGATTCGTCCACCGGCGCCAAAGTTATTCCAAATAGAATGTTGTGGATCTCCTATGGAAACTAGGTCCAAATTATAACTACCAACTGGCCACCGCCAGTAGGTAATATATGTAGATATATTTCACTGAAAAACAAAGTTTACAAGGACGTTACGTTAACAAATAGAATTTTTTTAAACCTTAGAAATTCACCAAAAAAAACAAAGGTTACAGGGACGTTATAGTTAGGGTCAGATGTTATTCATACAAAAAACAGAGCAATTAAGACGCTATAGTTACCAGAGTTAAGTATAACTCGTGCCCTGCAATGCACTGCTTATGACCTCACATACTGCATCACTCATGACATCTGAAATTACATCACTGATGACATCATCCAGTGACTGTTTTAAATAAAATGTAGGAGTGTTAAATATATATATATACTAAGGTGTATTGGCAAATTTGTGGGTGTATGAGTGTCTGTATGGATGACTGTGGGTGCATGACTGACTCTATAAGTGAGTGATTAGATCTCTCAGTGAATGTAAGGGTAGGCTACTAGTTGTGTAAATTAGTGTATCTGTCTGTCAGATAATGTCTAAGTGGGTGTAGAGTGTGGTTATGGGTACATAAGAGGCTATATGGGTGATTGGTTGGCTGACTACCTCTATGGTTATATGTGTGTGTGGTTGAGGTGGTGTGTGACTGCATGTATGGATGAGTGAATGGGTGAGTCAGTGGCTATATGGGGTGCTATGTGCGTGTCTCAGAAGCTGTATTGGTGAGTGAGTGTCTGTTTGGCTGTGTCAGTGATTGAGTGAATGTGTCAGTATGGGCGATGAACTGGATAAGTGAAAGGCAGTATAGGTGAGTGATGGGGATATAAGAGTGACTGTATGCTTGAGGGAGCGGATATGAGAGTGGCAATATGGATGAGTATGTGCTTCTGCTACTAACTGTATAGGTGAGTGAGTATGTGTTACTATTTGTATGAGTAAGTGGGTGTGTGTAACTGTTTGGGTGAATACGTGGCTGTGTGATTGTATGGGTGAGTGGCTAGGTGTTTGAGTAGTTCTA
The DNA here is from genome assembly GCF_964263255.1 of Lissotriton vulgaris. Lineage (NCBI taxonomy): Eukaryota > Metazoa > Chordata > Amphibia > Caudata > Salamandridae > Lissotriton > Lissotriton vulgaris. The sequence goes on from NC_141689.1 coordinate 626,986,562, forward strand.
TGGCTGACTCTCTCAGTGTGTGAGTGCCTGTATGGGTGTATCAGTGGATATGTCAATGGCTATATTAGTGAGAAAGTGGGTCTATGAGTGGTTGTATGGGTGAACTAGTGGATGTGTATGTAGATCTATCAATCAGTGAGTGGTAGTGTAAGTACTGGTATGGCTCTATGAATGGGTTTGTGACTGGTTGTGTGGGAGTGGCAGTGGGTGTGTAAAAGATTCTATAGTGGTGTGAGTGGGTGCATTGGATGCTGTGGATGATGTCATCACTGATGTCATTTGAGATGTAATCAGTGATGTTATTAGTAACAGCACTGACCACGTCATGAGTAGTGTAATATGTGAGGTCATAAGCAGTGCATTGCGGGGGCGTGAGTTATGGTTAATAGTTATGGTGGTATCCTGTCTTCTCTAGGTATTAAGACCATCAAGGCTTCCCTCACAGTTGGAGGGAGAACACATTTTCCCCCTGCCTATGTAAAAACTGCCAGCAGGGTCTGTAAAAGAGTGGCAGGTCAGGCCTGATCCAGTTCAGCCAGAAGACCTTCTGCTTCCAGCATTTTACTATGAGTCATCTCCAAGAGTGCCTACTTAAATTCCTCAACCTCCAGTGGGCTATCTAGGCTGCGTCGCTGGTCGGTCGTGTGTTGTAACAACTCTGTCCCATTAAGGAACGGCTGAAAGGCTTCATCCGGCACCTTGCGAGTATTGGCACACTCCTCCTGTACGCAGGTGCTACAAGCATCTGTCCCTCGCTATTACGTCCACCCCACCCATTTAGGGTCAGTTAATATGTGTGGGGCTTCTCTATTAAGAAGCCATGCCAGTATTTTGCCAGACTTCCTGGAACAGGCTCTGTCGATGATGTGTTTGTGTATATTTGTCTAGCCTGGACCATATGTCCTCCAATCGTCTAGGGAATTCCATAAGCCATCAGGGTCCTTTGGGCCCTGCCTCTGGTAATTTCTCTAATTTTGCCTTCTCTTGTTCTAATTCAGTTAGCCTGTGCTCCAGTTGCCTCTTAGCACTGTCAAACTGGGCCAAACACTCCCCCTCAGAGAAACCTAATATGCTTCCCACTCTACAGCCCTGTTGTCAGGATATCCCGGATTCTCTAGGAAGAACCTTGTTGTGTACTCTCTAATGTGGGTGACACACACTCCATAGGACAGCACGCCAGTTTGCATCCGAAATGCAAGTTCAGAAGTAACAGCAAATGTTCGAAGAGATATCTATTTAGGTAGGCTGAGGTTCTATACATATCTATATTGTCTTGTTTCCTAACATATAATCTATGCGGATATATACCCCAAGTACTGGACTGTAATAGGAGTATGTCCTTGTGGAGTTCTGGACTTTATTAAGGTCCAGAGGTGTCAGGGACAACACCCGAAGACCCCTGAGTTCTACCTGTCTTGGTGCACAAATAAACAGAAACACGGGCTTCTCGATGGTGGCGTCAAAGATCAAAGGTTTATTACTGCAGGGATACAGAAGTCACAGAAACCACACACAGGCAGATTCTAGGAGCCTGTTTGATTTGCACTAAGTGAGTTGCTCATTAAATACAAAGATTTTAGCTGTAGGCAACATTCTTCACATGCTAGTACATTTCTTAAACTTTGTATCCTAAACAATAAATATTTGGCGTCAAACAGGAATCGTCAACAAATTTCTGATGTTTAAACATTACGAATGAGGGGTTCCCACTGTTCGATCATACTCCCATGTCATCTTCTCATTCAGGAGCCGGACCGCCTCATCGTAAATTTCGTTACCTCCCCCTAATAAAGGCCCAGAAGGAAAGGAGCAGAGCCAGGAGCAGATGATAGAAAATCAGGATAAGAGATATTTGTGGGTCGTAAATGGGCAAGGCTACCGACTTCGGCCGCCTAATCATGATCAGGCCAACGAACACAAGAACCAGTATAGCGGGACTGGCCTCAGGCAGAGGAGGCAGCTTCTGCCGAGTTATGCGGCCACAGCGTTTCTGACTTAAGGTGTACGTGTCATTAACAAGGTGAATCGCTGGCTAAAGCCTACGTGTCCTTTGAGTGAAAATGAATTGATCAGAGGTCACTGTTTGTTCATTGACTATGTGAGGGCAAGAATACAAGATGGATGCCATAATCTAAAATGGATGCCATCAGTATACCGGAAATATGCTCATAACAGGAGTGCTCTTGCTCGTAGCATAGCGAAAACACCAGGATATGCTATATGGATCATTTACGGTTCATTGGTACCGAAATTATAGGTTTACGACGATGTCGAAAACACGGGTTCGAATCGTCACGGAACCTCAGACCCTCCTTTTGCCCTAACATAGGCAATTACTCACTCTATGTCAGAGTCTATCTCTATGTTTATTAGGTCAGTGATATGTTGTTGTAGCATTATTCTTTCTCGCACCTTGTCTCCCAACACAGGCGGTTTTCTTAAACAAGTTGCAGCACAGAGGCTACACAAGGCTGGGCCACACTGGATAACAAGACAGCACGAGAATAGGAACACTAAGACAATACCAACGACCATTAGAACCTTCCATCCCCACGCTGATAATAGAGTCCCGAGCCATTCCATTAACGACCAATATCCCTTGTCTACATGGATAGAGTCGGAAATCTTGTGTAGCTTAGAGATCGCTTCATACACTGTCGGAGCATTATTGGGGATATAAACACAGCAACTCGATTGGATCATTCTGCATACCCCACCTCGATCTGCAAGTATTACATCAAGAAACATACGATTCTGTAATGTCATGAGACGATCCGCCTGGAGCTCAGCTGTTAAATTACTAAGGGCACCAGCAGTTTCTGTAATAGTAGATTCAACTACCCGTGTTAGCTGACGTAGATTTCTACTATTGGCCATAGGCCCCCAGAATGGAAGGAAACCTTTGAAGAAGTCTCCGGCTTCCTGACCAGCGGTGTCTTCCTTGCTGAAAACACCTCTTACTACTCTGGTTTTGTGATAATTTGAGGCAGCTGTGTACGTCGGAGGCAACAGTCGAGCAATATAGCATGAACCTGAAAAGTCAGCAGGCAACCATGTATATGCTCTGTCTCGACAGATAAAGTAGGTACCCTTAGCAGTGAGGAAGGCAGGGGAAGAGTTCGATGGATACACGTAAGTTTCAACACAATCACTCTTCCCTAGCCGAGCTCTTGGATTTCTCCCATTACCTTGCAAGGAGAATTGACCTCGGTGAGGTACGACCTAAACTGGAGTGGAACTCTTGCGTTTATTTTCACCCAAACTAATGCTATACTCCGTTGCATTCCAACTCAAATAAACTCGTAGCTCATCTTTAGGGATGAATGGGGAATTATTGACGTCTTTAATCATGTCAGTTATTCCCTTTAGCAGGGCTTTGTTAGCGGAGTTATACTTAGTGGAACGTGGAGGACGTGGGGGATAGGTTTCGAGGGCATAGACAAATACAGTCTGGAAGGCCCGACATGATCCATTATAGCTAAAAGGCAAGACCAGGTAGGGAATGCCTTTATCCATAGTGTGTGGTATCAAACCGCACACCCAGCAGTCCGTTGTGTTAACTACCAGTTGGTGTTGGTGCAAGAGCTGTACAAAAGTGTTATTTATGAATTCTGAGCGTCGAGCTTGCTCATGTTCGGGAAACGGGTGAAAGGAATGAAAAGAAGCAACAGTAGGAGAAACGAGAACATGGGGAGGTACTGTAGTCGTGATCGGTGCAAAGATTAAATGGATACCAAAGACAATTCCACCCACCAATGTTATTAAAATAATCAAAAACGTAATTGCACATTGCATCAGAAAACATTTGTTATGTAGAATTTTGTATAGTCTATTTCTGCGAACATAAATTACATTTTCTCGGTGCAGCCCAGGAAGCTCCATCTTCTACAACCGCTCGCGACCACTGATGATATGTACGTAGTTGAAAATGCCTCTATCAGCCCTGGGAGTTCCCGGAACTAACAGAAAGACCAACCTTGTGTCTGGCCCCCGCAGATTCAACTAGGCACAAAGCCACGACCCTACGGCGACCCAGACGGCAAGGTAATAGAAACAATAGAAATACACATGGAAATACAAAATATTCAGCAAACTTCCTGGCTGGAGGCAACGTAATGGATCAAATATGAAAAAAGGCAGTTTCCTGCTTTATTTGTCCTTAGTATGAGAACGCAGGTTGTATCTCAATTTTCCTGGCGTCATTTGATCCGGGAATAGTCTGTTTCCATCAGGGGCAACAATGTTCGAATTCGCAGATGACAAATGTTCGTTCGATGCAGTGTTCTGGTCAGTGATCAAAGAAGCAGCTTCAAGGGGAATCCCAGAGTTCGGTGAATCAGTAGTTAGTTCTGCATCACTGAAAGGAACATATCTAGGAACAGGTTCTGTATCAGAAGCACCAATTCCTTGTCTAACCCAGTTGTCATAAGGGAGTGGAAGGGGTACACGCTTAGTATGAGTAGCATGAACCCAATTCTTCCGGCCAGCCACGCGTACAGCAGTCCTCGTCACCAACAGTACTTGGAAGGGGCCCAAAAACTTCGGTTGGAGATTCCTGGTCCGTCCGAAGTTTCTGATGACGATGTAGTCACCGGGTTTCAGCTGGTGACCTGGACTTTCCGGAGGCTTTGGCAATGCATCGAAAACCTGTTGGTGAATGAGACTCAATTTAGCAGTCAAGTCAAAAAGGTAATCAATTAACATTGGATACTCTAACTGCTTGAACTCTCGAGGTCTCTGTACCCCCCAGACATTTGCAGGGCGACCGAACACAATCTCATATGGGCTAAGCCCTACTCGAGAGTGCACAGTCGCTCTAGTGGATAACAAGGCCAGCGGTAGTGCATCTGGCCAGGACAAACCCGTGGAAGCTTGGATCTTAGCGAGTTTTAGTTTAAGGGTACCATTGTATCCTTCAACTAAACCTGCTGACTGAGGATGGTTTGCACTGTGAAATTTTTGCTTGATCTTCAAGCCGGCACACACACTCTGCATAACTTTCCCTACGAACTCACTTCCGTTATCTGACCATACAATCCGAGGCATACCATATCTGGGGAAATATTCCTTTAGGAGGATTTTAGCAGTGTACAAGGCAGTGTTATCCTTCAGCGGATATGCTTCAATCCATCTCGAAAAAGCACAGACTACCACTAGGACATATTTAAGATTATTACATCGGTCCATGTGGATGAAATCCAACTGAATCACTTCAAAGGGGCAAGAAGGAGGTGCGAAATGTCCAGCGGGTGTGGGGGTTCCCTTACCAGGGTAATGCATCAGGCATATCATACAGTTTCTCACCACTCTCTCTGCACACTTACTGATTCCATCATTCTTCCAGACTGGGGCCAACATCTTACAAATCCCTTTAGAACTGATGTGCGCTGCTCCGTACGCCATCGTTACCACCGCAAGCACATACGCATCAGGCAACATCCAACGCTGGTGCTCCGACAAGTCAATCCAACATCCACTCGAGTCCAACTTACCCGTCTTCTCTTTCCATGCAATCTTTTCCTCTTCAGTCGCTTCTTTCTGAATCGCTTTCACACTTTCCACTGTGTCCTCACACATTCCCGATTCCGCAACCCATCTTGCAGACGTTGCAACATACATTCCACTCATCATATTCCTAGCTGTCTGTTTAGCTATTTCATCAGCAAAAGCATTTCCACGACCGACATCATCCGTAACTGCTCGATGAGCACTGCACTTCACAATCGCAACTTCAGTCGGTAAGGTTAGAGATTCCAACAAGTCATTGACTAGCTGACCATGCTGGATCTTAGTCCCATGGGACGTAATAAAACCTCTTTCTTTCCACAGTCGACCAAAACTATGCGCTACGCCGAACGCGTACTGACTATCTGTGAATACATTCACTCTCTTTCCCTCTGGTAAGACACACGCTCTAGTCAATGCAATTAATTCTGCAGCTTGGGCAGAATTCTGACTCACTCTTGCAGTCTCCACAATCGTACTCAAAGTCGTTACTGCATAGGCAGCTGTCACATCACCATTTTCCAATTTAAAACAAGACCCGTCAACATATAACGTGCCATCTGGATCTGGTAACGGAGTGTCCTTAAGATCAATCCGTCCTTTTGTCTCCTCCTCGGTTCTAAAACAACAGTCATGTGGTTCAGAATCACTCGACTCCTGACTAGTCGGCAACAGTGTTGCTGGATTCAATACATTGCATCTTTTAATCTGAATATGACTCGCTAGCAGTGTCAGCTCATAGCCTGATAATCTAGCACTGGTGAGATGCTGAGTCTTCGTTCGGTTCATGAGTGTATCCACAGCATGTGGAACCATGACCACCAGCATATTGTTCATGACTAAACCAGCAGATTGTCGAATGGACACTGCAGCTGCTGCTGTAGCTCTTAAGCAACTTGGCAACTCTCTGGCTACCGGGTCTAATGTTGATGAAAAATACGCACAAGGACGTTGTTTATCACCAAATCGTTGCGTCAAGACACTCAACGCACAACCTTCTCTCTCGTGAACATAGAGTGTAAATGGCTTACTGTAGTCAGGTGTACCCAACACCGGAGCTGAACACAGTGCATTTCGTAACTCAGAGAAACTCTGCTGACATTCTGCAGACCATGGCACCGGACTCGGAACACCTTTCCCAGTCAGGGCCACCAATGGTTTTGCTAAGAGCGAAAAATTTGGGATCCATTGCCTGCAGTATGAAGTAATTCCTAAAAACGCGCGCACTTCTCACTGTGTGCTAGGAACATTCATCTGCGTAATTGCTTTTATTCTCTCCGGGGTCAACCTTCTTCCCTCCTTTGACAAGAGATGACCTAAGTAGGTCACTTCTTGGCAACAATATTGCAGTTTGGAAGGTGACACCTTGTGATGTAAATCAGACAAATGATGCAGTAGGGAAATTGTAGCTGTTTTGCAAGTTTCCTTGTCATCAGCAGCCACTAGAAGGTCATCCACATATTGGACCAAAGCAGAACCAGGAGGAAGTACAAAAGAATCTAATTGACTTTTTAATGCCTGACTGTAAATAGATGGGCTTTCACAATAGCCTTGTGGAGCACGTTTAAACCTGAAACTTCGACCTCCTAGAGAGAAGCCGAAAATATCTCTGCTTTCCTCGGCTATCGGAATGCTGAAAAAGGCGTTTTTCAAGTCGATCACCGAAAACCATGTGGCTGTAGCAGGAATCAACGTCAACAATGCCGTAATGTCTGGAACCACAGGAAACTGCGGAACCACAATTTTGTTAACCTCTCTAAGGTCAATTACAAATCTGTACACTGGAGGTTTTGAAGGATCAGTGCATTTCAAAATCGGCAAGACAGGACTGTTACAGACATTTCCTCTAGTTTCTTCTATTACATCTTTCTGGATCAAATCTTGCACTATCAATAAAAGTGCACGCTCGCCTTCACTAGAAATCCTATATTGTGGGATTTGTGGGAATTTAACATTTGCTTTCAAAGTTACTACATAAGGAGGAATTTCCAAAAGACCTACATCGTTAGGACCAGTCGCCCAAAGAGTATCAGGGTGAGAACGCAGCTCCAGTGGGAGCGCATCCATTGACAAGTACATCGGGGAGATGACTCTCCTACCCAACGTAAGCCGTACTCCTGACGGAGAACAGTACAGTGTCGCATACAGGCGTTTTAACAGGTCTAAACCAAGCAGGTTTTCATTGCAACCGGTCGTCAAAATCAGGGGTGCTTTTAATTGACGAGGTCCAACAGAAATAGACAAAGGACCAGAAACAGGGTTGTAAACAGGGGCGCCTGAAAAACCTACTGAAACGTTTGTTAAGCCGGACAAAGGTGCGCCAGGGAGTTTTGCATGCATGATAGAACTTTTTGCTGCACCAGTATCCAACAGAAACGGTTCGACCACACCTGATGTAGCTACTGCGACATAGGGCCCACTCTGATCTACTGGAACTGATACTACTCCCTCTCTTTGTCCATGGCTGTCCTAGTATTCATTTTGTTGAATTTCCTCGCTAGCCTCACAGTAGTCTTCAACATGGTACTGTTGAGATCTACCAGGCTGTGCAGATTGTCCATTTCGCTGATCGAAATAATTAGAAGGGCGATCATTAGTCTGTGGAGGCATAGTACCTCGTCCTCGGCCTCTAGAAGTTTGCGTATAACCACCACGACCTCTCTGAGCTGGAACACCATTATTTTGCGCATTCTGTGCTAGAACTGGACACTCATTTTTATACTGACCTTCCTTTTTGCAGTACGCACACTGATTCCATTGGTTCTGCGGTCTTTGGGAACCGTAATCGGCACTCTGATATGGCCCTTGCTGTGAATTTGTCTGATTCGTGCGAGGTGGATATGCCTGTTGCAGAAGGACTTTAGTTTTTAAGTCTTTAGTTTTCTTTTCTGACTTTTCTTTCTCTTCTTTATCCCTATTTTCATAGTACTGAGCAGTTGCAAGTATTTGCGCAGTCGTAGAGACAGCCCACGCACTTTCAGAATCTCTTAATTTATTACTAAGGTCTGGTAACAAATTGTGCACAAACTTATCAACAAATAATCTCTCTCCTCCTTCCGTGCTCATATCCTGACCACTATGGTCTACAAAAGTTTCTTTAAATCTGGTGAAGAAGTCGGATACGCTTTCGTCTTTCTTTTGCTTGCATGCGGACAATTTGTCCCAATTTACGCGCAATGCTGGCATCAAAGTTTTCATTAAATCAATTATCCTACCAGGTAAATTAGCAATTAGGGGTTCGGGTTTAGAACCACCAATCTGTAGACCATCTGCCGCTATGATAGCTGGCCAATCACCACCAAGGGCAACTGGATGATTTTCATTACGAATTTTAGCCCAAATAGGTTGTGGCACTACATTGCCAAATAGCATGTCGATGTCTGCTAAATTCATTACGCAAGCCTGAACCGTCTGAGTCAGCTCTTTATAATATCCGGCTGGATTTTTACGCGGATCTGGTAAGGCCTGTTTTACTGCTAACACCTCAGCTCGTTTCCATGGAATATGTATCCACACTCTCTGGAATCGTGCTGGAGCGGCTACAATACCATTCACTGCATCAGCTTGAACGGCTTCGCGCCATATTGGCGGAACTTCCCTCATCGGATATTGACGACCTTGTTTCGTGCTACGTTTCTCTAGGTCCCTTGGTGAGCGGAGAGAAGGATCACACCTATAGCTTAAGATCAGTTCCATCGCTTCTTTTACATCCTGACCCACTATCATACCTGCAGCAAATTTTTGTTGAACATGAATTAATTCATCCGGAACTGATTCAGAGTCGTCCTCCTCCCACTCCTCACGCAAAAGGGAGCACATTACATCGAACACATAGCGCTGGGTCGGTTCATTCCATTGCATAAATGTGTCTAATTCATCTCGTACATCATACCTTCCAACTTTCGAAATCCACCTATGGGCTGTGGAATCTAATATTCCTCGTTCTTCAGTACTAGGAAGCTGACTACGTCTCTGAGTAGATTCAGAGGCAGGACTTCTAATTAGAGTTTTGTAAAAAGGAGATAGAATATTAGTGACAGACTCAGTGATTCTTCGACGAACAGAAAGCGGAGTCATATAGCTGGCAGAAGTTTTGAGTAGAGTAGTAGTTGGAACAGATGAAACAGCAAGAGTAGGGGTAGTAGGCAAAGTAGCTTGCGAAACAACAGGTATAAGCAGAGCAGGCATAGGCAGAGGAGCGGGCATCCCTGGAAGAGGGGGTGCCGGAGGAATATTGTTAATCACAGGGAGTACAGGAGCTAGATTCAAGGGAGCAGGAGCGGGTATACCAGGCTGGACAGCAGCCGGTAACAAAACATTAGGCAAAGGTGGAGCTGTAGCACCCTGTGCATACGGTGGAGGTGACCTCAACAAATAAGACAACAGGGGATCCTTTTCAGGGTCCTCTACTGACTTAACAGTACTCGATGGCAGGGCAGGGTAGCACTTGTCAATCGCCAAATTACGTTCTCTATCAGCTATCTCTATCGCTTTCTCAGTCTTATCGAGTTGCAGCTGCTCAGCAGCCTGTATTAAGGTCAACTCTTGCTCTTTCTGCTCTTTCTTCAATTTTTTAATCTCTCTTTGTTTAGATTCTTTTCGCCAAAAACGGAAAGAATCAAACCTTGCCGGCCGGGCTTTCCTCTTGAACAGTTTTACTTTCAAATTATCAAGAATTTCAGGTTCAAAACTACCATGTAGTGGCCAACTAAGGACACCATCCTCTTTCGTGTAGCGAACCCACACCTCATTATAAGATATAGGACCCACACCATGCTTGCAGTATAATTCATAAAGGGGAGTTCCAATCGGAGGAACCAGACATGAGTCCTCCAACCGGGAATCCCTGTTACAACCAAAACCTGAAAACATACAGTTTTTCTGACTTACCATTTTACTAACCGGAACACAGAACAAACACAAACAAAGATGCGCAATCGAACTTAGAACTTAGGCCTACCAAATGAACAAATGTATAGATACCCAAACCAAACCAAAGATTATCGTAACTAGAATAACCACTGATAATCTACAAAACCAAGTCAAACCAGAGAACTAGAAGGATAAATCCTTAACCAAAAACAACTAGCAACCACTTAATACTTAACTGAGGCACTGAAGACGTCACCAAGGAGAAACCCGCCTACGTCTCGCCGTACTAAGGTCTGCACCTCGGGTCCAAGACAGGGCGACAGTCAAGGCAGCGGACCTCTTCAGCCGTCCGAACGGGAACCCTCGTGGAAGAGAACGTCGGGCCACTTTTGCGATATACCGGGATCGATGAAGTGGGGCGCCTCCCTCTGGAATCTTCACACGAAGCTTCTCGAACTCTTCAGGCTTTTGGACCGGTACCGAATGACGTCGCCCCACGTTGGGCGCCAATTGGAGTTCTGGACTTTATTAAGGTCCAGAGGTGTCAGGGACAACACCCGAAGACCCCTGAGTTCTACCTGTCTCGGTGCACAAATAAACAGAAACACGGGCTTCTCGATGGTGGCGTCAAAGACCAAAGGTTTATTACTGCAGGGATACAGAAGTCACAGAAACCACACACGGGCAGATTCTAGGAGCCTGTTCGATTTGCACTAAGTGAGTTGCTCCTTAAATACAAAGATTTTAGCTGTAGGCAACATTCTTCACATGCTAGTACATTTCTTAAACTTTGTATCCTAAACAATAAATATTTGGCGTCAAACAGGAATCGTCAACAAATTTCTGATGTTTAAACATTACGAATGAGGGGTTCCCACTGTTCGATCATACTCCCATGTCATCTTCTCATTCAGGAGCCGGACCGCCTCATCGTAAATTTCGTTACCTCCCCCTAATAAAGGCCCAGAAGGAAAGGAGCAGAGCCAGGAGCAGATGATAGAAAATCAGGATAAGAGATGTTTGTGGGTCGTAAATGGGCAAGGCTACCGACTTCGGCCGCCTAATCATGATCAGGCCAACGAACACAAGAACCAGTTTAGCGGGACTGGCCTCAGGCAGAGGAGGCAGCTTCTGCCGAGTCATGCAGCCACAGCGTTTCTGACTTAAGGTGTACGTGTCATTAACAAGGTGAATCGCCGGCTAAAGCCTACGTGTCCTTTGAGTGAAAATGAATTGATCAGAGGTCACTGTTTGTTCATTGACTATGTGAGGGCAAGAATACAAGATGGATGCCATAATCTAAAATGGATGCCATCAGTATACCGGAAATATGCTCATAACAGGAGTGCTCTTGCTCGTAGCATAGCGAAAACACCAGGATATGCTATATGGATCATTTACGGTTCATTGGTACCAAAATTATAGGTTTACGACGATGTCGAAAACACGGGTTCGAATCGTCACGGAACCTCACTTGCCCCTGGGTGATGTAGGTATGTCTTGGGAGATCCCAATGCCTGCTCCCTGCGTCGCTTAAGACCTTCCCCTGGGGGAGATTTATCCATTCGCCAGTTTTGGACACAGTTAAATTCCCCAGCCCAAATAACCTGCATTCCAAGATATGGGGCCATAATCTTCACCAACTCGGGAAAAAAGGATAATTCTAGCTTAGTTGATCGGTTACGCTTAAACTTGCTTTAGTCTGGGCACTCTAAGTTTGTGACAAGTCAAAGACGCCTATCTGTCAGTACAATGCTGAGAATTTTGATCTCAATGTTAACCAACAAAATCAGCCTCAACATTATGTGTTTCTCTGGCAGGTTTTCAGGTTTAAGAATGACTGTAATTATTGTTTTCATGGGATGTCTTGAGAGTTTCCCTGTATAGGTGGTTTTGAAGCATCTGTAGTATAAGAGGGCTAGTCTCTGGCCTTTCTTTCTTAAAAATCAATGACGGAACTTTGTTTATCCCGGATGTCTTGATTGACTAAATTTGTTTGTGTCTTTCACATCCATCCTATTTGTAGCTAATTGTACAGTTTATAAGGTGGTTGTGTGCTTTACATTTATCAACATACTTTTAGGATCCCACAACCAGAAAATATCCCTCATCCGCAACTAATGCTCCTTATCGAACAACCATTGAATGTACTTTTCTTGTCAACCCTTTTGCTGAGCCACTTAAATTATTTCTCCTTCTTAGTCCCACGTTCATAAACTTGTTTCTGGGAGTCCATCCTGATCGATGTTGCTATATCCATAGATGTCAGAGGGTGCCTTTTCTTCCGTTCCATTTCTCTCAGCATCATTCTTTTAAGTTTAATCAGATATCCATGAAGGATACTATATTGCCCTAGCTGTGTTTTTCCTTCCATCTGAGGTAGTTGGCTATTTTACATCTTATTATGGGTGTTATGACCTCACACACGCTTGGCTCCTGAAGCTAATAATCCTTCATGTGAACGAAGGAATACCTCAATGTTTACCTAAATAGTTTAAACTATATCTGTGGTATCAAAGTGATGCACATTCAGCCTCTCATGCCTGAATTTTTCAAAGCAGCATGACCTATTCTCATGAACAAGAGAATGGTCTGGTATGCATTGTCAAACACTTACTTATGAGTAACCTGATGGCTCTATGTTATAGGTAACTAAAAATAGCCCAAGTGTGAAAATTAGCTATATAATGCTGAGAAGCATATGATGCCCTGCCAGTGGAGTGTCTTTCTGCCTTATAGTATACAAATGATTTTCTTCCACAACAAATATTCTATGATGTATTTATTGTGCCCCTAGATTATTACTACTCCAGGTCTGTCATTCTCACAATCTACTACAGCATTAAAATCCCCACTTGGTATTAGGAACCTATCCAAGGCATCTAATTTATTAGCAGCTTGATCTCCTATATGAAGCTCATACTGGATGGTGGAGAACAAGAGGCGGTATATGCAATCCCAAAAGTAGAGATTACCACCCATGTGTGTTTTGATTTACTGTTTTTGTCAGCCATAGGAGTGTTTTCTTAGAAGCAATTGGCACTCCTCCTAAGCTAGTCACAAATTCAGCACGGACTCCTTGGCTATGATATGATCTACTAAAAAAATTTGATTCTGTATCCATGAAGTATGACTCTTCGAAAAGCAATGAAATAATTTTTAGGCAAAATAAATGGTTTGATGACTCCCTGAGAATGGTTGTACAAATAATACACCACATCTCTTTGTTGAAGAGGAAAAGAATAGGGTTACAGATGGTAGACCATAAGCTATTCCAATAGGCATTGAGGAATCTAGGTTTGCCAGACAGCCAAATGCTGGAAATATGCTTGAAACTGATATATTCAGATGTAACAGAGACAGATTTGGGTAGAGCATTAAAAAAGACAGTGTGGGGGGGCGTGAACAACCAAGATGGCCGAGTGGACGTGATCCATGAGGGCTCTGTGTCATCCCATGAAATAACAGGGATATTTAGTCTCATCTAAGGGAATGAAGGTGAAAGGGGACTGCCAAAGCCTTTGAAAAGTGTGGGACATCGGGCAGAGGAGGAAAACTGCTGCCGTCCCTGCAGATGTAGGGAGATTAGGACTAGCAACGGAACGGGGCTGTCGGCGGAGAGACCCTCCCAGGACTTAACTGGGAGAGCTGCTGGAGGATGAGGGGGTTTGGGGGTCGCATTGCGAGGCTGAGACGGGTCCCTCCCTTGATGGTAGTGAGGTGGCGGAGGTAGGAGGGCGCCTGAAAGACCCTGGATGCTGAGTGGCCAGGCCATGGGTGGAGGAGGTCCCTGGCTGGCGCCTGGCCTTCGACACAAGGCTGGTACACAGGTGGGTCGGGGGGACTTAACAAATTTGACTGCTGGTAACTTATGGCTGCCAGGGTTAGGGCCGAAGAGGCGGCCGAGAGATGCAAGTCTCGACCGCTATCAGGAACTGTGAAATGCACTGTCACCACCTGGTATCTCACCCTAAGATGGTGGCCTGGAGTGGTCGCGGAGAAGCTTTACCGATCCCGGAGCACTACTGCCGAGCCCATGCTCCTGCTTTAATTAGCAATGATCAAGTAAGGCTGAGTCACCTGGAGGCCTCGCAGGAGGAGGGGGGGGAGGGTTGTGTGACTGCTCGGCCCCACGCTCTCTGCTGTCGGCTGCGCCTCTGGCGGGGATTGAACTTTGAATGTGTCCAGGATCTGCCCTCATTGCTGCCTAACACCCAACCAGATATGGTAATGAAAAGATCTGAGTTTGTCCTGGGAGAGAAATATAGACTGAAGGTAGGCCCTATTGACCTTTAAACGAGCCCCTCCCTTCAGGAACAGTCCTCAATCATGACCAGGGCACTGTCACCAGCTACTTGGGTCTCACATTGAGCAACAAGATTACAGACAGCCAGCGTATTATTCATGTATGGGGGCTGGTAACCACCCATCATAGGCGCCGCTCACTGGGGAACAACTTGGAGCGACCTTGTGCATAGATTTCACCATGATCTGCAGCTCTGTGGGAGTCTCTAAGCCATCAAAGAAGGTGCTCAATAACAGGGTATCTAGCTATTTCACCCCGGTGGAGCCTCACAGCACCTCCACTGAGCCTCTTACACTAGAGGCCATGGCTCCAACCAAAGAAGACCTCCTTAGTTCTCTGAAAGATTTAAAAAGAGAACTTCATGAAGAGAACTTCATGAAGAGCTCAAAGCTGATATGGCTACCTCCCTGGAATCGCTGAGATCAGACATTATCAATCGCTTAGTGACCCTTCAAAATGATGTTGATTCAGTGGGCATGAGAACTCAGGACATGGAATCCAAGCTGCAGGAGCTAGAATAATGCACTGACTGGGTATAGGAAAAGGCGAACCTTCTCACGGGGCAACTCCAGTCCTCTATATTGAAATGCGAAGTCTTGAAAAACAGGTCCTGCAGGGACAACATTTGAATTTGTAATCTGGCAGAAGGAACAGAAGGCCCTAATCTAGAGGCCTTTGTAGTTGGGCTGTTCTGTAAATTATTAGGGAAGACCCACCTGAAAGTGAAAATTGACATGGTGCACAGAGTAGGCTCACTGCTGGCCAGGGAGAAATAACACCCTGGAAGCTCCACTTTCAGGGTGCTTCTTGTTCTATCTTTCAAGATATCGCCCCGGCTACGTTGGCGACTCATCTACAGTTTCGCCAGGTCACATAAGCTATGGCAAGACATCTGGTATCGCTGGACTTACCCACTTGGGCTGGCGTTTGAGCTTCACCATGTTACGGAACTGCAAGAAGCAACATGGATCTTGGGTATTACGCCTCCCTCAGGACAGGCTGAGGAGGTGACTGGTGGGGAAGCTTCGCTTTCCTCCCAGGATACAAAAGACAAAAGCCAGTGGCAGACCCAGTCAAGACCAAAGTCACAGAATAAACGTTGAACAGAGTCAAG
This sequence comes from Lissotriton vulgaris, assembly GCF_964263255.1. Lineage (NCBI taxonomy): Eukaryota > Metazoa > Chordata > Amphibia > Caudata > Salamandridae > Lissotriton > Lissotriton vulgaris. The sequence continues at coordinate 627,002,359 of NC_141689.1, forward strand.
TTGGCAATCCACAAAAATATTGGGAAACTGAATGATGGACTCTTTTCTTGGGGGGATTTGCTGTCTCACAGGGGAATGTTTGGGTGGGATGGGGTGGGGTGGAGGCTCCAGCGGGGTGGCTTGTTCTTAAGTTTGCTACTGAAATGCTCTCTCGTGCTCTCAATTTTTTTTACTCCCTTTGGCATACGCTTCAATGATGATGCCTAAGCGGGTGATGACCAATATGCCTGTGAAGAGGCATCGCCTTTTGGTAATGCATTGTCTAGAAGTATGCTCTAGTTCATCTGTTTTTGTTCTGAGGTTTGTTTTGTATGTACCACGGTACATGGGATTTTATTTGATTAGGATTGCAATGGTGAGGAGGGGTAACTACATCTATTCACCATAGAGCGAGGAGAGAAGGGTCGGTAGGTCCGCTCCCAGTCTTTCTAAGATACATATCTGTAGTTTTTCTGTCATGGTGGTCACCACACTAACTTGGAATGGGAAATACCTTAACTCCACTGCAGAGAGACAAAGTCTGAAAGTATATTTTAGACCAAAGGCATGACATGGTGGCCCTCCAAGAAATGTACCTTAAACACTCTGAAGACCATAGATTAAGACATTGGTACTACCCGATAATGTATAAGTCCTCCATGCCCTCCAAACACAAGAGTGGACCTTTTTTTCCACTCAATCCTACAATTCCCCCCAATGGGATGTAGACTGACAGAGTGGGAAGGTTGGTCATGGTGAAAGGCTATCTTCGAGGAAGCATCAGCACTTTTGCCTCCCTATATGCCCCCAACATGGGTCAAGCACCATTTTTACACACCTTTATTTGTCTATTCTGGAGGAATTTACAGAATGCAAGATCATTGTTATGGGTGACTTTAATCTTACATGGGACTCAGGCATCGCTAGCAACCACCCCTAAGGTATTAAAAAGAGCATTTGGGGCTTTTAGACGGATGGCGTTTCATGCACCCTACAGATAAGTACTATACTGTTTTTTCGCACTCCCATAGGAGCTTTTCCTGACTAGACTATGCTTTCATCACTAACGCATTAGTGCAGGCTTTAAAGTTAATAGCCTTTCACCCATTTCCCTTACCGGATCATGCTCCTGTGGCCATTAGCCTGGAGTGGGGGGCCCCTCCTTCTACGTACAAGCACTAGTTCTTACCGGGGTTACTAGTTCGCTATAGGTTAATGCGAAATGACCTGCGAAAAATGATCAAGGAATATATTTTTTATTGAACAAACTCGATGATACTTCCCCCTTCAACAATTGGGATGCCTTCAAAGCAATATTGAGGGGTCATTGTATAGCATTGAATTACTCACTAAATAAATAGAGGACTAAGGAAAGGCTAACATTGGGGCAGGACCCCAAGCTTCAGGACAGTTACATAAAGAAAACCCCTCTCTTTTCCAACAAAGTAAAGTGACAATACTTAGGGGGAAACTCAATGCTATTTACACAAATCAAGGGAGATTACTCTTTTGAAACTCCAGCATTGAACTTATGATCATATAATCAGGGTAACTTCTAGCACGGCAGCTGCAGGTTAAAAAGGAGAAGGAATGCATAGGGGATAATTACCGTCACACAGGCGGTGTTACATCTTAGGACAATGAGAAAACACGTATTTTAGGGCGCCTTTATGAAGCTTTGTATGCAGTGGTGGGGTCACACAAGTAGGATCAATTGGATTATCTGGAGGGCTTCACCCTACCTCAAGTTACAGATAATCACAATAACATTCTGGGGAGTCCGATTTCAGAGGAGGAGGTAAGCAAGGTGATAGGAGACCTTAAGCCTCATAAATCTCCTTTTTATAAAACTTTCTGTTCTTTTTAATTACATGGCAAACTATGGACCGGGTACTACCTCTATGGGTGAAGCTATCATTTCTGTGTTAGCGTAGCAGGACAAAGATCTCAAGGCATGTGGTTCCTACCATCCTATTGCTCTCCTGAACCTTGATGCTAAACTGTATTAAAAAATCTTTGCAGATAGATTAGATTACTTACTTCCTGATTTGATCCATCTGGTCCAATCCGATTTTATTAAAGGTCGTCAAACGCATGACAACATTCGGAGAGTGATCCACTCGATTGAGAAGGCCTCCCAAAAAATCTATCTGTGCGGTCTTGCTGGTACTAAACGCAGAGAAGGCTTTCGATCGGGTAGATTGGGCATTTTATTTTAAAACCTTATGGAGATTTGGCTTCTGTGATCAATTTATTACCATGATTAAGGTGAACTATATGATGCCTAGTGCTATGGTTCTGGTAAACGGGCTGAGTTCTGACCTCTTTCACTTTAGAAGAGGGAAGAGGCAGGGGTTCCCGTTGTCACCCTTGCTGTTTGCTTTAAGTATACTGCTGTTGGCTTCTAGGATTCCCTCCTTAAGGGCATAAAGTTTTGCTCCAAAGAACATAAGATCTCATTGCTCGTGGACAATGTACTGTTATCTCTAACTGCACCTCGGACCTCTCTGAAGGACTAAATGGGGGAGTTATGCCACGTTGAAGAGGTAGCGGGATTCAGGGTTAATCTATCCAAATCTTTACAACGCAATCTCACTCTACCCCCCTTTGAGGTGGAAGCGCTGGGGAGGTCGATTCCCTTTCAATGGGATAAGAAGGAAATAACATACTTGGCATTAAGATAACCCCTAGCCTGTCTGATCTCTACATGCTGATTTTCCGCCCCCTGCCGCAGCAATTGAAGACAGATTTTAGAATATGGGTACCCCTTTACCTCTCATGGCTTGGAAGAATTAATGTTGTCATGTTGCTCTGCTTGTTACAGGGGCTTCCAATTGAAGTGGACCAAGGGGTTTTCCCTACCCTGCGCTCCATGGGTGATTTGGTTTATTTGGAGGGCTGCAGAGCGTACCTCTCTTATAAATTATTGCGTCTTCTCAAATCCACTAGAGGTCAGGTCCTAACTGACTTTCATTTTTATTACAAGGCTGCCCAGTTGAGGGTAATTACTGAGTTGTCAGTGAGAGAGTCAGACAAGCACTGTCTTCACATGGATAGAGCAGTGGTGGGAGAGTACATATGGGATTTACTTTGGAAGACTAGGGGAGACAGGCCTGCAAATGCCTATATGAGCACCCCCACATGGACCACACTGAAGGTTTGGGACAAGTTAAATAAAAGAGCTGCATGGACCACGTTTCCCTTGCCTTTTACTCCTATTAACGTCAACCTGGTGTTCAGTCCGGGGTTGTAACTGTGACCTTTTGAGGCTTGGAGAGAGGGTGGCTGCCTTGTAGTCTCTGACCTATTTCACTAGTGAGATATTAGAACATTTGCATCTTGTCAGCAGAAATTGTAATCTCTCCGCTAAGGAAATTTTTGCTATAATCAATTAAAGCATTGGGTGTTCACCCCGAGGTATGAGAGGAAGCCACCAGAGAGCTCACACCTATGGAGCAATTTGTTAAGAGTGTCTGCGGGACAAAGGGGTGTATTTCCTTTCTTTATGGTCTCCCATTGGACACTTTGCTGACACCGTGGCCGCTTCACATGGAGCTGTGGGAGACCACTGTTGGAAAATCTATTCCGGAGGCCAGCTAGTTAAAGATGTGCAGAGACATCCCAAAATGTAATCACTCAATGGGTTTGCGGGAGGCTCAAATAAACTGTTATTTGACAGGTATTCCACCAAACTCAAAAAGATTTTCCCTTATACATCAGATCTATGTAGGAGAGGCTGTAGAATGGTGGATGATTTAAACAAATATGGTGGGATTGTCCCAACGATTCAGCCATTTGGGAATGAGATTTTTGCCCAGATCAAGGACATCCTGGGATACTCGGGCCCCTGGGACCCTGGTTTTGTTCTGTTGGGGCAAAGAAGTGACTCCCTTACATTTCAAACCAAAGTGGACAGGTAGGTGATGTGACTCTGCTTGGGGACAGCAAAGGTGACTGTGGCAGCTACTTAGAAACAAAAGAACGCACCATCCTTGACGAGGTGGCATGTGAGGTTGTGGGGAGCAGTTACAATGGAAAGAATGGAAGATATCTTATCGGACTCTTATAAAAACTTTGAATATGTCTGGGGAACCATGGTGAATCACCTTTCCATAAGCTTACCTCTATGTGCATGTCCCACATTTACGAGGGCGCACTACACCATTTTCAATTCTAAATGGAAAGTGCTTTTAATGACAAGCTGGCCACGGTGGTATGGAGGTGTTCTCACTGTGCTTCATCGCAAATCTCTCACGGTGGGATGGAAGAGCCTGCATAGATCTTTAAATTATATCTGTGCACTGTATATTGTTTGTTTAGGTGGGAGAGAGGGGAGGGAAGGAATATTTGTATATTAGGGAAATATGTTATGTCGTTCACGTTGTGGGCAAAGGTTTGCCACTGCTGTCTGGTTAATCCCAGGTAACAATATACTGTAATTGGAAATAGCTGTGTACTTTAGTGATGGATTGTGCCATACACTTCTTTATGTTGTAAACCTAATTAAACCAATAAACACAGTTTTGAGAAAAAGACTGTGTGATCTACCCTCCTTAGTAAAATCAGATCTGCATTTGGACTAAAGTTTATTCTCAGGAAGAAGATGCTGATTAAATGAATCTCACAGATTTTAATTTTTTGGTTCACTATGAAACACTATTCAAGATACAGGGACCATGTTTGAAAAGTTGCCCCCAACATCGTTAGCCTGCAGTAAAACAGGCAGTGGGGAGGAAGTTGAGAGAAAGGGCTCTACGGAATGGGGTTGGAGCCTTGTCAAAACTGTTTGTTTTCGGCTGGAAAAGCTCCTGCATGAGAAGTTTCATGTTTTTGCTCCATGGATGTCTCCAGCGTCGATAAGGGTGCCTTCAACGCCGGTGCTGATGAAGCCGCAGTTTGGCACTGAAGAGGGCCCGGTGTTGAGAGATGAAGGTTGCGTGATCTACAGCGAAGTGCAGCCCAGCAGCGATGTACCGTAAAATCTATAGAAAGTCACAGACTTCCCAGGATGTTAGGAGAAGTTCACTTTGACACAGCCAAGGAACTCAGGACCTCAAAAATAACACTTGGGGGTCACGACTCACTCCAGCAGATGCTACTAGCAGTGTGCAGAGCATGTCTGTTGGAACTTGTCAGCTGGGCCCTTCAGAAGAAAGTGACTTCTGGCAGATTTTTGTGTCCCTGTATCTTAACAGGAGGTTAGCTAACTGACCACTGAAGTGAACTTCTTTGCCATGGGTACAAGTGGAAACAGGTCCAGCCCTATGGTTCTCCTTACAGGTCCTCAAAAGCATGTGCAGTCCTTCTTCTACCTTCCACAGGTCCAATAATGATCTGAAGAGGTTGTCCCTGGATGGTAGAGTTATGTATGGCAATAGCCTCTGGGTGGGGGTCATTCCCTGCCCCTCCTTAATCAATAGGGAACAGGTTCCCATGAGTAACTCTACCAACTTTTGCAACAGTTCCTTTGTGCTCTACTACAAACAATCCCACAGTGCCCTTCTCTACCTATATTCAACATTGCAGAATCTTTCTTCATCTATGCAATGCTCCTGCGCCCACCCTAGAGGTGAGGCCCAGCGAATAAGCTACCCCACCTCTGAGATCACTTAAAACCGGTTCTGCTGCCAGCTCCTCTCTTTCTTGGATTGATGCCTATCTGTCCAGAGAGGCAAAGGCGATGGCAGCTTATGCATTAGCTACATCTGCATGTGACAGGGTAAGCCTTTTTGAAAGTAATTAAGTTACTGAGCACTGCCCAGATGGTCATCCTGTTAAAGGAACAGAGCACCTCCCCAATCCCACAGCCTTTGTCTCAGCTCTGGGAGCAAGTTCCTCAAAGGGGATATTCAGGGTCTAAGATACATTTGGAAGCTTATGCAAATGGGCTGCTAGAGACTTTAGGAAGGTACCTTTTAAAAGTCGTACACGATAAAGGGGTGAGATGTAATATACCTGGATCTTCCTCCTTCAATTATACCAAAAAACACATTAAAAAAACCCTGTCTTCTAATGGTCTCCCATCAGTTTTACTCAGACTTTTTTCTCTGGGAATTGAAAAGCCTTAACCCACATTAAAAATGAGGCATGCTTCATCATCAGGCTTTCCACACCCTGGACCTCAAAGAGTCCAAGGAGGGCCCTCCCACTGTATATGGGAGCAAGGTTTATTTTAACAGAAGACATGTATTGTGGAATATGTCCTCCACAAAGTCAGGCCACAGATGAGACAAGTGAACTGTTAAAACCATCTAGAACTATTTAAAATCTATTTTATTATTATTGGATGTTCTGATAGTATTAAAACCAGGAGTGGATGATATTGATGGGATAATAATTACCCGATCATCCTATGCTACGGTCAATATCTTTAGGCCATCTTAAAAATACCCGAAGGGTCAGCGGCCTGAGTAAGGACATGTAGTCTCTAGTTCAGAAGTGGTACCTTATCATTAAAGGCTTTCTTTATCTATCATGCTGTCCTATGTGGGTTAATTAGTGACTTATTAGCGTCAAGTACCCCCAAATACCCCACTCTATGCAAAATACTTTTTTGGGGAAATATCAATTAGTTTTCTCACCATTGTGTGTTCCGGAGATCATTACTCTGAAGAAAACAATAATACAATTAAATACTAATTAAAATATTACAATAATTCAATTAAAAATTAAAATAATGAGACAAAAATTGCTAACAATACAAAAATACAAAGAAACATAAAACAATTATTCAAAACACAGATCTAAATGGTTAGGTATCGTAATTTTGAATGTGTCCCGCCATGTAACATAAGTGAATGACACCTTCTTTTACACTAATTTTTTCCCAAGTGGTCATTCTTTGTTCAACACTTTTATATCACACCATGCAGTTTGTACATCCGTGATCATGCTATTATTGCTTGCAACCGAATCTTACCCAGGGGTTGAGGAAATTGTTCTCAACCCAAGGGGGCATAGTCCTATTGTCACACACTAGAGAAATGTATATAAAAGATGCTTAAGTAGAATACTCAATTTTGCTGAACGGCACCATGTATAATGGCTCAATAAAGTTTGTTAAAAAAAAGTAGAATACTAAATGTTATATCTTTATATGTTGTTAAGTTTTGTTTAACATAGATGAGAGCAGAAGTGCTGCTCACGGTTTAAAGGTATGCACTTTTTTCTATGGACATCAAAGGTCCTAATGATTTTAATCCATTATATTCCAAAAATAACGATTCATATGCATTTATGTTTTGTCATTCTTTTTCTTTACTTCTTAATAATTGTTTCTCATTATTTTCAAGTATTGACGATTTCCAAACTTAATGCATTTCACATTTAACCCAATGCATTTCGGGTGCAAATGAACCCTTCGTCGGGGGTTTCTAAAGGAAAGAACAAAGAGCAATTTTGAGCCCAGAGCTGTGTTTGCATACACATATCACATTCTGTCATAAACTACAAAAAGTAAACGTTTTCACTAGTATTGCTGACCTTGTCATATTCCAATAAACATTATTAACCAAAAGTGCTATCTGACTATTGCACACGATGTTTAAAAGCCAAAAAACATAAACGCAGCAAGAAAATAAATACTAATGCTATACATCGTGGTTTGTTGTTCGGAGCGACCAGCGTTCCGTGTCAGTTACTCACAGAAATGCAATGTGACAGCCTCATGCGTCCTCTCCTCCAATGGCAATCGAGTTACAGTCGCATGCTATGTTCTAATCTGTTTTAACTATTCCGGTTGGTTAGTAAGATGGTCACGTGATCGCCACAAGATCGAAAAACGGGTTGATTACACTAAAGCAGCGTGATGTCATAAACATTCATAACCGAGTCTACTTAGTGATTGATATATATATATATTCCTCATACTGTGTGGGCAATATTATACTATACCGAATTACCACCTACATGATATAAAATGATGCAATCACTGAATACTACGTAAATTCTATCTAAATAGTCTGCATAACGTTCGCTGACCATAAATCATGTTATAATGGAAAACTAAATGGAGAAGCATCTGAATGATTTAAATTTACGTGTAGACCATGGTAATATATCGGCCATCTTGAAGTGGAATACGTTCTGGGCGCTAGATACAAATACTTGTGCTAATAACTACGTGGATGCATAGTCCTATCCAGCTAATTGTAACATTTACATTGTAAACCTGTGTAACTGTTAAGCATATAGTCTAAACATAAACAAATAAAGTAAACTGAAGTTATGGCAGAACATCACAAATACATGTCTCATCAATCATAAAAAACATGTCAGTTCCAGTCTGTCATTGAGCCCATCCGGCTGCAGGCTCCCCATTTTTCTTATCCAGAAATATTCCGATCTTAATCTCATTTTGTGTGTGTCCAAGCCTGGACGTGCTTCCACCACTTCCAATATGGTGAACCTTAATTGGGAGATGTTATGTCCTGTTTCTGTCCAAGTCTGTCTGGACAGAAACAGGACATAACATCTCCCAATTAAGGTTCACCATATTGGAAGTGGTGGAAGCACGTCCAGGCTTGGACACACACAAAATGAGATTAAGATCGGAATATTTCTGGATAAGAAAAATGGGGAGCCTGCAGCCGGATGGGCTCAATGACAGACTGGAACTGACATGTTTTTTATGATTGATGAGACATGTATTTGTGATGTTCTGCCATAACTTCAGTTTACTTTATTTGTTTATGTTTAGACTATATGCTTAACAGTTACACAGGTTTACAATGTAAATGTTACAATTAGCTGGATAGGACTATGCATCCACGTAGTTATTAGCACAAGTATTTGTATCTAGCGCCCAGAACGTATTCCACTTCAAGATGGCCGATATATTACCATGGTCTACACGTAAATTTAAATCATTCAGATGCTTCTCCATTTAGTTTTCCATTATAACATGATTTATGGTCAGCGAACGTTATGCAGACTATTTAGATAGAATTTACGTAGTATTCAGTGATTGCATCATTTTATATCATGTAGGTGGTAATTCGGTATAGTATATTATTGCCCACACAGTATGAGGAATATATATATATATCAATCACTAAGTAGACTCGGTTATGAATGTTTATGACATCACGCTGCTTTAGTGTAATCAACCCGTTTTTCGATCTTGTGGCGATCACGTGACCATCTTACTAACCAACCGGAATAGTTAAAACAGATTAGAACATAGCATGCGACTGTAACTCGATTGCCATTGGAGGAGAGGACGCATGAGGCTGTCACATTGCATTTCTGTGAGTAACTGACACGGAACGCTGGTCGCTCCGAACAACAAACCACGATGTATAGCATTAGTATTTATTTTCTTGCTGCGTTTATGTTTTTTGGCTTTTAAACATCGTGTGCAATAGTCAGATAGCACTTTTGGTTAATAATGTTTATTGGAATATGACAAGGTCAGCAATACTAGTGAAAACGTTTACTTTTTGTAGTTTATGACAGAATGTGATATGTGTATGCAAACACAGCTCTGGGCTCAAAATTGCTCTTTGTTCTTTCCTTTAGAAACCCCCGACGAAGGGTTCATTTGCACCCGAAATGCATTGGGTTAAATGTGAAATGCATTAAGTTTGAAAATCGTCAATACTTGAAAATAATGAGAAACAATTATTAAGAAGTAAAGAAAAAGAATGACAAAACATAAATGCATATGAATCGTTAGTTTTGGAATATAATGGATTAAAATCATTAGGACCTTTGATGTCCATAGAAAAAAGTGCATACCTTTAAACCGTGAGCAGCACTTCTGCTCTCATCTATGTTGAACTTTCATACAGTGTTCCTAGACAAAACACTAAACGAAGGAGTCGCACAAACATAAGAAACTTGTTAATACTGTATACAATAAGGAGTGTGCAACTGGTGAACAATTAAGATTGGTTAAGTTTTGTTTGCCAGATCATGGGCCCACAGTTGACTTTTTAAAAGTACCTTTTGCAAATTTTTTGTTACAAAAATGATTCTATCCCAATGCCTTCCTGCTACTGTAAAAATAGCTTTTTTGGCCTTGTCACTGCAAGGAGATGTTTAATATTTAACTTTTACATGCCCTTCTTTTAAAGACCATGCACCCTACCTTATTTGGCGTTAAGGCCTACTTGGGGGAGTGACTTATTAATATTTAAAAGGAGAGTTATGGACCTGTCAAAATGGATTATTTACAGTGGTCCAAATTGCAGTTTTAAAACTGCGCAGACAGGCTACAGAGTTGTTTTCAGTCATGTCTTGCACTGTCACTCAAGTGGTGGCACAATGTGTGCTGCTTTATACCAGTGACATTTAACTCATAGGCCCTGGGTACCCTTTGTCCCCTACACTAGGGAGTTATAGGTGTTAAAGTTTACAATTAGGACTATAGCCAATTTCAACATGTTTGAGAGGTCAGGGAAGATGCAATGGGGCCTGGTTAGCAGAGTACTAGTGCACAGAGGTAATTTTTTTTTTTTTTTAACCAGCAATAAAACCTTATAAAAAGAGGGGATGGCCAGCAAAAAAGAACATTTTCCTACAGATTGAAAAAATTGAATGTTTTAATGCAGAGCTGCATGTGCATGAATAGCTTAAAATGAGTGCATATGATGTAGTTACAGCTATGGAACTAACTTCTCCAGCCACAGTGAAGAATCAATTAGTGGCAGCTAATAAATCATGGGTTAAGATTTCATTTCATAGGGAGTCTCAAGGAAAATCTTTATGACTTATTTTATAGCATGGATTAGCACTGTTTTGAAACCACGGACGAAAAAACATAATAATGATTTAAATCCGAAAAGGTAACCTTTTACCAATTATGTTAAAACCTACACGGCATGCCATTTGTCAGAGGCACATTATCCTAGAGCCTGGCTTACCAGCTTTAGTGAGAGATACAACATCCATAATCTTATAGAAGAAAAAATATTTATAGGTCATTTCATGTAATTTGAATAGGGTGGTTAGTTTGGGGATTTGATTACTATTCAATAAACATGTATTTTTATGAAGCCGCCTTGCAGATACGGAGTCACAGATTATTATGTGAGCTCTTTTAGCCTAACACTCTAGAGCAAAAGACAATAAAAGCACTTCACTCGTGATTCCATTATTGATTCACAGCATAGCTGGAGACAGCGACTGCCAGCAAACAATATGCTGCATGTTTTATATCAAAGGCCATTTGTACAGTGCCCATGTTTTGTCATTCTCATTTTATGGTCGGTGACTATGAGATTTGTCGAAAATGTCTATCACGCGTCTCAGTAATGAGTTTCTGATAATGTACTTATGTTTATTAGTTTCCTAAAAAAAATAAAAAAAATTAAGGAGTTTCCTAAAAAATGAGTGGTGCTAATCCTAAACGCTGCACAATCTCACACTCCAGGGAGTAGCAGTCAGAATATAAAAATTAGCATGGGCATTGATTCACCAAAAATGCCAGGTGTACCGAAAGTGACATTGTACCTTTTGAACTCAATATCACAGGAAGTGGTCATACACCCCTTGATCCTGAATTTTTCTGAGAAGTTATGTCACATCACCTTACCTCAGATGGTTTACATTGCTGACGTTCCATTGTCTTGTGTCCCAGTTAGGCCTAGTAGGACCTGTTGCCATTTTACGTGTACACACCTGTTTCCTAAAGTTGCCTTCACTTTGCCACATCGACTTTTGACACACTTTTGCATTTGTGACACATGGATTAGTTTCTTGGAAACACAGACCTTGCTAACACAAATAAATCACATTGCCTTGGCATTGTGTACAAGACACTCGTGTGTGTTGTGCAAATGTGTTTGTTATTTACGTCCACATGGCAATACAGCTATCTGTGGAATACAAACAATGGCAGCATGATCACAAACTCAGCCCTAGGCAAGGATAGCATTTTCTATATATGATCTTTTGGTCTGACTTCAAGGGTTCGCTGCATAGTGAGGTTTTCACCAAGCAGCTGACTGACATCTCTGTGAGGGGTGTCCAGTCCATGACCAATATGGACTCCTACATTCCTATCCACCAGGTAATGGGGTTGGAACATCCACTAGGGGGTTTCTTGGCAGAATATACATGTACACCCTAGACACGTAGGTTAGGTTTTGCATAGTAGGAGTATGCTAGATTGTTATACTGTTACATGTGCTTGATAATATGTATACATTGTTTTAGCAAGATGGTGGAACTCTTTGTCATGTTCACTATCTGGACACTTATTATAGCTTACGTCTGTTTTTGTTTATTGATCATTGCTGCTCATATTTGCTATACAAGAATCACTTCGGTCTAATAAATATTGAAGAAGTCCCTTTGTGTATTCCTCTGAGCGAAAGAAAGAACAAGCAGTTTAATCGTGACTTCTCAGAGATACCTACGCACCTGGTCTGTGGTGGTAGGGAATATCCTTCTCAGGTGAATAAGTATGTCCTATGTATGTCCTATGTATCGCCTGTTAGTGATTTCCAGCTTGAAATGATCTAATTGCCACAGTGTTAGCCTACTTCATTACCCTACATATAACATGGCACAAAAACATCTCTGAGAACTGCAGATATGCAGTCACTCAAAAACTACTACAGAGGGGGCATGGCCGACTGCAGAGGGAAATGGCCGCTCAGCTCCTTCGGGCCACCCCCTAAAAATTCTGAAAAATTGTATTTACCCCAAATGAAATCGACTGAAGCGGAGCTCACCTGCTCCTGTGACCGTGCCCGTCAGCTGTGTCAAAAACTCTCTTGATCGGAGGTGTCCAGGCGGCGAAGAGTGATTGGAACTGCGCTGCGGTGCCGGAGGACGCGGGGCATCGCTCTCCGGCTGTGCGCAATGTACACCACGGCTGCGGCGGTGGATGGGCCGCCCCGTGATCTCTTTCACCTACAGCAGCGCCAGTGAGTGGTTTACCCCCCCTCCCCCCTCCCCCCTATCCCACCTCCCGCCGGGTCCAAGATGATCTACTAGACGGCTGGAGTGCCCCGCGGACCGGCGGCCACCAGCATATTTAATTGCAGTAAAGTCCATGGGCTTGCACTAATCGAGGCCGGCCGCGGGGTGCATACCGCACCATCTTGCTCCGCGTCTCAGCCCAGGCTCGCCCCCTCACATGGGTATAACTCGAAGACTGCAGGCCCTTTACCAAACCTGGTCAATCTCTCGTCCTTGATTACCCTGTGCCCAAATAACGAGGCGCTGTGCGTCGCAGTTGTGGGGCACTCGACTGCGCCATAGGGAAAAGATCGCAGGCCACTGCTGAGGACAGGGCACTGTGAGTGGGCCTCAACGCAATTTGGGCAGCTATGGGGCTTGTGGTGGAAAACGCTACAATAACGCTACAATGACTGGAGTCTGCACTAACTCAACGGCCCCGATGTGGGGGTAATGCCTCCGGGGCTCTGGTCATTTAGCCTTGCCGGCGGTGGGGGCGAACGCCACAAATGGACTCTGCCGAACTCCAGTACATCAGTTGTGTGGTTAACGGACAGATAGATCCTCTGCAGGGGGAGGGGAGCTGCATTAGAACATTCATTCAATCCAGGCCACCATTGTTACACAGTTAAGACTTATTGCAGTGTTCCATGGTGAGTGGCTGGTATTGCTTCCTGCAGAGTACCAGTGCCTCCCACTTCGCCTCCATATACTCCTCTACTACTCGCCCAACCGGCAAGACTCCAGAAATCTTCTAGCCACTATTCCGGAGGTGGCCCTTACACCAAATGATTCCCTAGAGGGAGATCTAACTGAAGAGGAACTTGCGATCGCCATCAGTGGCATTAAGTCAGGCAAGGTGATGGGCCCTAATGGGCTCCCAATAGAATTTTTCAAGTTAGTGTCATCCAAGATAACGCCCCCTCTACATGCTATGTATTTAGAGAGCTACTATTCAGGGTCTCTGCCAAGAGAGCTGATGCTAGCCTCTATTGTCGTCATATACAATCCTGGCAAATCGGTGATGAGATGTGAGTCATATTGACCCATCTCGTTGCTGACTGCAGAGGCTAAAATTCTGGCCAAGGTTTGAGCCAATCGTCTCATACCAGTCATAGGTAAACTTGTCTACCCGGACCAGTCAGGCTTCATGCCTGGCCGTAGCACGCCCCTTCACCTTCGACGAACACTATCCTCGAAGATGCAGCATTATTATCGTTAGATGCAAAAATGGCATTCAATACCATCGAGTGACCCTATCTGTTTGCTCTCCTTGAACGCCTGGGGTTTGGCCCTCACAGTGAGTTCAGCTGTTGTACACGGATCCAACAGCACAGATGGTTGTCAATCAACACACATCCTGCAGCTTTGGCTTAGGGAGGGGTCTAGACAGGGTTGCCCCCTATAACCACTCCTTTTCGCTTTACTGCTAGAGCCGCAGGAGACGTGGGTCAGAGGTGACCCCATGATTAGGGGCCTGAAGTGGACAGATAAGCACAAGGACAGAATCTCCCTCTATGTGGATGATGTCCTTCTGTATGTGGCAGCGACCACGACCTCGATCCATAGACTCCTACACATCTTTGCAATTTTTAGTGCCCATGCGCAATACACCATTAATTGGGTAAAGTCTGCTTGTTTCTGCTCTGGGGTCCGGTACCGCGGATGCCTATAGACACCAATATTACAATGGGCACTGAGGGCTTTTGCTATCTTGGCATCTATATCACTCCCAACCCGACCCATTTTTATGACGCTAATCTCCAACCCCCATAGGTTAGATTTAGGAAAGATGTACGTCACTGGCGGACACTACCTCTCATTTTACTAAGAAGAGTGGCGCTGTTTAAGATGCTAGCTCTCCCTCGTTTTTTGTATGTATTGCACAACACTCCTCATAGAGTCCCCAACGCCTATTTTGTTAGTGTGGAGAGTGAGGTCAGAACTCTCTTTTTTTGTTTGTTAAATCTGTTTATTGAAAAATTCACAGTCTTACACAGCCTCACGCCTACAACCCTGGGGCCAGCGGTTTGTCGATAATTAACAATTTGCACAGCTACGAAGCCAACAACCCGAGGGGCAGGCAGCGTTGAGAAGTCAAGAGACTGTATGGGCATTATGTTATCGGTGTACAATAAAACATCTAAAATGAAATCATCATAACTTACTGCGGTCAGTGGTTTACATTGCACATATAAAATTTTAAGGTCATTTATATAAGAATGTTACAGTCAGATGCGGTACCCATCTTACCGGTTGGTGCCAGGCCCACCATCCTTCCCACCTAAACAGACTGTACTCCATGTACGTCAAGAAGCCCCCCTAAACACTCATTGAAGAAAAGACCGCTCGATGTGTGCTACAAGCACCAAATTATTGAACTGAGGAGCATGTATTATCTGCAGGTTCTGCATCCCTGTTAAGCAAGTATGTCGTGTAAAGCCCCCAAAAGTTCTTAGGTCTACTCCGGGGCGGAAGCAATTCGCTGACATTCTCGGATTGTGTACAGTAATAGAGCATATCTTGTGACCACTGTGATACAGTAGGGGTAGGTCCTCTCCGCCAGCACATTGCAACCCTCCACTTCGCCCTGAGAAGAACCATGTCCACCAGTCTGCGTGTCGCCTTAGGCAGCGTTTTAAAATATCCCAAAAGAGCTAATGCAGGATCAGGAGAGAGCTCCAAGTCTAAAATTTTCCCCAATTCTAGAAAGATAGTTTCCCAATATTTAAAAATCCCAGGGCACTGCCATGCTAGATGCATAAAATCTGCAGTTTGTGCGTGACAACTGTCGCAAGTTGAATCGTCCCTTAGACCGTACCTGTATAGTCTCTCTGGGGTATAGTACACTCTATTCACAAACTTGAAGTATATCAGTCTATACCTACCATGTAAAGAGATACGTCTCGTGCTAGTGTAGAAGTAGGTCCACATAGAGTCATCTATTGTAAGTTGCAGATCTCGTTGCCAAGCCAGTCTGGCTTTAGTATAATGATTTGCTCTGTGAGACATGGCTAACTTATATATATATGAGAGTCAGTCTTGCGAGGAGTCTTTGTTTTAATGATATATGACAGTTCAAACACCTCTGGGGGTTCTTGCAGGTCATCCCCCAGAGGTCAGAACTCTTATGGGACGGGAAGAACCCATGCATAGTGACACACAAGCTTACCAGAGGGTGGTACGATGGAGGGATTGCGTTGCCTGATCTGAAACAATACTACTGGGTCTCCCAGCTTGCAGTGGTTAATCAATGGGTCTTTGCCCCTCCGTTGGAGCCAGCATTTCACACAGATAGATGGGTAATGTCCAAGGAAGGATAGCAGTGTGCACTGTATTTTAATCCCAAAATATCGTACCTCACAGGCCCCACCGCCCACACAGTGACACTCTGGCATATTGTGACTAAGAAACTGGGTTGGCACAAGAAACTAACTCTGCTCACTCCCCTGTGGAAATCCGAACAGCTTGGTACACTGAATAGATGCACGGGGTTCGACAAGTGGGATTTTATTGACATTTCCTCAGTAGGGGACCTTTGGAAGCGAAATGCTATGATATCATTCGCTGATCTCCAAAAAGAATATCAGCTGGCCGGATCCGAGACATTTCGCTATCTTCAGATCCGACACGCAATCACCTCCATTGTCACAAGTGGCGAGGCATTGCCTGAGGCCTCCCCACTGGAGGATCGACTTTTGACGGACAAATTGACAAGTTAAGCGATTTTGCTCACTTATCGCATACAACTGAACAATAGACCGGATCCACTGGTCCGACTTCGACAACTGTTGGAAAAAGACCTAGGTTACTTAGAGGACGATGACTAACAGGAAGCTATTCCCCCCCCCCCCTCCCGGGAGGTTGCCATTCCAATGCGTCTCCGACTTGTCCAGCTCAAAATTCTACAGAGAACATATCTAGCCGCACACATACTGATTAGTATGGGCCGTCGACCAGATCCTAATTGCCTTAGGGTGTGTGCATCCGAAGGCAACTTCTATCATATAATCTGGGAGTCCCCGAAGTTACAGCCTTACTGGGAGAAAATTGATTCCGAACTAGCGAGGGTAAGTGGCTGTGTTTATTGAATGTGTGGGAAGCCACGGACCTGACTCAAACAGAGCGTAAATGGGAGTCTTTGGGATTTGCTCTGGCTAAACGAAACGTGGCCCTGGGGTTGGGGACCGGAGTTCTACCTAAATACTCAAAATGGGCTGATAATATGGACAATGCCATGATCGCGGTTGTCCCGCGAAATGGGATCAGAAAATGGGCAAAGTGGAATATATCACGGGGTGAAATTTGTGTTTCTCCTTCAGTTGAATGTGCAAGAATGCCTTTGACATTGAGGCTCTTCCTGTCTAATGTTATATCGAGATGCGATGTGATTTGTAAACGTGTACAAATGCTCTTTTTTGCTTTGTCATTGCAACGTGGCTTCGTGGCCTGTCATTGTACCATCACCACTGTTTAATAATTTTTTTTTAAACTACTACAGAATGGCCTCACATTTGACGGCGGGGACATTACCTTCATGGTAAAGGCACACAAACCATATAGAACAAAGCTATTTTACTCCTGGGTTACATTTCCTGCTGAAGATGATGGAACACAGGTATTTCACGAATACACTGAAGATGAAATACCAGATGAATACACTACATATGAGGCAACTGAAATTTGTCTCACTTACCAAAAACATATTAATTGGTTTAAAGGCGCCCTTCCCATACTATACAAAATGTGCAACTGGGTCCGCTCAGCAATGAGGGGGTGATATGTCCAGTCCTAGCTGGTTACACACCACATCCCGGTATGCACTGGTTGACCGCATCCAAGCTGCGTAGATTATACAATAATCTAGTAACGATATATAGATGCCTTGCTCAGTTTGTAATGCGAACATTTAAGAAGCACCACCACAATTAGCTACACCAGGCATTAGCCTACAAATATTGAATGCAGTCAGGGGTAAGGTTTCCACTAAGAGGGAAGAAATTCCATTTTGGATTGCACAAACAACAAAGCAGCTTGAAGCAGTGTTTCTCCTTGCGGGCCTGCAGTATAAATACAGAACACTAACCATGTGCTTTCCAATGGGGATGGCTCTTCCAGTAGAGGACTGTGCCACGTGGGGTATGGTCTTTGTTGCAGTATATACCAGAACACAATGTACCCCTTCCTTGGCAGTTCTCCCTGAAGTATTAAAACTGGTCCAGAATGAGCATGGGTACCACTTGCCCGGGATTTAGGGATAAAACTGATGGTCAATGTTGCTGCGGTATCAGCCATAATGTTGAGCAACAGTAAAGGTGACGCAGCAGCATTAGCTATACGCCAATGCCTAAAGTAGTAGCAGGAGCTACTACTGATGCTACACTGGGTAGCGATCATTTGGGAGCCAGGCAAGGGAAACCACAATTGAAAAGTAATCCTGAAAAGGACAACTCTAAGCAACAACGGACTCTTCAACGACGAAGAAGTGGGACAATAATATAAACAAGGATCATGATCACGGGTTGGGTCTCCTACACAGGAATCTACAGAAAAAAATTACAACATACGTAAGTGTGATAATGTTAAACTGCCTGATGGCCGCCTCCCGACCTCCACCGGCGCTTGTACTGGTGGCAGCTCTATATTTTACCCACATCTAGCACGACCACATATCAGGCCAGTCTATGGGGTGCAGTAACTGAAATAAACCATGCCCTGATACGACAAGCCAGGTACATCTATACGCTGCAGTATGAGGGCCGCCCTTGGGACTTTCTCTTGCTGGAAGCACGGACCTCCATCGTCTGGGCCCATGCCAAAGGCCGTCAAGAGGATATGGTGTGCCACAAACAGAATATGATGGCAAAGGGAGCTAGGGCATACAACCTGAAGGTGTGCGAGGATGCGAGACAGGAGGTGGAACAACACTAAAGGCCCACAAGGACAGAATTTTGGCAGCAATCTGCGATACAAAATTAATACTGGAACAGAAAATTGAAACCATGGCCCAGGATATGGGCCTGCTGCAGGCAGATCATGAAAAAGGAGTAGTTTCTGTCCTGTAACTCCAGTTCTGTAGTAGGGGTATCTCTGTTATAGTCATAATCTAGTGAATAGTCCCGCCCATGTGCGTGGACCCCGGCAATCAAAAATAATCTCTTAAGTTGTCAAAATAATGCAGAAACTGCAAGACACTTAAGAGAGAATTTAAAGACAAATAATGCAGCCTATATCCACAGGCTACACTGTCCAGTACTTCAACTAGAAATTCCACCAAAAATCACCACACACAGCTCAGCCTGCTGGTTTCTACCATAGAGAAACCTGCCTCCCCCAGTCAAAGACTCAGGAATGATAGAGAGGAAGGTAGGGACAGACAAGCCCCATAGGCTGCCATTATGTGGCTTAAATAGGATACTGTGCCTTTAAGAGAACTTTCCAGACTTCTCCCAGTATCCCAGAATGCATAGCAGGTCCAACTTACTTTCAGTTCTTTTTGAAGGCGTATAAAACGCCAGACCTGCAGCATTGGTTACATGAAGAATTCTCCACCGGGGAGGAGGGAGGGCGCTTATGACTATAACAGAGATACCCCTACTACAGAACTGGAGTTACAGGACAGAAACTACTCCTTCTGTAGTAGGGGATCTCTGTGTATAGTCATAATCTAGTGAATAGAATGGCAAGCCCATCCACACAACAAAGCGGCGGTGGAGAGTAAATACATAATGCCACTACTGTGCGAACAAATTCCGCAGCGAAGCCTGTCCAACCTGAGCGTCTGCCCTGGCGTCAGTGTCCAGGCAGTAATGCTTAGCAAAGGTATGAACCGACTTCCAAGTGGCTGCCTTGCAGATCTCAGCAATCGGCACATTACGGAGCAGAGCCGTCGTGGCAGCTTTGCCCCTGGTGGAATGAGCCTTAGGCTTACCTCCTAAGGTCTTATTAGCCTTCTGATAACACAATTGTATGCAGGACACAATCCACCTAGAGATGGACTGTTTGGAGGTCGCAAGACCTGTCCTGACCGATCCATAATTGATAAACAACTGGTCAGACCTACGAATATCTTTGGTTTTATCCAGATAAAATTTCAACACCCTCCTAACATCCAGGGAATGGAGAGACCTCTCCGCTGGGGATGAAGGGTTCTGAAAAAACGTAGGCAAAGTTATAGTCTGGTTGACATGAAAATCAGAAATAACCTTGAGAAGAAATTTAGGGTGAGTACGCATAACAACCTTAGCAGCATGAAATACAGTATAAGGTTCATTACAACACAACGCTTGAATTTCACTCACCCTGCGGGCCGATGTAATGGCCACGAGGAACGCCGCCTTCCAGGACAGGTGCTGCAACGAAGCCTTATGAATAGGTTCAAAAGGTTCCTTCATCAATCTGGACAGCACCACATTCAATTCCCATGAAGGCGAGGGAAGCCTGACAGGAGGGAATACTTTCTTCAATCCTTCCAGAAAATCTTTGATCACAGGGATCTGGAAAAAGGAAGTCTGTGAAGGGCATTTCCTGTAGGCAGTCAATGCAGCCAGATGAACCTTAATGGAATGCACATTAAGGCCAGACTGCGCCAAATGTAAAAGGTAAGGAAGGATGACATCTTCCTTACAGGTCGTAGGATCATGGTTCTTAGACTGGCACCAGATACAAAACCTCTTCCACTTGTAAGCATATGAAGTCCGAGTGGAAGGTCTCTTAGACTCCTTCAGTATGTCCATGCAATCATCGGGCAGATTCAGATGGCCATATTGCACTATCTCAGGAGCCATGCCGCCAAACTCAAAGACGAGAGGTTGGGGTGTAACATCCGTCCCCCGAACTTCGTGAGAAGGTCCGGCCTGCACGGCAACCGAATGTGAGGAAGGAGAGACCGGTGAAGTAGGTCCGTGAACCACCACTGCCTGGGCCACTCCGGGGCGATGAGTATCATCCGAGCCCTGGACCGGGCCAGCTTGATGAGCACCGCCGGAATCAGGGGAATGGGAGGAAAGGCGTACAGAAAGTTGTTCGTCCAGTCGATCCACAACGCATTCCCCAGCGTCCCTTGCTGGAAGTACCTGGAGGCGAAGTCTCTGCACTTGCTGTTTTCGGCGGTGGCGAACAAATCTACGTCTGGAGTTCCCCACCTTGCGAAGACTTCTCCTAGTACTTCGTCGTTTATGACCCATTCGTGGTTTTCCTGAAGCAGTCTGCTCAGTGCGTCTGCCTGAACATTCTGCACACCTGGTAGATGGGTGGCCGTTATCGTCAGCCCTCTGGCCAGGAGCCAGTGCCAGATCGCCTGCGCCTCCTGTGACAGAGTGCGCGATCTCGACCCCCCCTGCTTGTTGAGGTAATACATCGTGGTGGTATTGTCCGTCTGTACAAGCAGAGAGTTGGTCCGGAAGGACGGAAGAAAGGCCTTCAGCGCCAAGTGAACAGCTCTGAGTTCCAGGAAATTGATGTGATACGTGGCCTCCATCGGTGACCACGTGCCTTGAATCTGCAGAGTCCCGGAGTGCGCTCCCCATCCCAGAAGAGATGCATCCGTCACGACAGTCTGCGTGGGAATGTCCTTGTGAAAGGGAACCCCTCTGAGGAGATTCTCCGCCGAACACCACCACTTCAGGGACTGAAGAGCATGCAGCGACAGGCGAATCTTGTCGTCCCAAGATCCTTTCCTCTGATCCCACTGGTCCTCCAAGCACTCCTGCAACGGTCTCATGTGCAGCCGTGCGTGTGGCGTCAGGAAGATACAAGAGGCCATCGATCCCAGTAGAGAAGACACCGTCCTCACTGTTGTAGATGGAGTCGTCATAAGAGCCTGAGCCTTCCGAAGGAGTGATAATCGTCGCTCTTCCGAAGGAGACACGCTTGCTGACAGCGTATCGATGGAGGCTCCCAAGTACTGTATGCATTGGACCGGAGTCGGGACAGACTTGGCCATGTTGATGTGCAACCCCAGCTTGTTCAAGAGAACGCACGTCTTCTGGAAGTGTGCTCGCGCTTCCGAGAAGGAGGATGCCTTGATCAGCCAATCGTCCAAGTACGGGTAGACGAACACCTTGTTCTTCCTCAGGTGTGCCGCTACCACCGCCATGCATTTCGAGAATGTCCTTGGCGCAGACTTCAGTCCGAATGGGAGTACTGTGTATTGATAGTGATTGGTGCCGACTTGGAACCGCAGGAACTTCCTGTGTTTGTGTGCAATGGGCACATGGAAGTAAGCATCCTGTAGGTCTATAGCGCAAAGCCAGTCTCCCCGTTGCAACTGAGGGTAGATCTGATGCAACGACAGCATGCGGAACTTTTCTCTGCGAATCCACTTGTTTGCCTGTCGCAAATCCAGAATGGGCCTGAACTCGTTCTTGTCCTTCTTGCGAACCAGAAAGAACCGGGAGTACAGACCTCTTCCTCTCTGAGACAGAGGTACGCCTTCTATCGCCCTTTTCCTCAACAGGATATCCGCTTCCGCCTGAAGCTCGCGCAGCTGGAACTGCGAGCTGACCGGGGGAATCGCTGGAGGGGGGCTGGTGAACCGAAGACTGTATCCATTGCAAACAATATTCAGCACCCACTTGTCCTGAGTAATTTTTCTCCACTCTGCCAGAAAAAGTTGGATGCTTCCCCCTACCGGAGTGGCTAACGGATCCGGGGGAAGTAAGTTCCTAGGGCCTAGACCCCGCCTGGCCCTTGGGCGCCGGAGCCGACTGCTGGCCTCCTCTGCCCTTCTGCCGCTTCTGGAACGGCTTACGGAACGGCTGCTGCTGTTGCGAGTGCCCCGAAGCCTGTCCCCGTCCTCGGCCTTGTCCTCCGAACCGCCGTTGGAAAGGGCGGTACTGCTTCTTGGTTTCCTTGGGCTTTTCCAGGCCCACAGCCGTCAGCGTTTCGGCCTCCGCCTTCATGCGGGCCATTTCATCATCTGCGTGTTTCCCGAAGAGGGTCTCCCCGGAAAACGGCAGATTGGCCACCCTCTGCTGCACGTCCGGTGTCAGGGACGTCAGCCGGAGCCAGGCGTGGCGCCGTTGGTTGATCCCGTGGCAGAACCCATGAGCAGCCAACAGGGAAGAGTCCGCAGCCGCGCTGATTATCTGGTTGGCCACCAGCATCCCCTCACTCAGGACCTCCATGAAGTCTTCACGCTGCTCCCGAGGTAGATGTTCCGCAAAGCGCTCAAGGGAGTCCCAGAGGGCGCGGTCGTAACGCCCCAACAGAGCCGTGGCACTCGCCGCTTTCATGGATGTCGCGGAAGTCCCACAGATCTTTCGCCCCGCCGAGTCCATCCACCTAGACTCCTTGTCCGGGGGGACCGTGGAGGTCGGAGTGGTGGCGTGCTGCTTGCGGGCCGCTGTGACGATGACGGAGTCAGGCGGAGGCTCCGCTCTCAAGAAGGCAGGATCCGAGTCGGGAGCCCGGTATTTCTTTAGTAGCCTGGACGGGGCCGCTCTCGTCACAGCCGGGGTGAGAAACAGCGCCATAGCCGGTTCTTCCAAGCCCGGCACCAAGGGCAGGAGGGGACGAGACATGTGCCTCTGATGCAGAGTCTCGAAAATGACGGACGTCTTCGGAGTAGGCACTGTCAGTGTAATGCCTAGCTTCGCCGCGCCCCTCAACAGGACGTCTTGAAAGGCAACCAGGTCATCTATCGGGGACACTCTGGTGTCCGGCGACCCCGACAGCGTAGGTGAATAGTCCCTGGTCCCAGACGATCTCGTTCGAGAGCGAGATTCGCGCCTCCTATGGCGGTGTCTCGACCTCGTGGAAGATCTGCGCCTAGAGCGAGAACGAGACCTGCCAGCTCTAGGGCGCTCCTTCGGTTTGCGAGGAGGGGTCTTCCGTGGCTTCTCACGGGGACTCTTCGGATCCTCCCGGGGCTTCGGTTTCGGGGTCCCCTTGGGAGGAGCAGGCAGTGACGGCAGTGAAGTGGACCTCGGCGGAGGAACCACCGGCTGCGGGGTGGGCCCATGCGGTGGGACCGGAGGTGGAGCAGGATCCCCCGTAGGAAGTGGTGGTATGGGCGGAGGGTCCTCCTTCGGTACGGGTGGAGGAGTAGGAGTCCTGGGTCGAGATGGAGTGTACACTTCCGAGTACACCGAGCCCGGTGACCCTTTAGGGGACGGTTGCGGAGAGCCATCCCCATCCGCAGGCGACCTCTTCCTCTTGCGACCACTGGAAGTGGCGTGACTCCTGGGGCTAGAGCCCCCTCTGCGTCGCTTGGGAGAGGGAGATCTACTCCTCGACGCTGACCGCTGTCTGCTGGACGCAGAACGACGCTTCTCCGGCGTCGAACGGCGCTTCCTGGACTCCGGCGTCGAACGTCGTCCCCTCGACGTCGACCCTCTCATCCTCGGCGTCGATCGTCGACTCCTCGACGTCGATCTCCTCTTGCGCGACCTCTCACGTCGCCCTCTCGACGTCGGGCGGTCCGCCCTCGACATCGATCGTCGTCGTCGCCTTGATGTCCCCGACGTCGAGGAGCCCCTCGACGTCGATCGGCGGTGTCGCCTCGACGACGATCGGCGGTGTCGCCTCGACGACGACCGACGGTGTCGCCTCGACGGCGAGCGTCGGTGCCGCTTCGACGGCGAGCGCCGATACACGTCCCTGCGCCTTCGGCGTCGGTATGAAGACCTCGACGTCGACGAAGACGATGACGTCGACGGCGGCTTCGACGTCGGCTTCTCCTTCGCCGTCGAGCCGTCACGCCGTCTCGACCCGGAGCCCCGGGGAGACGGGGAGCACGCCGTCGTCATCCCTCTCGACGCCGTCGTCGAAGCCCTCGACGTCGACGGAGAATGGGATCGTTGGCTGGACTTCCTGCCCCGGGGAGCCCCCCAGGGGCCTCAGCAGAGGCAGAGGGATCCTTCCCAGGCTGCCCAGACCCACCTGCAGCACGTTGGCGCCTATCCTCCAGGCCAGCCAGCCTGATCTTCAATCTGTCCCTGAGGGTCCTAGCAGAAAGTTGCTGGCAGATAACACACTCCTCAGGGCCATGATCTTCTGGAAGGCACACGATGCAGACATCATGGGGGTCGCTTTTGGCCTTCTTCCTCTCACATGCTGGGCACTTAACAAAAAGGCCAGGCATTTCGGAGCCCCAAAACGCCTAAAAAACAGCACAAAAGTGAGAAGAGAACACCAAGCAGTAACTGCAACACTTTTAAAAGTCAAAAAGTGCAAAAACGAATTCAATAAACCCTTGAAAAAGGGAGAGCTCAATGCCAGGGTCCTGTAAGCAGGAGCCGGAAAAAAGAACTGAAAGTAAGTTGGACCTGCTATGCATTCTGGGATACTGGGAGAAGTCTGGAAAGTTCTCTTAAAGGCACAGTATCCTATTTAAGCCACATAATGGCAGCCTATGGGGCTTGACTGTCCCTACCTTCCTCTCTATCATTCCTGAGTCTTTGACTGGGGGAGGCAGGTTTCTCTATGGTAGAAACCAGCAGGCTGAGCTGTGTGTGGTGATTTTTGGTGGAATTTCTAGTTGAAGTACTGGACAGTGTAGCCTGTGGATATAGGCTGCATTATTTGTCTTTAAATTCTCTCTTAAGTGTCTTGCAGTTTCTGCATTATTTTGACAACTTAAGAGATTATTTTTGATTGCCGGGGTCCACGCACATGGGCGGGACTATTCACTAGATTATGACTATACACAGAGATCCCCTACTACAGAACTAGCGGCTAAGGTAGTGGACGCAGAATGATCCTTAAATGAGATTACGTTGCTAATCATAAATCACGCCACGAAGATAAGTCATCTGCAATCGGAAATCAACATGGTGGCAGCCCGATTGGATGATGCAAAGGGCCAATCCAGGTGCAACAATGTATGTCTAATTGAGGTCCTGGAACACCAGGGCCCCAGCACAAAACTATATTTAAAACAACAGATGCTGGAGACAGTGCTTGGGAGTCAGGCCTCCAATATGTATATGGTAGAACGTGCTCACAGAGTCCCGATGTGGCCACCTTCACTAGGAGCATCATCAAAGCTGATAATTTTAGACTACTAAATTTCAGGGACCGAGACTGCATTCGACAAGAAGCAAGAACTAAGGGCTTGTGGATGATAGAGGCAAGCAAGTCAGGTCAATATGTACCCTGACTACACCACAGCAATCCAAAAGCAGAGAGAGACTTTTTGGTCGATAAAAAAAACTTGTGAGGTCTAAATTTAAAATATGATTTGCTAGTCCTTGCAAAACTAAGAATATCCATAGCGTGGGATTCCTTGTTCTTTCCCACAGCAACTGAGGTTTGGGACTGGTTGGCGCTCAAGGACTACCTGGAGCTAGGATTGGCTCAGAGGAGCCGGCACCAGGAATGGTGGGAGTGGAGAACTATCTGCTCCATTAAACAGAGAAGTAAGGGAACTCCCATAAAGGACAAACCCCACATGGAACAATTGAAAGTGGTGCAGAAAGTCCAGAAGGGAAGTCCATGGTCAGCGAACAACAAATGGTTAACACTGGCGACAGACTCCCCAGAATCAGGAGACAGTGATATAGTATCTGGGGATGGCATGGAGGATTCGGTACGCCAGTGGTCACCCTCATGACAGTAAACAAAATTGTCTAGGGGCCCTAACCAGGGGATACTCACCCTGGAGAGACTGACTTCAGGAACCCCGAATTATGAAGCCCAACAAGCCGGAGCGGACAACAAACGGGGAGCTGCAGGACCCAGTATTAACTCACAGAGCTGCAAGACATTTGGGAGAAGTATAACATGTTTGAGGAAGGGGACAGGTATCTTGGGCACTGGAGAGGTGGGTAGTAGCAAGCTTGCCGCACGAAGTGACAGGGAGGGTTATGGAATTGGGGAGAGCATGGGAAGGACAGTTTGGGGGGATAGTGGGTGGATGGAGACAGAGAGTCAATCAATGGACATATCCTTACGATGTACCTGGACACAGTGATACCGGGGCCACACACAACAGAACACAACATCTTAACAGTAAGGTTGGAGCATTTGCAAAAAACTGAAAGGGGCATGGTATCCAAATTTCTGGCCAGGCACATGCCAGACATTCTCCTTTTTCAGGAGACCCATTTACTGGACAACAATTGTGGCTTCCTGGGCAAGGGTAGAAGCACCTTGCTAGAAAATGAAGGATTCACAGCAGGTTCAAGGGGCACCTGTATATTTGCTCGTAAATCTCTTTCCATACCAAGTGACCAAGAAGTGGGTAGATACCCAGGGATACCTGGGGGGGTACCTGAAAGGAGTGAGAAAGTATATGTTACATCATGGTACATCCTGCCAGGCCTCCAGTCTCTGGGTCTCGATAGGATGTTGGACTGGATAACGTCCGTAGCTGAGGCACTGCTAGTGGTGGGGAAGATCTTAACCTCACCCTTCATGGGGCTGTGGACGAGGTGGTCGGTGCGGGGAGGGGACATAGGGAAGATGCTAGGTTGAGGAGCTTCCTGAAGGTTCTAGGACTAGAGGATCCATAGTGAATCCCCATCCCAGTGAGAAACAATATGGCTAAGGCGTTGCAATCATTGTCCTAGACTGATCATTCCTGGTCCAGCGGGGCAAATGGGAAGGTTCAGAAATGTTAGGTATTTACCAAAGAGAATTTCATATCACTCACCATTAACTATGCAACTGTTACAGACCATATCATACGTGGGTGCTGGATGGAGACTAGACACATGAATACTAACGGAGTGGTCATCAAAAAGCTTCATGTAGAAGGTCACAGGCACATACGTTAAGAAGAATAAGGGTTTGGTGGATTATAAAGTGGGAGACATACAAAGCAGTGGTACTTGCCCGGCTAACTGAACATATGGTAGGCAAGAAGAGCGAAACAGAAGAGGCCTGTAGGGAGCTGGAGGAAAAGCTATCAGTATAGGAGGCCCAATACATGGCACAACCAAATGAGAAGTTGGCCACCCAAATAGAAGCCTAGAGAGCAGATTAGCACAGCAGGAAGCCAGGTCAATATTTACAGCCAAACAACATAGATTATATAAAGTTGGGAATAAAGCAAAATATGAAAATAACCACGGTTTGCGACTTTATCCAATAACAATTACAATTCTGACTTATCAACTACATTGATTTCATTTCTGCCACCGATTAATACCAAACTGATCAATTCTGCAACACAATTCAGTGGCATATTTTCTTTAGGAAAAAGGATTGAGCATTATTACAATCTGTATTTAGGAGCTTCTCCTGCTGAGCATAAATAAAAGACTGGTTACTGCTCAGACCAAACAAGTCACCTCTGTAGAACAGAAAACAAAGCAGTAATTCATGCATGAAAATAATGGGAGCTCAATGCTTAATTTGAGGCAGTGGTTGCAAGTGGAAACCACTGGCACACTTTTTCTAGAGACCAGCATTTAATTTTCCGCCACAGACTTGGATCGAGAGCAAGCAAGAGAAAAGCACAAAAGGGGCGAATGCAACAGTGACAAAGGGAGAAAGCAGGGATGACGAGAACCTGCAAGCATTAGAAAAGTGCCTGCGAGTGTCTGGTTTAAAGAAGCATGGGGCGGAATCAACACTAGCCAGCCTTGGAATTTGGCACCCAAACCTTCAGTAGCACTGAGAGCAGTCTTATGAACAAAACATTAGGCCCGGCACGTATCCTTTTACAAATTAAGCACTCTAGCAGCTTGAGAAAATAAAGTAGATTATTTTTCAAAGGTCACATACTAATGCATAATGGTGCACAACATGGTCTATAAGTCAGCATTTCTTCTTATATTAATTTAGTTAAAGATTGAAATTTCAATTAAAAAAAACATTTTATTTTATTTAATATGGAATCTGCAATACATTCCTCGTACAAGCGAGAATATTTGGATAACATCTTATCGAACAGAGCAATAAGGTATACAGAGATGGATAGATTGTACAGTTACGCTCACTACATCTTATCGTCTCAGCCATGGTCTACAACAGGAGGGGTACATAATTAACCTCCCAATTCATTCTATTTGCCCGACACCCTCCCCCATTTCTTGGGGCACCCTCTGTGATTATATGTGGGCTTTTCAGCCACCATGATCATATCCATGTCTTTACGCCACTCTGTCACTGTTGCGTTTGTGCTGCTCCCCAATTCTGAGCAATGTTTCGCTTCGCTACGGAATTTCAATATTTAACCTTAAAACACGCAACTGCCCAATAGATGTAAAGACAGCAGTTCCCAAAAACCTGCTGCTGATATCCCAGCTATCGGTTAGTTGTTGGCAAATGAATTTCACCCCCAGATGATTGCAGGAGGTGTTGTGCAGGTCTAGAATGATGGCTGGGCCCACTGAGGCGCAGAGAGATTTCTTAGTTGTTTTCCTTTATGTTAGGTGGACACAGCACATCAGGGCTCGTCGTGTGGTGTTAACATACTGGCCAGGTGTTTACAGCTGATAGCCAATCAATTGATATATGCTGACAAACCTACATTTATAACATGTTGCTTTATTTCAACCCTTGATGTTACAACATTTTACAGTCAAATTTAGAAAACATGCAAACCTGCAATATTTTAAAGAATTCCTATTTTGAGTATTTGAAGAGAGCATTGTGAAACAATTAAGTTCCTTAGACATCCAATGTATATTCTAAAAAAAAGGGAAAAGAATATTCACCCCTTTGCCCGGGATCAGTGAAAGAGAATCGATTTATAAACTCTAAAGAACTGAATTGAAACCCAGGGTCTTAGTCGTAGAGCATCATGCTTGTCTTTCACCCTGTATTTCGCTCTATCACCTTTCCCCTACGTTCGTGCTATAGAGATACCAGATACATACATTGGAAAAAGATGTAAAATTTGTACAAGATCATTTGACCTGTTTCAGGGAAAATTTCGGAACCAATTTTGGAGACAAAAAGCATTCAGATGCGTTAAGACAAACATCTATTTGGCTGACATGAACTTCTAAAACTGATAACAGAAATCAAAACGTATAAAGCACGGTATGAATTTCAGACTGCGGATAAAGACAAAGTTTTGAAAGATATCATGAGAGCAATGGATGAATCGGACCAAAGTGAGCCTGCAAGGAAACGTGCAAGTGGTAACGTTTCCTCACTACACCATTATTTTGCTATTCTAATTGAAATATTTATTACGATTTTAAAGACGCCCCTTCTCTTTGGCTTCATTCAGAAATCTCACTGAACCATAACGGATGTCTGCTTTGGTGAGAGCAATGCAGCAAAGGCATCTTCCACGCAGAAATAATATACAATTGAAATACCAAATGTAAGTAGCCATTAGTGATCTTTAACCTCTCCAACTTTACAGTTCTGTATATTTGTATCAACACTTTTGCATTGTTTTAATACATTAAACACAAATGGAACTATGTAACAGAATCTCAGAGCCCAGAGCACGCAGGAGTAGTGATGACATCTTTGTTTCCTTTCTGGACAAGTTTTAACACATCTGTAATATGCACTCGTGTGAATGGTGGAATGACGTATAAAACCTGTGCTGCACCAATATTTGAAGTAGAAGGTTTGATTTCTTTGAACAGCATGTGAAAGTAAAATTCAATGTATTTTTGGAAGAAAACATTGCATTCTTTAGAAAGTAATCTTTTCAAAAGCCGCTGAAAATTAGGTCTGAAGGCTATTCTAAAGAAAAATGTATTGGTCTGTGGCATCAAACGTTTCAACCATTAACAGATAGCTCATAGTAATAAACAACAACTGGTAGCCAAAAGCTATTTGGTTTTCTGCAGATTAACATTATATGCAGTACAAAAGAAACTCCTCGAATAAACATGGGGAATAACAAGCCTAACAAATAAATTTGAAATTTTGAAGCCTATTGAATTGCACTATTATTCACAACTGGGGAATAAAATTACATCCATACTACTATTATAAAGGAAGAACTTTGAAGCTTTGAGGCGGGTAAACTCAGGAACCACAGCGCCAATCTACACACCCGATACATCGTTGTAATCGTCAGGGTGTGCAGATGGACATAGGCTATATAAACGTAATAAATATACGTTATTTAAAAAATGTACCGAAAAAAAATAGTCCCTTGGAAGAAGCGCTGGCCGCGACGTGCGTGCCCGTCGTGAGGAGCGCGGGGAGGAGCGGCGTCCAGGAGCGCGAGGAGGACCGGCGGACATGGCGCGGGGAGGAGCGGTGAGGAGCGGCAGACAGGCGGTGAGGAGCGGCGGACAGGCAGGGAGGAGCGGTGAGCGGCGGATGAGGTAGGTTATTTAATTAGGAGCAGTGAGCGGCGGAAAAATGAAGCAAAAATGAAAATCGTGAGCAAGAGGAAGCAAAGGGAGCATTACAAAAGTGAGCCAAACGGTGCATTACAGGAGGAAAAAGTTACGTGTGCAGGTTACAAAAGCGTACATCGTAAGCAAGAGGAAGCAAACGGAGCATTACAAAAGTGAGCCAAACGGTGCATTACAGGAGGAAAGAGTTACGTGTGCAGGTTACAAAAGCATAGAAAGTAAACATAGAGGTATAGGAGGAAAAAGTGACGTGTGCAGGTAGCAAGAGGAAGCAAACGGAGCATTAAAAAAGTGAGCCAAACGGTGCATTACAGGAAGAAAAAGTTACGTATGCAGGTTACAAAAGCGTAGAAAGTAGACATAGAGGTATAGGAGGAAAAAGTGACGTGTGCAGGTAGCAAGAGGAAGCAAACGGAGCATTAAAAAAGTGAGCCAAACAGTGCATTACAGGAGGAAAAAGTTACGTGTGCAGGTTAAAAAAGCGTACAAAGTAAACATAGAGGTATAATACTGCAATATATGGAGGAAGGCTCGAGGGGAACCCACGGACAACGTCGGGGCGGGCGGGGGCCCTGAGACCTAATTGCTCCCGGACAACGTCGGGATGGGCTGCTAGTTAGTTCATAAAAACTTACATTATGTTGTTTGCAATAATACTCTTTAGATGCACACATCAAAGCATTAATTGAAGTTAATGAAATGGAGCAATGGCAAAACTCATTTGCTTTTGGACTCCCACTAATCCTGCTGATGGCACTGGTGCTTTGACAACAACGCACCATGAAAATGTGTTAATAAACCTGGTATACATTCAATCTTCTGAAGCATCTACGCCGTGCATAAACATAGAATTAATTACTGAACAGTTATGCTAAAAGAACGAGAAAAACAATACTAATTTTGGGTGATGTATCACTTCATGATTGAAGAAAAAAAGTTTGCACCTACTCTGACCTTGCATTGCCTAGGCTGCAGGATTCTATGTGCCTCTAGTAATAGTGCCTGTCTAGGATTAATAGTGTAGATCACAGCATTAAAAAAAAACAAGCTTACTGAATTTACAATTAATGCCTTAAAATGAAAAAATGACTTGGGAGCAGAAATAGTTGCATCAATATCTTTGAATGAAAGGGAAACACCAAATTCAAAACAGTTCTAACAATCAACAAGACCAATAATGTTACTAAATCCATAGATATGATAAAAATATTGTCACATGTCTCGAACCTTCGGTTGATCAAGGAATTTTAACACATTACAATATTCTAACATGCACCACTAAGATAGGGAGGCTCTTCTCAAACCCAAGGGCAAACTTTTTCATAAATTAAGTGCTCAATTGACAATGCAGGCCTACAAACTAAATGCTGCAAAACCACTAAAAAACAGCTAGGCTCAGACACTTTGGTCAGTTCTAGTGGTCTACAGAGGTTGACATCTATATATTAGTAAGCACTTGAAAACACTTTTGCCCCATACAAGCAAACACATGACTAAAAGGAAGGGGTATTGAAGAGATACACTGTTCTAAAATGAGCTTACCCTGATGTACACCTGCATAGTTTCTTTTTCTTTTTGGGGATTCCGATATTTTTCGTAAAAGTCTCTCCTCTTCTTTGTTTCTTTTAGAATTTTTTCTTTTCTCTCTCTCTTCTCTGCAGGTTCATCAGAGCTGTCTGTAGATGGTTGGGCTGCGGGCTTTACCTTCTCCACTTCAATATAGTTTTCATTGGGATTCAGCACTATCACTGCATAGCCTTCCTGTTTCACAAAGACAAAGTTCCAAATATTAAGCATTGTAGATGTCTCTTACTCTTCAGCACATCAATTGTTGGGGCTTCATACAAAGTATGCTTCATTGTTTTACGAAAAAGAAGCAAAAAAACGAATTTACAGTACGTCCATTGAAGGCTTAGAATAGTCAAAGGCTGATAACATTGTTAAAAAGGTGCACTGTGACCCATATAATAATAATACTGTGATTTATTAAGCGCGAAAGCTACCCCCAACACAGGGGTGTCCCGGCGCTAAAAACACTAGGTAGATAGGCGTCAGAGGCAGAGTGCGTATTTTAGGTCTACAATGCTACTGTCTTGAAAAGCCATGTCTTCAAAGCTTTTTTAAAACAGAATTCTGACTTGGCACTACGGAGAGTGGCTGGGAAGGTGTTCCACAATAAGGCTGTTTTGACCGTGAAGGCTCTTCCACCCAGTCGTGCTTTCTCAAAGCGCGGAGTTTGCAGCCAGTTGAAGGAGTTAGAACGCAACACCTGGTTTTGTTTGTAGGGACAGAGTCTTTCCTTCAGCAAAGCTATGAAAGTTTTAATCCACACCAACAGTGAGACCCTTGTTGGAATAGTGTAACAGATGAAGGCCATTTCATATTGTAACCTTGTTATCAAACAAGTATGTCTTATGCATATTTCGTAATAAAACTGTCTTTATAGTCAAGACTTAAGGCCTCATTGTGAAGGCGGTGGGACAGCCACCGTCAGGCCGTCGGTGGCGGTCCCTCCGCCATCGGCCCATGCCCCTACATATCCCTGTACCATATGGCACACCCAGCATGGTGCCTGCCACATAGTGCAGGGATATGCAAAATGTGTTTATTTTGTACTGCCGCGTGTGCTGCAGCCCACACTCGAAGTCTGTCGCATCCTAATACCAATGGTGAGACCTCTGAAAGCTAGTCAGGCAGTCCCCTTCGCGACAGAGTGGAGGTCGAACAGAAGTCCGACCGCCATCATAATCAGGCCCTTAATTCTTTAACAAAGAAATACAACTGTGCTACTGTCACTAATAAAAATCTTCTATCTCAAACTATTCGTCCCAAATAAAATTTCCCAACGTCAACAAATGTTATACAAAACTGTGCCCGGTTATACATATTCAGGTTAACTGAATGGGGACAATAAACTGGCACCTTCAGACCTTGAACACGTGTCTTTAATTAAACAGAAAATCTAGAACCTTCTGAGGCTAGCACTGAAAGTCAAGATCAAAGTTACAAATTATAAACTGTACTAGTATCTAGATTTATAGATGGTAAAGTATCTTTTTTAAAAAAATGTAATTGTCAATAATCATGGTACAGAAACAAGTTCAAAGATCTACAGGTTTACTATTAACTTCTAGGCGTGAAAGTTGTGTCATTTCTATCGATTCTAAACCACAACTTACACTGACATTCTACTTAACACCATGAACCTGTTATATATGAAGAATCACCAAGAAAAAAGTACACAGTCAATTTTGTGCACACTCCAACAATCAATCTAATATGAAAATAACACGAGCTTAAAAACAAATATATAACAAAACAATTGCTATCTATGTTCTTGAATGCTACATGAATTTTTAAATGAGATGCTTATAACTAATTTTCCGTCTTTTTGCCGTTTTAAACAGAAGTAATTGCCCACATAGAACAACATCAAGTCGTTAAAACACCTCTTTTCACTGGTATATCTAACGGTCCACGAAAATGCATACATTCAGACAAGAGCTTTATGTTTTCACCAGAAATCTGCCTTTTACATAAGCCAACTTTCGTGGTATGACCCTTTGGAACCGTTTATTACGAAAAGCACTTCTGGTACACAACTCACAAACACAACATCCGCAGCTAAATGTGTCTGGGATGTGTGAGTGGGCTTTGAAATGGTTCGTTGTTTTGCTTAAAAGAGAATTAGCCTTCACATTTCAGGCCCGGGCCATTCCGAAAACGGCACATTATCATCTCAATAAGCTGCAAAGCATTGGACCAGTTCAAGCACAAAGATATTACCCACGTGCGAGCAATTGTAACATCTCATCTATTGTCTCCAACACAGCATAGTCAACCCTCCCTGACAAAACCATTACCCAGCACCAGAAAGCGCAGAATGGGGGCATTAGACTTATTTGTCGGCTGAAATGCTATGATTATATCGCCCTAGCTAGACAAAGGATCTGGTAGATATCCACCCATCAGGGTACAGACTTTAAGGTGTGATGTATGTTACAGAAGTCCGCCATGATGGCTTTCCTCACACTAGATAATTATCAAACGGAACTAAACATCATATGCCTATACTATGACTTGCAGGGCTATGTACTAGTCTCTTGGGGTATGAGGACACCTTCTCACTATGCCTGTGTGATACCCTGGAAAATTCCATGGCTCAAAGTATGGTGGAGA
Source organism: Lissotriton vulgaris (assembly GCF_964263255.1). Classification (NCBI taxonomy): domain Eukaryota; kingdom Metazoa; phylum Chordata; class Amphibia; order Caudata; family Salamandridae; genus Lissotriton; species Lissotriton vulgaris. The sequence continues at coordinate 627,037,650 of NC_141689.1, forward strand.
AAAGATCACGGTGCATTAATGCAGAATTTTGGAACAATATGCCACCAGACAAATGGTGCAGGAACACAAAATCCTGTGTTGCAGCTAATATTCGTTTCATTGAATAGTAGTTTAGAACTTACTTGCATCTTGGAGGCGAAGAGTAATTACTATTTATTTTATGTTTGTATTTTATAATGATGTTCTTGTGTATTTGTGAACATGGTTGTGCTTTATGATTGCTGCAGTGTGCTTAGAAGCAGACTTCATGTCTTCAAAAATGAATAACCTCACGATAAAGGCCTTTACGACAAGGAAAGTTTTTTTTACGTGCTTTTCATGATCTCTCCCAAATTGCTTCATTTTGGCAAAGAAAAGAAAACAAGCATTGGCATAGCCAACAGGTCTCGCCTTTGGGACCTTATAAGTATTTAGCCATGCAACAGTTGATGGTGTTGCACCAAGGATATTGTGCTGCATAACTAAATACTTATAATGTCCTGTATATAATCCCCTGTAAATGTTGTAGTGTGCCTGGTGTGTTGCTGCTGTGTGTGTGTGTTACGCAAACACTTTACACATTGCCTCTGGGATAAGCCTGACTGCTCGTGCCAAGCTACCAAGGGGGTTAGCAGGGGTTATCATCAGTGTGTAACTCCCTTGCTCTGACTAGAGTGGTGGTTTCTGCCTGGCTTTGGCGCAAGCCTTAGCCAACCAGAAATCATATTTCTAACATTGGGCCACCTGAGGTAGGTAAAAGCAGCTGCTGGCAGCAGCAGTTCCCTGGCTGTCCTGCTCCATGAATGGATTTGCACTTGATCCCAGACTTGGAGCGCAAACGAGAGAGCTGCTGGGGGCCCGGCACCTCCTGCATTAGCAGTTGGAGCAGGAGATTACTGGCTGCGATATTTGGAAATGGGCGTGGAGCGACAGAAAGTGGCGGGATGGGAGAGAAAAGAGCCAGAGTAAAAGAATTGAAAAAAGCCTATGAAAATGCAGTGAACGAAAGGTGTAAGTCGCCTAAGAAGAGCCTAGTTAATTATGTAACCACATTGAGGGTGAGTAGGAAAGCCTGCATTTTTGCTGGTGAACTGCTCTTTATTTTCGTATTATGTTTCACTCTGTACTTTATATCTATTCACAGCTGAATATCCTTTTGGGTGCGTAATCAGTTGATTCCTCCCCTGCAGCGCCGCATTCTGTTCTTTATGTAAGGGAGTCTGAGTTTTTTCACAAAATGGGTGTAGTGGAACAATTACGAACAACTTTACTGGTAAATAACTAGCTGTAAGGGGCGGTAGGTGTTGTTAGGGGAAAACACGGGAGAGTAACTTAACTGCAAGCAGTGCCGTGTAACGAGTTGCTGTAAAGCCTCAAATAAATAAACAGCTAGACTAAACTTCTTAACACTTATAGTCTGCTAAAACTGGATTTATTTTTCACACAAAAAAGGAATTTTTGTTCCAAACAGGAACGTAAAGCAGGTAAAAATCTGTCAAAGCTATATTTTGCATATTTACAATACCAGCACAAACGTACATGGACAGGCGGGAAAACACACTTAGGCAGAGGCGTAGCTAGAGCTTCTGGCGCCCAGGGCTATCCCTCAGATTGCCGCCCATGGCAGGTAGCAGGGAGGGCAGGTGCTGGGGAAAAAGGACTGCGGGCAGAGGGGAAAAAGGACTGCGGGCAGAGGTCTGAGAGACACGTAGTATCGCCGCTAATAGTTACCTCGATCATGCAAGTTACATGCACATAAAGGACATGGTCCAAGGCTACACAGTAGGTAGGAAGACACATCTTTTATATCTTTCACAAGCTCCCTCTGTGGTTTTCACTTTTCAAAGAAAGCAGGGGATGCAGTTGGCACTCAGAGCCACCGTATGCCCAGACCCCTAACTCTTATCTATTCCTTTCAGCAGCCTCAAGCTCTCTTCCTCTTTTCTATCCAGGTGCCTCTTGTTGGACGGACTTAACTCGTTTAAGACCCCAAGATAAATATTTGTAGAGTGTGGACTTGGCGCAAGGGTCTGCACATATCACTTCAATGAAATACGTCATGAGAGAGGATATACAGAGAACACCGACACTTGCATGAGGTAGCTAACCAATTGCATTTACTGTTGCATTGTATTGACCAATGAAGGCACCCAAGGTATTCTTGATGATCAGGTATGGTCAGTTTATACGAGTAAACTCTGGCTCTGCGGATGCGTGGGATTTCGGTGAGTTCGGCAAATCAGAGGTTTCTCTTGGGTACATGGAAGGAGATTCTCTAGTTGACGTACTGGGATCCAGTGTTATGGAGGCATTTGTAGGCGTGGGTGAGTGTTTTGAAGGTTACTCTCTTCTCGACAGGGAGCCAGTGGAGGTCTCGCAGGTGTTGGGTGATGTGTTGCTGTCGAGGGATGCCGAGGACGAGTCTGACTGCGGTGTTCTGTATGGTTTGGAGTTTGCTGTGCAAATACTTGTGAATTCCGTCGTAGAGGGCACTTTCATAGTCCAGTCTGCTAGTTATGAGTGCGTGGGTGACGATCTTTCTTGATTCAGGGAGGATTCATTTGAAGGACTTGCAAAGGATGTGGAGGGTGTTGAAGCAGGTGGTGCGATGGCATTGACCTGTCGTCTCATGGAGAGGGAGGAGTTGAGTTCGATGCCTAGGTTCCTGTGTGTGGTCCGTGGGGGTGGGCGGGCTGCTGAGGCCAGTTAGCCACCAGGTGTTGTCCCATTCGGTGGGGGGGTCCGAGGACCACTGTGTTTGTTCTCTATCACACACTGTTACAGTTACAGACTCCCCCACATCACATTGCTTACACTGTAATGGCATCAGGGTTGGACTGGGACAGACAACTAGGGGCCAAAGTAAAAGTGCCCCCCACTAATGAATTATATTTCTAAAAAGTTGCCTATATCTGCCAACTGGGGCCGTTTTTAACTTGTAAAGACACTATATATAAGTGTTTTGCAAGGCACAGAAGACTATGGATTTGAGCTTGCTGCAGGCAATGTTTGTTTCAATATCAGGGAAATCAACAGTAAAAACCCGGCCCACCAGACCATAAAATAGGCCCACAAACAGCCAGAAAACCGGCCCACACAAAGCCTGATTGCCTAAGAGGCTAGACCAATCCTGAATGGCATCTATCCATTCATCCTTGAAACTGGTTTGGATTACGAATCCACCATCAACCTACAAAGAAGGGTTTAGTATGGCATAAAGTGCATTTGTAAAGTGCTGCGTGGGTTCACCCCTGTGGTATCGTTGTGCGTTTATGAATTCCTAAATCAGTGGTACGCGTTTTATCAACACTGGAAGGGTGAAAGCCTAAGTGGAGCAACCAGGAGTTGAACCTTTGGCACTCAGGTGAAAGACAGACCCTAAAGTGGATGAAATAGTCCACCAAGTCATCAAACACGAATTATAATGAGATGGGTCAATATTAAAAGGGATGTTTCTTTTATTCGCCAAAATATCAACATTTAGCAACTGAATAAGAATATTGAAATAATGGAACATGGGTCCTGATCTAGATCAAAACGATTAAAGACTTTAGACAAGAGTTAAAGAATCAAAAAACCATACAGGGAGACGTGTCAGTCTGTAATTTCCCTTATAGACACTGATCAACGATCGTGTCAAATGACAACAAGGTATATGGTTTTTTCCTCATGTAAAAATGCTTACTGCACTTCACAAATTAAATGCGTTGGGCTGCTCCTCAAAAGCCATGCCATGTAATTCCAGGTCAGTAGGCTCTTGAAAAACAGAAGACGGTCATGAAAGGATTAACCCACTATCCGAGGCTGGACAATGACCAAGGAAATGGGGAGTCCAGCTCACTAACTCTGATATCAGAATCTACAAATGCAAAAAAAATATTTAGTGGGAGTAAAGAATGTGGTCAAATATTTAAATCGGGTGGGCAGGAGGGGACGGGGGTCCAACATATGCCCAGGAAGGCCGGATTCATGCCACATTTTCAGAAGTTCCACACAAACTACAACTGCACACAGTGAACCCCAATGGAACTCATTTATATAAGAACAGATTTGATTGTCCAGAAAATTTCGAATGGCTCAGGTATTCCTGGACCTGCCCTGGTCACCTCATACATATTATCATTGTGAACTTGCCATTAAGCAATTTATTGCAATACAACTTATCTAAACAATCACTCAAATAGAATGACGCCCAACCTCTGAAGGAAAGGAATCAATTTATTTCAACTTTTGAAGGGCTGACAAAATACCATCCGATGCTTGGCACCTCTGCTGGGGGTTTACACTATGAGAGTGTACAACTACAGTTTTTACTCATTCTTGTACACAACCCATTCAAGGACACTTGCAACAAGCGTCGAACTACAGTACAATGATGTGAGATTGTAAAATCCACGGGGTGTTGCCGCGCCCTTACCAGTGGACCTTGACATCGCAGGACCGACGCTGCAGCCAGCCTCCCGCCGCCGCACTCCCTGTCATCCAAGTGCCGCCGAGGAGAGGAGAGCTGAGCTGGTGGGACTTCATTTCCCAGTACCCTCAGCGGCCGGAAGCCGCGCACCGTAATCTCGCGCCAGGAGGCGCATAAAGACCAGCGCTACCCCCGGCAGAGCGGGGGAGATTGTAAAATCCACTGGGGTGTTGCCACGCTTTTACCAGTGAACCTTGACATTGCAGGACCGACGCTGCAGCCAGACTCCCGCCGCCGCACTCCCTGTCATCCAAGTGCCGCCGCAGAGAGGAGAGCTGAGCTGGTGTGACTTCATTTCCCAGTACCCGCAGCGCCCGGAAGCCACGCACCGTAATCTCGCGCCAGGAGGCGCATAAAGACCAGCGCTATCCCCCTGTGTCGCGGGAGCGAGCGGGAGCAGCCCGGGAGAAGCCCGGGACAAGGGCGGGACAGTCTATGACAGTCATAGACAGGAAAAGGCAGGGCTGGGCCATATATCCTGGCCAAATCGTGTCTGGTCCCTCGGAGATTTAGGACATGACTTGATATATTGTCATCTACCTAGTTTGTACTGTTTCTGACTCATTTCGGTTTTATTTCACCCCAGTATTATTAATCTAGGCAATTAGGATAAACCATGCCAAGTGGCACAAAGGAGAAATTCACATCGGGGGTAGGCCCTATTGATAATTACCTGGTGAAGATGGTAAATAAAATCAATAACGATAGGAGGGCCTCTTTGGGAAGGGGTAGTCCACCCAATTCTACCCAAGATCCCCCGATCCACTTGGAGAACCCTCCAGAGACTGCTACCCCTGAAACAACGGATCTCACTGTGGTTACCACGGTGGTAGCCCAGGTTCACACCGAGCCTCCAGTAGTAGACTTAAATCTAGCAAGCGATGACAATGAAGAAGCATTGCCTATCACTAGACCTGTCAGAAATTGCAGGAAACAACAAAATAAAAGGGGGGGAAGCATTCTAAAAGAAGGGTAGATACCCCCTTACTAGCACAGAACAACACAGATGAGTCCACTAAAGTACAGGATGAAAGCAACGTGGCTAATAACACCTTAAGTCCAGATCAATTTTCCCAACTACTTCACTCTCTGGAAGCCAAGTTTGAAGCTAAATTAGAACAGTATGTTCAACCCCTAGTGCGTAAACTCGACAGTGTCACTGCCGAAGTAAAGAGGTTAGGAGGGCTGCTGTCTAAACATTTATCAATGGCTGACAGCATTAAACAGGCGGAGAAGGGCATAGGAGGGCCAGAGCAGGTAGTTAAGAGTCGATAATCAGCAGCAATCTACCCAGCTTACAAATAGAACTGACCCAGTCACAACGGCCCCTACCACTGCAGTGAGTGTAGTCACACGACCAACAACAGGGCCTGATGTTACTTCTAGCATTAATCCGGTAAGGAGAAGTAAATTTATAAACCTTCCTCCAGAGTACACCCCCTACGTAGTTGTCTTAACCAATGTTCCGGCCCATGATATACAATCTGCTCAGACACCTGAGGAATCGCATGACTCCCTTAAAAACAAAACTGTGTCGTGGTTGAACAGGAGGTGTGCTTTCCCTATAAAATTTGCCCCTGACATCATAACAACTAGAAGGGCAAATTTGATTGGGTCCTCCAGAAAGACGTGTAATGGGGACTGCATCATTGTAAATTTCAGACACCCACAACATGTGGCTACAGTTCTGTTAAGGGCAGCCTCCATGACGTACGATGCCAATAGTATTTGTGTGCGACCTCTTGGTTTTTTTTATAATCATCTCACAAGAGCGCCCCCACATAGTGCGAGAATGAGGCCATATACTCCTGTCTTGGCACAGACGCCGGGTTCATTCCAAGGACCTGGTGGAGAGAACTATTTTAACTATGGGCCTAATATTGCCACACACAACAGATTTGATGTACTCTCTGGCTTAGAGTTGTGCGATTGACGAGAGGCTGGTGAGGGAACAGGGGAAGAGTCTCTCACAGGCTTGGTTTCCCCGGTACCTGATCACCCTACTTTGATTCCTCTCGCTACCCATTGTAACCCCGTAACTATGTTTAATGCCGAGGGGGAAACGGTTAAGATGTTAAGCTGGGACATTGCTGGCCTGCGTTCCAAGCGAGACGACTGCAACTGGTTAAATTTTATTAAACAACATGATATTGTGGCTCTCCAAGAGACATGGAATAAGGACTGTGACTTTTGGATGGATGGTTTCACCTCGTATTTTGTCCCTGCACTAAGATCGCCAGCCGGGAGAGATAGAGGGGGATTTGTGCTATTGGTATCTGTGAATGTAAGGGGGAAAGTTAAAAGGGTAGACTGTGCCTCCTATAATTTTCTTATCCTGGAACTAAATCTCACAAATAACACTAAATTAATTCTAGTGAACTGCTATAATTCGCAGCAAGGGGATTCCCCAAATGAACATTTGGTGTGGTTGACAGAATTTTTAAATACTTATAATGCAAAGCAAACCACTTTCTGCCAATTTATTTTGTTGGGTGATTTTAATGTGCACTTATGTAGTCAGAATTGTCTATTAATTGATAATGATGGGCCAGACTTCACATCCCCGCAACATTTTGAGCATTCCAACAACGGGGAAGCTCTGGAGAAACTCCTGTCTAATAACGATTTGTTTGAAGCAGGGTTTTTTGACAAAAGTACCCGTGTTGCCACATATACAGGCAGGGATTGTGAAACAATAATTGACTACATATTTCTCTCCTCAGGACTTTTAAAATATGTTATTTCCTATAATGCTATACCTTCTTTTAGTGACCACAATCCAGTGGTAATTGAGTTGATAAATGGTTTTTTCCTTTTAAATAAAATCGTTCCGCCACTGGCTGAAGTGGAAGTTAAAGCCAAAGATCAGGAGAGGAGGTTAAAATGGAGTAAGGTGGTGCCAGAGGACTTTTTTAATATCATCACCGTTATGGCTGCTCATGACTTAAACATCTGTGGAGATCCCCTCTCAAATGGGGAGGAAGTAATAACCTCATATGAAGCTATCTGCTCCCAAGTAGCCAAAGAACTTACGTCCAAAAGTCGACCAGCTAAAAATAAACCGGTAAAGGGCTGGTTTGACCATAAATGCACTAAAACCCATAATCTCCTCAAAAAAGCTCTTCAGGAGCTACCAAGGAACAAAGCTCTGGTTGCTCAGCTTAGAAGAGAGTACACAAGAGCAGTACAGGAAAGGAAAAATGAAATTAAACATGATGCGTGGGTCTAGCTTATGGATAAAGCAACCCTAAAAGATAGTGCAAAATTCTGGTCTATTATTAATACACACCTGTTTTCCAATACTCAAAATAATGTTTTAGAAGTAAATATAGCAGAGGAGGACTGGTTGAGCCACTTTGAACAAATTTATGGAAGTCATCTAGAGCTAGAAACGTTTGTGGCCCCAGCCTCAGAACCTCCTATCATGCGAGTAAGATTTCACTTAGCGGAAGTCGTTAAAGCAATTGAAGGCTCAGCAGGACGAAAGGCACCAGGCCCTGATGGGGTACCCTCAGATATGTACAAGCCAAACTCGTTGTACTTGGCAAATATCTTGACTAATGTCTTTAACACCTCGGCCTCTGTAGGATTCCCTAATCTTGGTCTCGATCAACAATAATCCCAGTGTTTAAGAAGGGCCAAAGGGGAGACCCTAGATGCTACAGGCATATATCCTTGCTGGATTCCTCCATAAAAATCCTGGGGAAGGTTATTCCAGCAAGGATAACAGGGTGGGCCTCTGACAATAACACACTGTCAGATGCCCAGTATGGCTTTAGAGCGGGGAGGAGCACGGAGGACCAATGTCTGAACCTACACCTAATTATAGCTAAATACACAAAGGCGGCTAGGGGCTCTAATTTTCTGGGCTTTATGGACTTGTCCACGGCCTTTGACCTAGTCAATAGGTCAAGGCTGTGGACAATGCTCCTGGAGTTGGGCCTTGATCGGCCTCTTGTGTATTTTCTGGCCGAGTTGCATAAAGACCTAAATGCCTCAATTAGGATGACGAATGAGGGGAAATGCACGTCAAGTTTTAAGTCCTGTAGAGGGATGCATCTTGGCCCCCATGTTGTTTACGCTATATGTAAACTCGCTGGAGGTAAATCTGTTAACAGCGACTCCTGACATCCCACGCATGGGAGGTACACTGGGTCAGGGGGTCCTATATGCGGACGACGCTGTCCTATTAGCAAGGACCCCGCTGGGCCTGCAAAGATTGCTGGACTCATTTGGGGATTTTATGAAAATCCTGGATCTGGTGGTAAATAATGGCAAATCTCACGTTATGTCACTGGGTGTCTCAAAAAATAAAGTTAAGTCCTTTTACTGTGGCAGTGAAGAAATCACCAGAGTAAAGGTATTTACCTATCTGGGAGTAGTTTTTGATGATAGGGGTTCATGGTCCCCACAGCTCTCAATTAAGGTAAATGCAGTGAGAAGTTCTTCAGCTGCAGTGTTAGGTTTCGCTAAAAGGTTGGGGGGGAAACCCTATGAGGCGATTTTGGCAATCTATAAATCCAAGACCATATCTATCGCAAGGTATGGGGCATCAACATGGGGATTTACCAAACCCGACCCTATCCAAACAGAAGAAAACACATTTCTACGGTCCCTCCTAGGCCTTCCGCAATCTACAGCCACCTACTCTGTCCATCTTGAACTGGGGATAGGTTACATAGCAGATATAATTAAAATAGCCCCGATTCTGCTATGGATCAAAAGTTGGCTGAATCCGAACCTTTCCCTAAATCACAAGATCTTAAAGGACTGTATCAACCTTGACAATATGAAGGAAATCCAGTGGTTGTCCTATATAAAAATGTTAGCCATGTATATGGGGCGACCTGAGATCTTTTTCAATCCAGAATCTCTATGCAAGGCTGACCTAGAGTGGGTAAAAATCAACTTAATCAAGTTAAGGGAGGCAGAGCGGGAAGTAGTAGAACTTGGTAAAACATCGGTTAGGGGCCATGTTTTGGTTACTTTGTCATTAGCGATGTCACCTTACTTTTCCATAGTGAGACAAATTATTTTCATAGATGGCTACTGACAAAATTCCGGTTCAACCAAATATACACTGTACTTTAGGATCTGGAGGGCTGGAGTAGACCTGAAGATGCCGCTCCGTGCAAATGTGACGACTTTTCTCCCCAAGGAGAAAATTACAAAAAACAATTTGATGGACAGAATGTAGATCAATGTCTTACATTCACCCCAGTACAAGGATCTGGGCCTAAATCCATCGTTTTTTGCACTCCACACCACCCTGGGTCAGATAATGGCTTTATGCAAATCAGCTCTGACCCTGTGCCTCATGGGAACAGTCCAGTCCGAACTACAACAGCCATATCTTTCCCAGACCGGAATCAAGCATCCGAGGACCGGTTTCGAGGTAACACCTCTCATCAGCCCAGCTAGCTTGACTCCAGTGGTGTGGAGGCTCTGGGACCCACGTCTGAGCTACCCCAGTACACTCAGGGAGAAAATTACAAAAAACAATTTGATGGACAGAATGTAGATCAAGGTCTTACATTCACCCCAGTACAAGGATCTGGGCCTAAATCCATCGTTTTTTGCACTCCACACCGCCCTGGGTCAGATAATGGCTTTATGCAACCAGCTCTGACCCTGTGCCCCATGGGAACAGTCCAGTCCGAACTACAACAGCCATATCTTTCCCAGACCGGAATCAAGCATCCGAGGATCCACATTCGGTCCATCACCTGTTGTGTTTGCATATTCCGCCCTAAGTGCGCTGGGGATGCCCAGACGTGGGTCCCAGGCACTCCACACCACTGGAGTCAAGCTAGCCGGGCTGGTGAGAGGTGTTACCTCGAAACCGGTCCGGTCCTCGGATGCTTGATTACGTTCTGGGAAGGACATGGCTTTTGTAGTTCGGACTGGACTGTTCCCATGGGGCACAGGGTCAGAGCTGATTTGCATATCGCCATTGTCTAACCCAGGGTGGTGTGGAGTGCAAAAAAACGATGGATTTGGGCCCAGATCTTTGGACTGGGGTGAGTGTGTGACATTGATCCACATTCGGTCCATCACCTGTTGTGTTTGCATATTCCGCCCTAAGTGCGCTGGGGATGCCCAGACGTGGGTCCCAGGCACTCCACACCACTGGAGTCAAGCTAGCCGGGCTGATGAGAGGTGTTACCTCAAAACAGGTCCGGTCCTCGGATGCTTGATTCCGTTCTGGGAAGGACATGGCTTTTGTAGTTCGGACTGGACTGTTCCCATGGGGCACAGGGTCAGAGCTGATTTGCATATCGCCATTGTCTAACCCAGGGTGGTGTGGAGTGCAAAAAAACGATGGATTTGGGCCCAGATCTTTGGACTGGGGTGAGTGTGTGACATTGATCCACATTCGGTCCATCACCTGTTGTGTTTGCATTGACTTTTCTCCCCAAGACACCATGCACTTTATGATCTTTTGTCCTTTGTACCATGATGCCAGGAAAAGGTTTATCCTTCCATTACTAAAAAAAATGAATTTTATCCAGTGTAACCCCGCTTTATTGTTTTTACAACGTTTGGAATCCCCGGTAACTATGTTTTGTGTCGGCAGCTTTCTTGCCGCGTCCGTTAGAAATAAGAGGGATAGACAGAAAGCCGCACAAGAAATCCAACCCTCTTAATACAATGACAATGTATTCCAATCAATTGCTTTAAATTTAGAAATGATTGTTAATGTTTTTTAAATGAATTTGTACTGTATTTTTATCTTGTATAATACATTTTTAACAAATATTTTTAATGTTTTTCGCACTTGTATAGCATACTTTTATGATTTTAAGTAATCGAATAAAGTGGTTTGACTTGACTTGACTTACAATGATGCAGTTGTAATCCATTAACGGAACATTTGAAATATTTGCTGTCAGACATTATGGGTGGTTCTGCAGCCACGAAGAGGGCCAGTGGGGAAGCAAAACGTTAACATAACGGGAAAATCAGTACAACATGTATCTAATCATGGGCCGCAGCCTGCTTTGAATGGTTGGTTTGCAGTCTGCATACTTCAGCCTATAAAAGTTGCAATGATGTGCCTTCAATTTTGAAAAGGTAGATAAACGTATGGAGCGTTGTAGAGCAGATTCGTTTTTTTGGTTTTTTACCTAAAAATTAGATTCGGACGACCAATTGCGATCTACGACTTTGCCATGCAATAAATACATCAAACTATTGTGCTATGCTTACATCAACATTTTCCAATTAATCACAGACTGAGAACTCCACATTCATGTTTTGTTTACCTACCACTGTCCCACTGCACCTACTGGCTTAGAATCCCACCATCGCACACCTTATTTAGGTCTGTGGAATCGGGTGCCCTGTCAACTTTTTTAATGAAAATTAATGTAATATTGTACAATTATTCTCATTTTGCAAGGCAAAAAAGCTACATTATTTTTAACTTGTACAGATGACCAGAAACCCAGTTAACACCTGGTTACTGTTCAATATCTTACTAAAGTAGGGGACCACAGGCCCGAGTGCAAGTATGACGAAAGTATACACTCCCTAGTTGGATATTGAAAAGCAGTCAAAATTGTGGCAAAAATTTCCCCTCAAATTCCTGGGTCCCGACCAGTGTCCCTGCATCTGCTACACTGGCACCATGCCCCTAAATGTGTGTGTGGGCTTTAGGAGCAACATATCACACAGAGTTAAGTAAACCGTCACAGATGTAAAATTTTCAGTGTTTGCATTTTCAAATGAAATTCGTTTTCTAGATAGTTTTAGTGTGAGTGGTGGAGGGGCATCTGCATAGTAAACCTGCCCGCTCCACCTTCTAAAAAAAGGCTGCAGGCAACACACATTTGTGACAAGTCAATGACGCACACACAGCTCCTCGAGCTGTCCTTCCGAAGGGCAGCGCTACTCACATACAGAAGTTTTGAAGCTGCAAGCTTACAGTAGTGTCACGGAGGCATTGATATTGACAAGAGCCAGACCAGAGCGGTGTGGAGGGGGCCGAACTTGAGAGGAAGGAGGTGGGTAGCTTCACAGGTCACCACAGCAAGGCAGTGAAAGAGAAACCTCTGCTAATCCAGTTACCCCAGGGTGCCCATAATCAAACCACCCTCTTAATGTTACTTGTAATTATTACTCAGAGGCGCGGGAGCTCACGAGTAAGTCAGCAATTAGATGGCTCAGTGTGTTGTGCACCTGCTGCCGAGATGACTTGCTAAACCCAATCAAGTCTTAACTTATTTCTGCGTAAAACCTGTTAAACTAATGATTTTGCAGGTTAGGCCCGAGACAACCATGTCAGAACCCCTTAACCTTAGCAAAGAACCAATTGTGCCATCTGGCGTGTTTCTAAGGACCTTGAAATCTATGGAGACTGGGGCTGAAAGGAATTGTTTCTTATTGCTCGGTGCGCCGCGTTTCCTGTGGCGCACCTCGGAGCGCTGTGATCTACTGCCAGCGCGAGCACGAGTGTACCCAAATAATTTAAAGGCTGCCACCAGTGCTGCGTGGCCGCCGCCCCCAAGTTAGTGCCACCTGGGGCGGACCGCCCCCACCGCCCCACCCTAGCTACGCCACTGCACTTAGGGCGCCTGTTGATTTTAGACACTATAGCAACGCTGGAACTTTTGTTTTGCAGGAATGTGGGGTATGCACCTGGGGGAGTATTAATGGATACTAATCACTATTCTGACGGTAGCCCGGGGCCGAGTATTACCTTACAGGAAATAAAGGGCGCAGTAGACAAAATAGCCCCAGGTAAAGCCCCTGTTTTCTTAGCATGCTGGCTGTATTAAAACGAGAACCATCAATATAAAAACAGCATGCTTGGAGAAGGTAAAGCAAACCAGCAGCCGTATGTTTTACTAGAAAACATATTTTTGTGAACTAAGAGGAAATGCAAGGTAAGATTATCTTAATAACATCTTAGAAAGGGGCTGTAATGATATGAGGTGAGGGAAGCTTTCTTTAAGTTGAATGAACACTGAGCCAAACTTACAATACAATGAGCACCACCAGCTTCTTTAGGGCTACTAATTAGCCGTTATTTAAAAAGAGAGTACAAGAGTTAGCCACGACTACAAACGGGTTTATCTATGGAGTAAGTGGGATCGGAGCGCAACTGCTTTTGTCTATGTACCGCGAGGAAGACTTAAGGTACACATCTCGTTATGAGGGCAGGACCACTACAGAGCTGCCCCATGAGGGCTGAGGTTCATCTTTTCTCAAGTAGGCAGAGATAGGGTGCAAGTGCCCGAGCAAGGCAGAGTCCAAAAGATAGCCATAGAATAGGGACCGTATGTTTCAGGAGGGATAATAAATATTAAAAAACACCCGTCTCTGACGGACTCACCTAAGGTGCACCTTCAACTAAAGACTGAGCCCGCTCCATAGTGAAAGTTACCACAGTCTCTTGCAGGAAGGCTCGGAGTGAGGCACATGTAGACTCTATGTGTAAAGTGTTTGCCCAACACACAAACACAGCAGCAACACACTAGGCACACTACAAAAGGAACTCCACACAAGGTCATATCAAAAATAGCCTTTGTATTATCATAAACACTTTAGAAACATAATCACACATTTACACTGTGCCAACTGGCAAGGGCAAAATTCACAGGGGATTACATACAGGACATTATAAGTATTTAGTTATATAGCACAATATCCTTGGTGCAACAACATCAACTGTTGCATGGCTAAATACTTTTACGGCCAATGAGCACTTGGGAACCCCATGTGGTGCACAAGTATTGACGGAGACTGCATCAGACCCTCCCACTCATAGTCAGCTCTCAGAAATATGTTCCTCCGTGGGATCGGTTGTGATGCGGCGGGAACGTGCTGGAATTAGAGATAAGACGATGTACACTTCCTGTCGTAACAAAAACAAGGACCCCGGCGAGAGTTGCAAACAGGAAGGAGAGTGGCCGCCTATGCTGGTTGATTCCAAAAGGTCCCCTCCTGTGCAGCGCATGCGCGCTGCGTAGGCGAGACCTACACAAGGAGGCACAAGAACATCTGTTGTAAAGACAATTCGTTTTCGATATTTTTTTTTTTTTTAAACATTTATTCATTGCCTCAAGCCCACACTGAGTTTCTTTATTTTAAAAAATACTGTGAAGCTTTACATTTTTGGCTATTCTGTCAGTGAAAGATACATGCAGAAGCTAGGGCATTTCTGCAAACCCTGACTCGCTGTTAAGCAGATTTTGAAGATTTTCGAGGTATATGCTCATTGAAATCAACTTCTGGTATTTAGTGTGGTACCACATTATTCTTTCTCCATCACAAACTATTGCTCACTCCAGTACAAGTAAATGGACAAATAACACTTTCCCTCTTCCTAATGAAACCAATGGGGACAGCAAAGTAAATGTAACACCTTGATATATTTTGTGATGCCTTTGTGTGGGCTATATCCTTTAAAAACTAAGATGTTCCAAAATGATCACTTTAAAAATGTCATTTCAATGGATGACGATTTTTTTTGTTCTAATTTTTGTCATTTTGGGGATACGATGAAGACCTTTAGGAGTGACAGCTAGCTTGGATGGAATTCAATGTCTACATAGGAACAAGTAGATAACAAACCAGACTGTAAGCAATTTTACAGATCAGGTAAGGGTCCCACTGATCTACAAACCTCACAGACTAGGGTCTCATTTGAACTACAAATGAGAAATCTTTGGTTGATTATGGCATACACTTCAGAATGGTAAACCTGGTTCTACTCAAGTACTTTCCGACTCAAACAAAATTAGATCTGCTCAGGCAAAATATACACTGTAGCAGCTTGTTTATTAATTTCAATGTGTTTGGTTATTAGGCACCTCCCATAACACACTGTAAGATAAACAGAACTAAACCAGATGATTTAGTTCTATCGGACACTTCACTAGTTTACGCAAAGTGCCCCACTGTTTACTGTGTCTTTCACAACTTTTAGCACCCTTCTTAAATATGCCTTTTATTCCCCCATAACCTCTACCAAATACAAATTTTAAAAAAGGCAACAGTTACGCACTACTAAGCAGAGATAAAAAAAAATAGGCATTCCGTGCACCCCCTCTGGTGCAAGTAACAGTCAAAAAAAGTCATTAAAGCCAATAAAAAAAAATAGCCTCCACACTTGATTTGAGTAAGTTGTCTCCTATCTGTCTACCTGCCCTCTTGCAGGCGAACTGTAGATGTTTTAACCATATATACTGCAATGTAGTTATCCCACAGCAGGGTAATGGAATAGTGCTGAGGGACAGACTATTTGATGCTGCACGCACCGCGGTATCTACTGAGACCAATCAAAACAAATAAAGAAAAAAGAAAAACAAAGTCTTGATCCCTTTTAATAAATACACAAGCACACAACATGGAAACAGATACAATTGCAACACTAGAAGGCAATTTACCTGCAGCAAAGACAACATCAATCTAAAATTACAGCCCGCTGCCCAGGACTATACCACTTGTTAAAGGCCCTGAACACGAGTTATAGGCGGAGCGGCAGGCGAGCCTATAATGAGGGTGAGGGCCGTTCACAATCGAAATAGCCTATGGCAGAAGGGACAAGGCGATTAGCACATTCCACTCACTAAGGATTAAATGTTCTAAATTAAAAAGGGAGAAACAGAAAGATAAACATTGGACTGTTGAAGCAGAAGGCTTACACTAGCCATTACAAGCCTGGAGCCACACCATTCAATGGAGCTCTCAACATTCTTGTCAGTTTATTGTTCCTAGGGAGACAGACATATATTAATGACCACTGATTAAAGACTGTGAGGAAGGGATAATGTTGGCACAGTTCATATTTACGTTATTAAGACTTTTTGTGGGGTGGGTTGTGGCCAGCAGTCATAAAGGCCAGATCGGCCTTGGGCAGGCTTTCATTGGACTGTACAGGACAATTATATTATTCTGCATCATCAGCCCCATAATCTTCCTGAGGCAGCAATGACTGAGTTTGGAGGTTGCCGTGAATCTTTCAGAGGCCCACAGAGACATGCAAGACGTAGGACCCAGTGTTGTTAATGATGGCACCCGAGTGCTGATCGACCAGCCCCACAAGAGAAGAAGTGGAGGAGGTGCCAGGAGAAGACTGTAATTGAAGGTCATGGCAGATAGGAGGTGGTCCGACCCATCTACGCTGCTGAGCAATGTCAGGGCATGCCTGAGAAAGCTGCACTGGGCCACATCCAATCCAAGATGCCAGGTTCTAAGCGACATACAACAGGTAGCGTTGGTGGGCAATGTTATCAGTGAAGAAGACCTGAGACCAGGCATATTCTACGTGGGATACACACTGATGGAGTTGGGGGTGTGAGACCATGCCTTTCTAAAGGAGAATCCTACCGGGAAAGAATCAGCAGCAGACGTTTGACCGGCTTGTGAATTTCACATCACCATTCTTAGGTGCATCTTCATAGCTGCCCTGAGGTATGGAATGAACATGCTCCCCCCTGGCTGCTGGGGTGCATTCCGATGAGAGAGGATTGATTGAATAGTGACCTACGTGCCAAAGCTAAGCTCCAAGCTACAAGGGACTTAGAGCTCCTAAACAATGTGAGTATGAAAAGCTTGTGAAGTCCCCGGACAATAGAGAGAGATCTTATGTGCATTATTCATCGGAATTCCCAGGTAGTATCTGTGCAGAGCCACAACAGCTTTTGAATTGTCTGTGTGAATATTGGCCCAAGCCTGAACTGGATTAACTGGCGCTGCCAGGGGTTTATGGTGAGGACACTATAGGTTATTTGCCATAGACTGCTCATTTGGAGTAGGCCAAGTTTTCTGGATGGACGATATGAGAAGCGGATCATGGGCAGACACAGAAAAACAAAAACTGTTAGTTAAGATGTGCCTGCTGAGGGTCTGGGCAGTGCTGACAGAATGGTAGCCGTAGCAGATAAGCTGGAGAGTACCCTAACAGCGATAATGGAAAACAGAGAGGCACGAAACGAAAAACTGTACACAGTGCAGTGGATTTTAACTTGCTTGGGGCTGACCTGCAGAAAACAAGCAAAATAGTCTCTGCAACTGAAACACTGGACAAACATCACCCCACAGTACAGGAGATTCAAAAGCAAATAGCCTTATGCAGCAAAAGATTCAGACCTTGGAACTTAGAACTGAAGATGTAGAGGGATGATACTGTAGTAATAACATAAGAAACATGGGGTTACCAGAACAAACAAAGCTGAAACGTAGCCAACGTCCTGGAGAAGATGGTTCCACAGGGTATCTAGCTGCTTTTCATCATCAAGAGGGCCCATAGAGTGCCAGTGGCTCTTCCAGGCCCTGGTGTGCTGCCAGATCAAATACTGCGAAATGGCATGTTGCCCAACTAAAGAATCAAACTAAGAAGCAGAATTAGAACAGATGAGAAAGTAGAAGAAAGCCTCAACTGTGACTTGCTGGTGACAACCTCAATGACATCGGATAAGATTATCATCTACTCAGACAGTGGCCTCATGAAACAGAAATGTGAAGAGGCTGGTGATGCTTGGTGAGGGGGAGCACCCCACTTTTCCCTTACTTCCTACAGGTCCTTTCTCTGAGTATATTTACTGAGTTTAGCGTCAAGTTTAGTTTTGGGTATAATAAAATCAGTGACAAGATTCTAGCACGTACTTAGTGAAGGGCTTGATGGAGATTAAGCTTTGCGGTGGATCTCGAAAGTGCTCCTACCAATAACGTCAGGTGCCTGTAGAGTACATGGAGTAGGGACGAAGGCCTTGCTTACCAAATTATCTGATTTTAGTGTTAGACTCAGAAGGTTTTAGTTATTGTTAGTTAATAGGCAAAGTGTATCTATACTTGGATCTGAGGAGGTTTTTATTTGGGCCTGTTCGTTGTTTCTGTTAGATAGGCACCTATGCATTGAAAGGGATGAAGTGGTCATGTGGCAGCTGGTTCTGCAGATTCAGTGGGACTAAAGGGAACGTTGATCATGGGGTTGTCTGCCTTACATACTCTGTAAGGAACCCATTTTATCAATTATATTATTTCAACTGTGAATGGTTGTGAGTCGAAGGTACAACGTAATATCTTGAAATGTGAAGGGGTGGGAATCTTAATAAAATGGATAGAATACATGCCTATATCAAGAGTAGAAGGGTGGATATTATTTTCCTACAAAAGCACTCTTTATTGTTATTATAATTGTTATTATAAGTTTGTAAAGCGCCTTATCACCCCGAGGTATCTAAGCGCTAACAGTGGATACACAACACCGGTAGGAACACCACGCCACCCACTACAGTGGCCCCCATGCTTCCAAGAAGAGCACCGTCTTCAGATTTTTCCTGAAGAGAAGAAGATTGGTTTCTTTCCTCAGTTTAGCTGGGAGAAGATTCCATGCTCGGGGGACCGTGCTTGAGAAGGCTCTGCCACCCTTGGATACCAGGTTGAACCTAGGGCACATCAAGTTGCACGTCTCAGTAGACCGAAGGGTCCTGTTTGGTGTATATTTAGTCAGCCGATCCTTGATGTAGGTCGGGGCTGAGCCGTGGACGGCTTTATGTGCAATACAAAGGCTCTTGAATTTAGCTCTTTGAGCAATTGGCAGCCAGTATAGGTCCTGAAGTAAGGGCGTTGCCCTAGTACGCCTAGGCTTATTAAAAATAAGCCTGGCCGCATCATTCATCACCACCTGGAGTCTGGCTAGAAGGTTATTTGGTAGCCCTAAATATAAGGAGTTACCATAATCCAGCCGCGCCAGACCCAGAGCGGAAACTCTCTTTACTAGAGGGAACTGAAGAAGCTGAGTCTTAGATGGAGCAGGCATATTTTTGGTAATACGTACTCATAGTAAATAAGGGCAGGTGCACAGTACTGGAGGGCAAACTTAATGGGCGTTCAGCTTGGTTCGTTAACGTGTATGTCCTGAACACTGATTCAACCTGAGTTTCTGGATTTTTAAGACTTAATATCCAATACCCTGAATGTATCATGATATGTGGAGGGGACTGTAACTGTGTCAAGGGCACTCAGAGGAATAAGTGCTTCTGGCTCTTCTGCGTTCTCAGATGGCCCACTGTAGCGAAATAGGTTCTGCCCATTTAATTCACATGGATTTTTTACTTTTTGATCATCTGCTTTTGGTCTTTTTACTGTGGTTGAGCCTCCCAACTTTTGCCTCACCCATGGTAATCATACGGTAAATGGAATGCACGCGTTTACCACCAACTACCATTGTGCACAGTCTTGGAATCGCGCACTGGTAGCCTGGCACTGAGGGAACTCTGCAGGGTTAGATATTTGACGTGGTGTAGGCGTTATATTAGTGGGCATTCACAGGTAAAATCAGTATGGTTTACTGTTTGGTTTGGAATGACACTTTATTTAAAACCAATGGATATCTGCCTTAGAGTGCAGTTATCAAACTGGAGTGAAAAGTGTGCACTCAGTTCGAATTTGTCCCAAGCAGATGTATGTACACCTTATAGGTCGTCCATAAATATATCATTTCTCTAACTCAGCTGAGGTTCAGAGCCCAGGCCTTTTGTCAACCTGTTGGACCAAGTTAATTACACTGCTCTCCAGCAGAAGAAACAAATTGAGCAGTACTGTATACCCCTGAGCACTCAATCAAATAATATAAACCTGTGTATCCAAATGTACTTGTACTCCAAATTATTCAGCAGACCACAAAATGCAAATTACAAAATAACAATTTAGTCAGCTAATGTCTCTCGATTGTCCTTCAAGGTTTATTCCAAGGTTCCAAGTGAGTTCCAAATTCCAGAAATTATTCTTCAATACATCAATTCAATGAGGATAATAAAGTTGCCAACACGTGTTTCGTCGTGTGTACATTCCACACATAGACTTCCTCAGGGCTGTAACACAAATATATACAAAGCCCACCATTAAAATCATACAAATCATAAATGTCTGGGAAAAGAAAGTATAGTCCCCATCACCTCTAGAGAATATTTGTTTAGTGCAACAATGTGTAGGCATCAGATCAGAGAAAAGTAAGAGTATAATTCATCCCATCAAAAAACCCACAATCATTTGGTGTCTACCGTATAACCCAGAAACCTAAAAGTGGGAGGACAGTATTTATAATCACCTGGAAAAATTATTTTCAATCCTCTCTTATATAACTGACCTCCTATCCAATGTGAATTCGGCACAATGTCTGAGTAATAAAAATCAGACATTAGAGATATACTCCCGAAATATATGGTCAACAACTCCCTACGTTCCTAGCAGAAGTCAGCATACTGATATAAACTCATATATTTAATAATTCAAAATTACATATAAATGGCTACATCATAATATAACATGTTCACCGTGATACGTATATCCAAACATGGCTCAGCCATTAACTTACGTATGCTAATTCAAAAACCCTAATTCGGGTAAATATAAAGAACTCACCAAATTGCCGTGAATTATAGGAAGTCTATGTGTGGAATGTACACACGACGAAACACGTGTTGGCAACTTTATTATCCTCATTGAATTGATGTATTGAAGAATAATTTCTGGAATTTGGAACTCACTTGGAACCTTGGAATAAACCTTGAAGGACAATCGAGAGACATTAGCTGACTAAATTGTTATTTTGTAATTTGCATTTTGTGGTCTGCTGAATAATTTGGAGTACAAGTACATTTGGATACACAGGTTTATATTATTTGATTGAGTGCTCAGGGGTATACAGTACTGTCTATTTCTGTGTATAACAGAAAGATAGGGGTGTTGGATACACGCCCTTCCTCTAGATGCACCAAAATTAGATTGAGTACAAAGATTACACATATCCCTGATATTAAGTGAGGAGCGCCCTGAGTTTGTTTGTAAACAAATTGAGCAATTGGTGCTTCACTCAGCTCCTGAGGAGGAAGGGGTGGGGAAGAACATCTGCAACTGTTAATTAGCTGTCATACTGTACCAGGGTTGGGACAGCCAAGGTCACTGATCAAAGGAGGTAGCCCAAATCCCCGGAGCAGACACCAGAGAGGGTTCCTCTTTGAATCTTTGGTGGGAAAGGCTCTCGCAGTGATGTCAGCTACAGGCAGAACTTAAGTTCGCATAGGACATGTGACCAGTGACTTCTGGACGGCACCATCTTGAACTGTCCATGCATGCTGTGCAGGAGGGTTGGGACAGGGGTGGAATGTGATGTGGCACCCTAAGGTTGGTCTGGAGTGCCTGGCTTCTCGAACCTTTCAACCCCATTTAAAAATCTCTTGCACAAGGGAGAATGCTATCTGTAGGAGATGGACATTGGGACTGGACGGTGGCAGCACCATAGACAACTGGAAGGCCAACCTCCTGATTACCTCATCGACTAAGAACTCTGCCTACAGTTGACCCCAGAATCAGTGGGTTACTCTCCAGCAGCAGGGATGCTGGTCCCATTACATCCCCTATGGACCAGTTGGGGGAACAACTGGACTTCTGCACCCACACTAGAGGAGAGAAGAACCAGAGGACAAGAAAAAGGAGAAAGGCTAACGCAAGGAGCCAGTGTAACAAGCTCCCTGTAGATTATGCACCTTAGAGGCGGGAGGGCTGAGGAAAAGGCTAGAGGAGGCTAGGGCACGCCACCTGGAGCAAAATGAGCCCAAGACTGTGCAAAATGACCCAACGGGCTGGAGATATTGCAGGGAGAAGAAATGGACCTTTGGCCTCCCCATACAGGCTCTGCTGCCAAAATCTTCAAAACACCTGCAGTGAGCTAATACCTGCATTGTCGAAGAAAGGTTTATAAAAAATTATTACGCTTGGGTGGGGGTGTCTGTGGGGACCCTACCTTGGGCGGGTACATGAAAAAGGGGGACCCTTGGACCCTATGTCCAGGCCGCTGCAAGAAGAGGGAGAGTACTGTTATGCTCCATCCAAAACAGATGAAAAGGGGCCAGGGACCCCATCTCTGGATCCCTGAAAAGTTCAGCCAAAAGGGAAAGCCGTTGCTCTCACCGCACTGCTGGTAGGTTTACCAAAGCTACACATGCCCAAATCAGTCAGGGGGGATGGGGTGAGTGGTGGCCACCACACAAAGACACCCTGTCTATATGGAGCGGACAGGGGAAGGAGCACGTTGCCGGCTCTTGCACCAGCAAAGGTGGATGCCAGCAAGGGCAATCAGCGGGACTGGGCTCACAGAGCTTCCCTCAACCTCAAGGAAAGCCTGGGAGTCTAGTTGTAACCAGCCCCCTCCCCCAACAAAGACAAAATATAAAAGATACAAAAAGAAGCTGTGCGAGGCCGCCCAGCAGCCCAGTAATGCAGCCAAAGCTGCCTAATCAATATACAGGCTCTCTCATGGGAGAACCCCGTAACGTCCTGCTGGGCTAAAACGGCCCAAAGTTTCGCAGGATGTGGTGGCCCTCAAGATGTCAGGGGCACCACCAATGATTCCAAAGGAGTGTGGAGGGCGAAAGGAGGGCAGCAGTCTCCACGTCTTACCCCCAAGGACTTTAAAGTACTGACCCTTATCAGTGAAAAGATGACCCACTGGCTTTCTCAGTTGAAGTTTAACACTCATAAGTCTGTAAATACATTTTGTTCTGCAGCCTGAGTGTGTATTTACCTCTACTGGTTAGTTCCACGGCTGTAGGTTTTTTGGCCCAAGTTGGTTAATGAAAGAGACATGTATAAGGTTTCACAATGCTTTATTTAAATGTGCTGAATTCATACTTACTGCTAACAGTAATGTTTCATAAATTTTAAAAGATGATTTAAAGATAATGTTTGGCAGTAATGATTTCTCAGGGTTAATTATAAAGAGTGCAGATGAGTACAATGTTTATTACTTTTAAGGATTGCAGATTGATTACTGTTTCTGAAGTCGGTGGTAGAGTGATGCTATAGGACATGTAACTATAGTCTTTAAGAGTGATAAAATTGATAAAGCCAATAGGCCTGTGGGATTTAAAGTAACTCCCCCATGGGAATATGTGGAATATTCTATGGGAGAGGGGAGTAATGTGATGTTTTGGGGTCAAATTTAATGTCATCAAAAACACTTCCACCAGCCTAATGTATACTTGTAAATTACTGTGCAATAAATCAGCATTTCCTAGTCTAAAGAAAAAAGCACAGACTGGACAATCATTTACTGAGTGCTAGGATGGCGTGCCAGCAGATGGTGATTACTGGCCCACACCACCTCCCGTGAGTAGGCCTTGTACTGCTTTGCTTTACTACACTGAGAAAATAAAGCGCTACAATGGGGTGCTTGGTTCCCAGTGAGGGGGTAATTGTGGACCCATTACTTCATCTGGCCTCACAAATAATGGGCAATTGCTTACACCCAGCAATCTTCCAAACTCACTAGACAGTTGACTGATTGGACGCTGGTTGACAAATGTCACACAATGCACCCAGAGAAGAGAGCATACTCTTTTTACTCGCATCTCCACTTTACATATGCAAATTGACCTATTTTTGTTAATTTCATGATAGCAGGGTATAATCCTGCAGTCCGAATATTTAAGCAAGACCATTTCAGATCATGGCCTGCTAAACTAGTGAT
The DNA here is from genome assembly GCF_964263255.1 of Lissotriton vulgaris. Lineage (NCBI taxonomy): Eukaryota > Metazoa > Chordata > Amphibia > Caudata > Salamandridae > Lissotriton > Lissotriton vulgaris. Next base: position 627,061,580 of record NC_141689.1, read on the forward strand.
AGCATAGGGTATATATATTGCCAGAATTCCTGTATGGCACCTAAAATCACCTGCCCTTCTGGATGCTCCATATGGGGATTCCCATAGGACTGTAATCACACAGTTACACAATGATACTAAAGGCACGCCCAGCGGTCCTACTATAGTGTGGTAGGTCTTTAAGGTTTGGTGAGATGCCTGTGTTTAGGAATGACATACGGGGTAAGGAAGGTGCTGGAGAGGGGAATAATGTTCCTGGAGAATACACTAACAACATTACAAAGTTGAAGATTTTAATTCTGAGATGAAGCGCCCTTTGCTGACGTACCCTAGGAAAATGAATAGAATTCCCTAGATAGGCTGGGACAATAGGATTATAAGGCATATATGGCCAGGAGACATAGTGAAAAGGACAAGTGTGGTAGAATGCATGGCTTGCTAACCAGAGCAAAGAGCACATACACTAATTACTGCACTTCAAGTTGGTAAGGATGCTGTAGTTAACACCAAAACAGACATTAACACAACCCTATTTGATTCCTATTCTATTTTGCATGCACAGCCTGATACACAATAAGTGCAGAGTCAATGAAAGTATGTTTGTAATGCAAGGTTGCAGGCACTCGGTCTAGACCAGAAACTTCAACTGGATTCTCCAAAAACTGTTAAGGAAATTATACTCGCTATTGACAGTTTATTGACGGCCTGCCACAAGTATTCTGTGCCACATACATAGACACTTTTGCATCCCGACTATTGGAAGTAAACTTGATTTCTAAGGAGAGACATCCACAACTCACTCACTACAAGAAAGGCAGTTAATATTACCCTGTTGAAGTCTGGAAGGGATGCACTGGAATCGGGTTCCTATCAAAATCGAGCCCATGGCCGCCATACTAAGATGTATACATATACCTTTTCACTTTACATGGGTGATGTTCTCATATATTTAAGGACCCAACTGTGGACCTGTCCATAATTCTTGACCCTTTAGATAGATTTGGGACTCTATTGGGCCTTAATTCCAATAAAAATAAACCATGCATGTGCCTGATGAAATCCCAACCGTTAGATATAGACTCAGATACTCCCATTCACAGCTACAAGGGAATCTGTGAACTTTCAGATTCTTAGGAATTCAGTTATTTCATAAGGATCAGGACCTCATTGAAGGGAACCTGAGTGTAATCTATTCAATGTTTTGAATTGAATTGTCACTGTCTAAAATGGGCTAGCTGTATTTGAAATGGCTGTCCTGCTCTGCTTTCTGCATTTCTTCGTTATTGTGCCAGTGGTGTTTGGCGATTAGAATTTTTTTTAACTCTGGAGACAATGCTATTGAAATTGTTATGGAGCGGCGAGAGGACTACCTTGGCATTGCACAAATTACACTTACCAGGGAAGTATGGCTGCCATGGACTATAAAAATTATGAAATAATTGAGAGGTTGGGAAACTCGCAACTGAAAGAAATAAAGGGCCATATGTATCAATATTTTGATTTGCGATTCTCAAATAGCGTTTTTTTAGAAATCGCTATTTGAGAATTGCAAATAGGGATGTTTGTAAAAAAAAAAAAATCGCAATTTTTTTGTGATTTCTTAATATTCCTTAATTGCGATTAGCAAATTGCGAATCGCAATTAAGGAATACTTTCCAGGAGGCCCATAGGAATGAATGGGAAGTTATTCTCAATTTGCGATACGCAATTTGAGAATCGCAAGTTGAGAATAATTTCATGGGTGCAGGGGTGTCAAAAGGACACCCTGATACACCCCTGAAATAAGCATGGGTGCACATGTGGAACACATACATGCCCTAAGGGCATGTATGTGCTTCACATAGCACTTTGAAAAATGCAAAAAAGTGAATTTTTCAAAGAAATCGCAAATTACCACCAACTTGAAGTTGGTGGTAATTTACGATTCCTTAAGGCCAAATCGCACTTTTTTGGTGCTTCTTACATTGTATTTAAGGAATCGCAAAATTTGCGATTCCTTAAATGCAATTGCAAAATAACGAATCGCTAATTTTGCAATTCCTTATTTTGCCTTAATACATACAATTTGGCAAAATTGCATTTTTAAACACCGAAATTCTGCGAAATTCGATGTTTGCGAATGCAATTTTGCTTGATACAAAATCTTTGGGGGGCTATACGATGGGTTAAAAACTATTATCTAAGATCCTTGAATTAGGCACTATGGATTAGGGTTACTCAGCATTATGGAGTAAAACCAAATATAATTGGAGGAAATATCTTGTCCCTACTAACATAAAGGAGGTCTACGGTCCTAAGATTTCATTATGGAAACACCATAAACTTTGTATAATTAACTCTGTTTTTGGCTGAGCATATTGGGAAAAGATAACACAGTCACGCTGGGGGTTATGTTTGATTATCGTTCATCCATCACATTCGCGAATCTCAGACAGAATACACAGCATCCAGGGGTTCAGTTCTTCATGTATAGAGCAGTGATAAGGCAGATTAAGACTTTTTGGAAGCACGGCAAGCTTGAACCTATCCCACACAACACTGCACACTATTCTGACTCGAGGTGGCTCCAGGACCCGCTCACAGCTCTGTGTCTTAGCCTTATGACTCAATCAAGTATAAGTATTTCCTCAGTGAAGGGACTGTGGGACCAAAATGCAGGTTTAAACTTTATGCTTAAAGAAGGGTCTAGGACTGTTGAATACCCCTCGAAGGTGTTGTGTAATACAAGGTTCAGACTGACTTAACTGAAAATAGTCTATAGGTCTAACCTATCTCCTGATAGATTACATAAAAGACACCCTTTTATATTAGATATGTGACTCTAGTGCCGATCACAATATGGGACCTCCCCCCCTTGAGCACCTATTGGGAATAAATCTCCTGTTGATAATATATGCAAGGGATATTGATAGCACTGGGTTATGAAAGATTAGACCCTTGCGCTCCCACCTTTCCTGGAGTCAGGCTTCCTGAAGAACTCATCCATGTTTATTTCTAACTTAAGGGATGAATCCCCAAGACAGCTTGATACTACTGCCAACTAGACAATTCTTTTATGTATTTATGTACTTTATTTTATTTATTTGAGTTTTACATAGCTCTGGCTAGACCCGGAGGTATCAGAGCACTTTACATAAGGTTGAAGTTCCACAAAGTTACAAAATTACATAAGCTACAAGTTACATCAGTTACTAGAAAAACATTTGACGAACATAGAAGATGAGATAAGTGGAGCTGAGAAAGTGAAAGGGTGTAGGGTAAAGGGGTAGGAGGGAAATAGGATGGAGAAACGAAGGAGAGTCTGTCCAGAGTCCGGCTGGGTAGGTGACAGCCGAGGGGGAAGTCCACAGCCAACTCCTCGGTAGCTATCAGGTAGCTCCACCGGTCATCGGTCAATTGGCCAAGTCTCAACAGGAAAACATTTAGAGAGCATAGTGGAGAAGCTAAATGGAGCATGGGGGGTAGGGTAAAGGGGTAGGAGGGAGAATGCGACGGAGCGACAAAGGAAAGTCTGCCCAAAGTCCGGCTGGGTAGGTGACGGCTGAGAGGGGAAGTCCACAGCCCATCTCCTCTTTAGCTATCCTGTAGCTCCACCGGGCTTCGGTCAAAAAGCTAGGTCTCCCGGTCAGAGGTAAGTTCGTAGATTAGGTATCCTGAAGGGTAGGCTGGATGGGGGATGGATAGGGAGTAGCCATTCCGCAGCGCCTGGTCACTCCTTTTTGTTCTGCTTTTTTTTGTGCCTTTACTTTCTCCCCTTGTGTCTCAGCAGATTACCAGATAGCCCACGTTCGTGCTGCATAGGCCTTTGCCGGTTACCACTGCTCTAGGGGCCGCCAGGCCGGGTGTTGCTCAGCTGCCTACGTTTTTATGAAGCGTTGCCACCGGTCATGGGCCCGGCTTCAACAACTCCTTGCCCCCTCTCAGTCCCTCAGTCTCTTCTTTCTTTGGGTGGCCCCCTTCTGGTTGCAGACTGAATAGCTCTTCCAATAGGTGCCCTTCCAGGCGTTAAACAGTTCCGCGTGGTACCCCTTGTAGCCTAATCAACGATAGGTCACTATAATGCAATGGTAACCAGCTTCCCCACCCGATCCTGCACAGTTCCTCGGGCGCAGTGAGGGCTTATGCGTAACCACTATTCTGGGCAGTGTCGTTCTGTATGCCAGGGCCCTTGCGTCATTCCTTCCTGTGCACTGCTAGCAGGGAGCAGAGTACTATGGGGAGATGAACCATAGTCTTCTGGTTTATATGTTATGTTCTATTTTGTTTTGTTACGAAATAGACTATCTCGGTGTACACCATAACAGGTACACAAAGACATAGCTTGGAGAATTCTGTAAGGTTTTCATTTACAACATTTCAAAAACATTTGAAAAAAGTTACTAAAAGCTTTTATAGCCATACTGGGATCAGTTGTGTACGCGCTGGCCATCATCATACTCTCCGCATTTCAATTGTTTTTCATTTCGAAAAACGTGAGCAACATCTGCACCTTTAATAGTTTTACAACTGTTTCAGAAATGCAGAGCTATGTGCGCCCAGAAAACGTTACCAAAAAAGGAGCACATAAATCATCAGAGAAGTGGAATTTGTCTACGTTATTGATTGTGAAACTGAAAATTACATGACTCGCTTGTCCAATTTTATGAGGACGCAACATCAATTTTTCACAGACATCAAGAGATGAAAAATGATTCCATCTTTAAAACCCTACCACATAAATCAATTAAACTGCTTTTAAACAATTTAGATTTTGCATGATGTAAAAAGGCTGTTTTCATCATTTGAATATTTGCTCTTCCTTGAGCTTTCTGCTCCTGCCAATCATTCACCGACATTTTTAAATAGAAAAACAAGATGTAATCTAGGATAAAACACTGAACAAGAACGTCTTTCACATGTTGTACCCTCACCTTTTGCATACACGTTAGTTTGCTAAAAAGAGGGTGCAGTGTAAACAAATAATGCTGTGGCCAAAGTCGATTTCCAGAAATTGCAAACAAATAATGCATCATTGTAATGATGAATCGCATTTTTTGCATGTAGCTGTCTAGCTTCTGCGTAATCTATATACAAAAGATGCACTGCCAATTATTTTTTCAGATGTTTAGGAATAACTTGACATTTTCCTAGGCCTCAGAAATACTGAGGTATGGTGTACTGTAGATAGCCATTGATGTCAGTGCGCCTCTGAGACATAGCAGCACGACAAAAATATTTAGGGCCTGTGGCAATTTACTAGTCTGTCATCAACACTTGCAAGTCTGTCTCCTCCTGACATTAAGTTCAACGTTTAGATCTGATCATACAATTAAGTCTGCAGCGAGCCACTTTAAAAAAAAAATCTCCAGGACTTCGTGGCATTGTAGAAAATCTTGAAACGGTCAGCTTATTTAACTTGTTTTCGTCTCCTTCAGCCAAGACTAGACATGACTTTCTCAACCCACCCTTCATCATACAAGCAGGTCTGAGTACCAGAGCTGCCCCAACAAACGTCTGAGTTACGTATTCGAGTGTTCATCCAGCTTCATGACACTTTGTGTCCGCTTGTTAGTGAAATGCAGTGGTTAAGTAACGGTTCCATACACACGTATCACATACCTAGCCTCTAAAGAAGATATTTAGTAGAGAATGCATTCGCCTACACACATACATCCATAATTACTAAATCAGATTTTCATCTTGGAAAACCATGTTGCACACTGCCCCCTCAACCTTAATCCCCGGAGAGGGTTCTTCCTGACAAACTGAACAAGTCTAGACAGGGAAACAAACAGCGCTATCTATCTTAAATAACAAGTGCACTCAGCGAGTCAGTTTAAATGCCACCAGGGTTTGATTGATTGAATGAATGAATATTTGATTGACTGAATACACAGAGGCCCAATGCAGGGTAACTCTGTGTCCAAATGCTGAAATTCCCTTTCGCTAACTAGGAGTTTTTTTTTTTTAAATAAAAAATCTTTTCACCTAAAAAGCGGAATTAACACTCAACTGGAAATTAACCCATGCGAGAATGTTTCAGCAGTAGGATCGGAGTTAAGTACCCTACCCATAAAACGAGTATTTTAATCTGATCAGATGTATTATTTTTTAACAAAATTCCCTGCCTATTTTGATTTTTTAACAGTTTTGGTAGCACGTAAATCCCAATGGCACGAGAAAGCTGTCTTTATTAGTCTAGTTCCGTCAAGAAACGCAGAGAACTGTATGGAACTCAGATGGAATGCCTGTCTGCTTGCTTTCCACCTTTAGAAGTCAGCATGCTGCCCTGAAACACTGGTACCTTTGCTTTGCCAACCAGTGGAAAGCTGTGCTTCTACAGTAACATGCACTTCAGGGTGCACGTCTGCACTGCACAGTCAGACTCTCCTACATTGTATAAAAAGTGTCTGGGAGCTGCCACGTTCACCATGACACAACTTTCCACCGTTACCTTTAGTGTACATATTTCCTGCGCTTCCTAGTTTTGCATCAATTTTCTATTTGTAACAGTCCTATTTTTGTATGCGTACCTGAAAGTCTGTGATCTATAAAGTGAAACCCTTGCTGAATTCTTCCTTCTTTTGTCCAGCCCTGCAGAGGTGTTTCTGCCGGACCTTGTACCAACGTTACATGTCAGTGTTGTTGTTACTGTTCTCTGCTGACTTGTCTCATAGTATTCCCAAAGATATCTATTACTTTTCTCTGAAAATCTTTTTTCCGATTCAGGGATCAGGTCAGATTGATTCTTTCAGTTTCGCTGAATGGCTTCATCGATGAGAAACGCCCGACCTTCGCTATGCCTTCATTTCTCAATTGCAATTTTTATCCCCTTCTCCCTTCCCATCTCAATCTCGCTGTATTCAGTAAAAGTTTCAAAGGGCATAACATTTCCCGACTTCATTCCAGCGGGTTTTCTTGGCATGAAAGCTTGCGGCGGGGGTTCATGTGGGTTCAGTGTCACCCACTCACGGGATGCCTTACTGAGCATCTTGTGCTTACAACCAGCTTCCAATTGTGTGCATTCCTTACACATTTGCTTTTCAAAAAGCAGAGCAGAGAAGCAGCTGCGTAGACTAGCTTGTGCACAAATATCCTTTAACGTGACTGAGAAAGATTCTATGGCTCAGAGTGACTATCGTATGAGACGTACATGGGTTTCCGTTGCGCTTTTCTATCACATCATGTTCTGATTTGTTTTTGAAGATAATCAATAAATCAATCTATCAGGGAATTGTGCTACTCACCCTCGAGGGTCTCCGTTGAGTGCAGGGCTGGACTGGGAACCACAAGCGGCCCTGGCAGAGTGCTCGGCCGCCGCCCCCTCCCTCCCTACTGGTGGTGGTGGTGGGGGGGGGGGGGGGGGGGTGGGGGGGGGGTGTTGGAGGTGCCACCGAGCTCTTTGCCAGGGCCGGTTTTTGGCTGATTTTGGTATAGGGCCAATTTTACAGCTATGCTGCAAAAACGGCCCTGTAACAAAAACGGCCCCCAGGGGTCAAAACCGGCCCCCACCCGTTCGGCGCACCGGGGGACTGCCGGGTGTCCGCTGTGGCCAGTCCGGCCCTGGTTGAGTGTCGGGGTCATCCGAAGAGCCAGGCCTGGGGGTCCTTCCTGAACTGGGACAGTGTAGGCACATGCCGGAGGTGGAGGGGGAGGTCGTTCCAGGTCTTGGCTGCAAGGTAGGAGAATAACTTTCCTCCAGTTCTGGTCTTGTAGATGCATGGGAGGGTGGCCAGAGAGAGGTCAGCTGATCGGAGGTGTCTCCTGGGTGCGTGGAAGGAGAGGCAGTTTTTTAGGTATGCTGGTCTGATTGGAGGGCCTTGTATGCCTGGGTGAGGAGATTGAAGGTTATTATTTCCATGGGGAGCCAGTGGAGATCGCGGTGGTGTTAGGTGATGTGGTAGAGATGGGGATGTCCAGTATAAGTCTGGCTGTGGCGTTCTGGACGGTCTGAAGCTTGCAGAGGAGTTTCTTGTTGATATTAGCGTGGAGGGTATTGCCGTAGTCTAATCTGCCAAGGATAAGGGCATGTGTGGCTGTTTTTCTGGATTCGGGTGGGATCCATCTGAACGTTTTTGGGAATATGCAGAGGGTGTTGAAGAAGGTAGAGGATAGGGCGTTGATCTTGTGGTTCATCATGAGCGAAGAGTCAAGTATGATCAGGGCACGAGTCGGGGGTACACACGGGTGAACGGCGTCCACCCACTTATTTTACAGGGGGGAAGCCGTCCACCCTGCCAAGAAATTGGGCCCACTGATAAAGATGCTGAATTCATCTCAGTGTAATTTTCAAACACCTGGACACTTTCAGCAGCGTCTGCACATTGTTATCTGCTTTCCAAATTCCATCGGCAACAACGTGCAGGCGGGGATGGGGCTCTCTTATTTCTAACTTCTGCTGGCTCTTCACAAAGGCCGAAACTGAGGTGTCATCAGGCCTCCTTTTGTTCGAGACTCCTGAATGGCAGTCAGGAGCCTCACACCCAGAAGCAAATGCAGCAGAGGAGAACCAAAGGCTCACACTTTGTTAGCACTTCACGCATACTTAAGAGAGGCAGATTTTCACTTTGTTCATGGTTCTGTTTCGGAGTGTGGGATTTTAATATGCTTGCCAGTAGAAGACGGATGCTGCCTTGGTGGAGAATAGAAGGGGGGTGAGGGGTATAAACCATATATATCAATGGAACTACAGGAAGAGGTCTGGAATTTCCAACATTTTCCAATCGTTGAATGACTTTCATAAAATGACATCACAGTTCAGCAGGAATAGATGAGTAGACGCAGAGAAGTTGTCATGGAGGAAGCTAAATGTAAAGGACTTATGCTAAGTGGAGGTCAGAAATGGCCACAATTCCTGTACTCAGTACAAGAAGGCATGCTGATTATTGGTTGGATGCGAGAAAGATATCTTGCAAAGGTTAGTTGGTCCTTTATTCATATGTCCCTGGGCAGGGGATCACACGAAAATAGGGAATTCCAGATTTCAGGGACGAGGTTATTGATAGCAAAACCGCCAAAACATCGTTATACAGGATTATCTTGTAGGTACTCCAGGGTACAAAACTGGGCAGGCAGGAAGGGCCCATAAAGATCACTTAGGCAAAGGAGGTACTTCAAGTCTTCGAAACCATGTGAGGTTCTTACCTACAATGTGTATGTCACAATTCGAAACTCTACAGTTCCACTGAGCTTATGCAATCACATTATTTGTGTCTCTTAGACGGCACAGCGTTGGAAGTACATGGATATCCATCTAGTGATACAAAAGAAATCATACCAGGTAAAATTACCTAATAGATTCCAAAAAACCCAGGCCCAAAGGTTACTAGTCTGAGAAATGGCTCCCTCAATCCATATTTGAAGGGATTTAAAGCAGGCATAGATAAGAGGGTATTTTTTGTAACTATTTTGCAAACTCTAGTAAAAATTAGCAAAACAAAACGTTCACCAAATACAGTGACTAAGCAGACCCAAGTGTTTCATCAGATTTACAGTCCCACTCATTGGTGTTAGGCACTTTCATTTGCCAATCTTAGACTATCGCATTGCTGCACAATCTCTTATCCATGCCACACACTGCTGAATTAATTCCCAGGGAAGGTGAAAGAATCATTATCATGATCAAGACGTGAGCAGATGGTGTTAACTTGACCCATATATTAGACACTTTTACCGGTACTCTTCTGAGCTTTAATAGATCTGCTTTTGTGATTTGCAGAAAATACTAAACTGTATTATACTTGGTCTAAATGGTAGAGTACCATCATATTAAAATCTGATTATTTACAAATTTCATGCAGTAGGCAGACTCATCTTTGATAAGGACTGGATTGAGCCAGCCCCAGCTAGTGTATACCAGAATTAATTCTATGTCAGGACCGAAGGAGAGGATTAAGCTGTACTTTCTTTACTTTATTAAACAGCAGCCCTTTGAAGACACACAACAATACTTTATTTCCCACAACCCTTAGGGAAGAAGTCAAGAGCTCCACAATATGAAGTGTCAAATCAGATGAGGCCAGGACCCCTTGATAGTCACCTATTGATTTTGGCGCCTCCTCTTTCTTCAATGGTCCAGCAGTTGAGTTAAGTGTCACTGGCCTCTTGGCCTCATTTCTTCTTGCTATTGGACTTTATTTTCTGTGCCTGCTTATTACTATTGCTTTGGTAGTGCTGTGCAACAGCAGGAACGCTAGATGCTCATCCACAGGCGTGATTGTTTTTACTTCTGCACTTCAGTGCTTAGGGCCTTTAAGGTGGGCTAGATGGCACTGTGCCTCACACGCACAGCTCATCTCACTGACCTGTGCTGACACAATCTCATCAATCAGTACATGGCGGCCGGACAGCCGGGTCCTCAGCTTCGGACTTGGTGCCCATACGACTGAAGCATCACGCCCTGACAAGAGGGTCTCTATTTGAAGCGCACATCACAAATTTGTGCCTATAAGCGATCGGACACCTGCTGATGCATGTCCTGTACCCAGTAAGTGTGTGGTGTTCTGCAGGGTTCTCGCCCCCTTTATTCGTCTTCTGGGCCACAATACTAAGTTGGGAAGCTCCCACCTTTCTTAAAACCCTCATTATACAACTGGACATCCCAGTTTATTACCTTGATTAACGGTGCCTGCCCTGTGTCTAGGACACTCTTGCTCACCATGAGTGATATTGAGGAGACTTACCAGGAGCAGGACAGTGTCACATATCTACCCATTGACAATTATTTTTGTGAGGTCTTGCAGGCAGTGGCCACCCTGAAGAGAAAATTGTTGCAATACGCAGAGCGCCATTTTAACCCCCTCCCTGGGAGGGTAGACACTTTAGGGCTTCTGACACCTGCACCTCTGGGAGGGCATACCCCATATGCTCTGCTCCCCGAGCGCAAAAGGACTATGCGACAGGCGTTGATCTTGACGCGTTTATTATATTAGACTGAAGTGGGCCTTCATGGAACACTCTTAGTCTATGCCCCTGGATCCCACTAGAACTGGGTCTTTCAGGGATAGGAACGCCGGATACCCCATTCACCTTCCGCCCACACATGCTCTCACAAGGGGTATACTTGCCCTCTGGTTCCGATACGGCGCCCGAGACAGCGTCTCATCCATGGCGCCCCTCGCCCCGTCGTATGTAAGATGCGCCAACGGAAGCTGCTGCACAGGCTCTATCTGATGTCCTGGACCTGGAACGCCAGATGCACCCCCGATCCTCAGAATGGGTACCTGCAGATAAGGTTCACGACTTTTGTTGTGGGGAAGCTTCGCAAGCCACTTGATAAGGAAATCCACAATTTTCTGCAGGCAGAGTGCCCACGTCCCTACCTGGGAGACAAGGTGGCACGTACTCCAGACATAAATGAGCGCAAGGCCACCTTTCTGGGCAAATACATGTGCAGCCCCAAGAAGGGCATCGCCCAGTCCTGGCAGGCTGACCAGGGCAAGTTCCTGGATTTTTCAGGTCCCTTGACCTGTATCCTGGATAAGGCAGAAGAAGCCAAGGCATCTGGGACTCTGATTTCCTCCAAGGTCTTGTCTAGCTGGGTCCAACGGGACATTATCCTCTTGGGGAACGTGAACTGCGCTATCTCCATGGAGCAGCGCAATTCCCTCCTCATCTAGATTGACCCCAAGCTGGGGGATCTTGCCACCTCTGAGGCGGGCACCATTGCCCAAGGGGTTTTGTTTGGCGACCCATTCAAGCGGGAACTTGGGAAATTCATGCAAACCTTCAATTCACTGGATAAAGCCCAGGCCTCAATAAAACGCAACTTTACACCCTGGATTTTCGCCCGGACTGGTTGAAGAAGGGGAAGGTTTTAGCCAGCCGTGCACAGCATCCAGCCTCCGGCAAAGGATATGGCACTAGGAGGGGACAGTAGCAGGATGCATACAAGTTTGGAAACTTCTACCAGACGTTACCTCCGTCACAGGGGTGCGAAGGGAGGACACTGAGGCGATAGCAACCCTGGAGTCAAATCAAGGTGAGCATTACATTTTTTCTGCATCAACGTCAGGGGGCCAGACTTCAGGATTTTGACCACAATTGGGAGGCTCTTCTCTCTGACACTTGGGTCCTTCAGACAATCTGGGGTTTGCACATAGAGTTCTAGGGTTCCCAGGTGCAGGGAAGGTCCCCTATTCTTTTGGTCTTCTCTCCTACTCCAACCGAGCCAATGGATGTGGAAGTATCGGACCTGCTCTGCAAAGGGGCAATAGTAGAAACCTCTCCTCATCCAAAAGGCTTTTTAAGCAATCTCTTTGTAGTGGAAAAAAAGGGATGATGGCCAATGGTTGGTGATCAAACTAAAGGAGTTTGAGTGGCTGGTTTCCCGCCACCTCAAGATGGAAGGCATTTTCTGTTCCGGGAGATCTCCCTTCCTAACAATAGGATGGTGCACCTGGATCTCAAGGACACTTATTTAACCATCCCCATCTTTCCTCCCAACTGCTGCTTCCTCCAGTTTCAATGGTTGGGGATACATTAGAAATCACCACTCTTCCATTTGATCTGTCCTCTGCCCTGTAGTGCTTCACAAAGGAAAGCGCCCAGTGGTGGAATTCCTCGAGTCCCGGGGCGCTTGTCTCATCATATACTTAGACGAGATGCTCCTTATGGATCAATGGCCTCAAAATCTCTTGCTGCATCTCTAGAGGCGCTTCTGTTGTTCTCGATCCAGGCTATTTCCCCAGGGCCCTTACATTATCTGGCCTTACACTGGTTGAAAGCCTTTTATCTCAGTAGGGGTCTCACATACTCGCAAATGGTTCCCCTGTCAGAGGACGAACAAAAGAAGTTCCAATAGTAGTTGGCTCATATGGAGGCCTGGAATTAACAGCAAATCTTCATCTCCCTTCAGGACTTGGTCATAGAGTCCAATGCCAGCAGCACAAAATGGGGGGGCCAGATGTGGGGATTTCTCCACAGGAGGAAAATGGTCTTCTCAAGAACAACCCACGCACATCAATTGTCTAGAACTCCTGGTGGGATCGTTCGCAGTAACATGCTGGACCAAAGACCAGGTGCGATGCTCTGTTTTCCTCAAAATGGACATTGTAGCAGCAGTCCGCTACATAAACCACCTTGGAGGCACTCGTCCAAGAACCTATTGGATCTGGCATGCGATTTCTAGGACTATTGTCTAGCCAACCAGATTTCAGATTCTTTGAAACATCCTGCAGGGACAGTCAACCGGATTGCCGGCTGATACTCGAGACGCCTACACGATGTGAGCCTCTGGCTTCTTCACCTGTCAGTGTTCCAAGCCCTCAACAACTGATGGGGCCATTCTCAGGGGACCTCTTTGTGTCCAGTCTGGATCATCAGCTCCCAGGTTTTAAGAGGTTTTAAGATTGCTAGGGTTGATAGGCCTTCAGGCAGAGGGGGCGGACTAGCTGTTATTTTCAAGGAGGGGTGGCACTTCGCCTCTGAGCAACCCGCTGCAGGGGTTGATGGTGAAGTTCTCCACTTTTCCCTTATTATCACCCCTCACTTCACCTTGGGGGGCTCACTGATCTACAGGCCTCCGGGCCACGCCAGCCACTTAATTGATAATTTGGAAGAATGTATAGTTCCACGGGCCTTAAGTTTTCCAAAATTTCTTCTGATCGGCGACCTAAACATCCATGTTGATGTCTCTGACTCGCTTGAAGCTCGCCGGCTGGGAGAAGTCCTCGATCTTGCACAGCTTACACAATGGGTGACCTCTCCGACTCATGTTGGAGGTCACCTGCTAGACTTAGTCTGCTCTAATTTCCCCATCAAGACGTTAAGTTTAGAAAAAGTAACGTGGTCGGATCATGACCTTGTCAGGTTCTCGTGGGAGATGGAGAGTGCAGGCCGATCAGCTTCCACACCCCCCACGAGTCATACCCAGAAGGTCAACCTGGTCGCGTTCGGCCAGGCTCTATCTAGAGCGCGCCCAAAGCTTACTTCTGTGATAGGTGAGGCGGTTAGTGGCTTCGATGGGCGGGTGATGCAGGCGGCTAATGCTGCTACAAAACGGACTACTGTGTCCAGGTTCCGACGCACTCCCTCCCAACCCTGGTTCTCTCCAGAGTTGAGGGAGCTGAAACTTGGATGTAAAAAGCTGGAGCGAGCATGGAGACTTGGGTATAGTTCGGAGTCAAAGCTTGTCCTACGCACAGCCCAAAAAGACTACTATGCCGCTATTAAGATAGCTAAAGGGAGCTACTACGCAGGGAGGATTGCTAAAGCAGAAAATAATAGTAAAGAGATCTTCTCTATCGTTAAAAGTTTTGTATCCCCTGCTGCTGATACTGCCATTCTGCCCTCCTCTGCGCAATGGTGCGAGGACTTGTCTAATTTTTGTATTAACAAAATTACCAGGATTCAACAGGACCTACTTTCTGCGCTACCAGCGGATTGCCCAGTGGTGGCCCTTCTGCTACGCCATGCCCCTGCAATACGGAACAGTTTACGGGCTTTTCGCTGGTAGCGGACTGTGATGTACTGCCTCTCCTCCAATCTCTTAAATCGGGCTCTCCCTCTGACCCTTGCCCTGCCCGGGTGCTTTCGGAGGTGGCATGCATTGTCTGTAGTGAGGTTACTCACATAGTGAATCTCTCCCTATCCTCAGCTGAGGTTCCTCTTAGCTGGAAGCGGGCAAGGCTTCTACCGCTTTTGAAAAAACCTGGGTTGGATGCTACTGTCCTTGGGAATTATCGCCCCATATCCCTTTTGCCAGCACTGGCAAAAATATGTGAGAAAGTGGTCTTTCGGTCACTGGAGAGCTTTGTTGAGACCTCTAATGCTCTTCATCCAGCTCAATCAGGCTTCAGGGCGGCCTATAGCACAGAGACAGCTCTGGTTGAGATGACGGAGTCGATTCGGGAATGTTTGGACGGAGGCGGCAGAGCGGTCCTGATTTTACTGGACCTCTCTGCCGCGTTCGATACCGTTCCTTACGAGCTCCTTCTCGCCAGGCTGTCTGCTATCGGCATCGGTGGAGGTGCCCTGGCCTGGTTGTCCTCATTTCTATCAGACAGGACACAACAGGTCTGGATGCCATCCCATGCCTCAGAGCCTAAACCACTCCTCACGGGGGTCCCACATGGATCTACCCTTAGTCCCCTACTGTTCAATATTTACATCACCCCCCTGGAGTATTTAGTGGAACAGTATGGGGCTAAGATTATAGGGTATACTCAGCTGCTGTTTACTTGGCCAGATGATCATCTGGATACTACAGCAGTCCAACTGTGTTTGTCCTCAGTCTTTCGCTGGTTAACTATGGCCCAGCTGAAATGCAATGAGGACAAATCCGAGGTGCTCTTCTATGGCTCTTTCCCTTCCAATTTCAGGAATTCACTGTGGCCCCTGAACATTCCCAGCCCCAAGGTGATGGGAGGCCCCGCGAAAAATCTTGGCATATAGTTCGGGGAGGACCTAAGATTTGAGGACCACATAAAGAAGCTATCTTGGACATGCTTTGCCACGCTGAGAATGCTACGAAGATTCTTTCCACTGCTCCCTAGAGAAGCTAAGGAGACTGTCACTCGTGCTCTCATCCTGGCAAGGTTGGATTATGCGAACGCCCTGTTTAGCGGCATTCCAGCTTACTTGGTTAAACGCTTGCAAGTCATTCAGAACGCCGCTGTCCGTCTCCTATTTAACGTTCCGAGATGGAAGAGTGTTCGCTCTGATTTGTGTAATCTTCACTGGCTGCCTGTATCCCAGCGCATCCTGTTTAAATCTTTGGTGCTCTCGTTTAGAGCAACCCACGACCAAGGTCCTGCCTATCAGAAGAAGAGATTCACTTTTTATGCCCCCACTCGAGCTCTCAGATCATCCACTCTGTTTAAAATGTCTCTCCCTCGCTTCAAGCGAACTAGACTAGGGGGCCAGTCCATAGTTGTAGTCGCTGCTCGTGCCTGGAATGCGCTCTCTTTTCACCTGCGCTCCACTCCCTGTGTTGCCCAGTTCAAGAAAAATCTGAAAACCCATTTGTTTAGGAGTGTGACATAAGTTGAGTTCCGTCTGTTTTTCCTCTGCTTCTTCCCAATCGCGCCAGGATACTCCCAAGTAATGGAGCGCGTTATAAAACGGTTTATACATACATACATACATACAAAGTATTTCAGCTGGCGTCTAGATCTGGAAGAGGCAGCCACAGACGCTTTCATCCAGGACTGGCAGCACGAATGGGGGATATGCCTTCCCACCATTTTTGATAATCAAGTGCCTCTCAACTCAGGTACGATAACAGGGGGGCAGACATGGTCCTAGGTACCCCATCCTTGAGATTGCAAGTCTGATATCCAGTTCTTCTTTAACTTTCCTGGCATTTTCCAATCGTTCTACTCCGCTTTCCGAATCCCCTCAAAGATCCGTAGATGAATCTGCATCATCTAGTGCTGGAGGGGTCTCTGTCTCTTATGGGTATGGCATGCAGGACTACAGAGAATGTAGGAAAGTCCTGGGTCTTTCAAGACAGGCTGTGACCCTCCTATTCAAGGCATGGGCGGGCATCACTAAAATATTACAGATCGTCATGGGCCCGATGGTTGGACTAGTGTCATCAAGGACTTTGGATCCCGTGGGGACAGAGGTTGTCCATATTGTGAACTTTCTTGCCTCCAGATACATCAACACCTTCAGTTCCGCAATTTGACTGGGCACTCGCAAATTGCTGGTCAGCCATTGAGAGAGCACCCCCTTAGTGCGCAAGCACTTGCGAGGCATTTGCCTTTACCTTCCTCCACACCCAGATATTCTGTTCTGCAGAATGTCAACAAAGTTTTTAACCTGTTTTTGTCTTGGCATCCAACAAATACCTCTCTCGAAAGGAGTTGTCAGCCAAGCTAGCTACTCTTCTTTGCCTGTTTTCATGTGAGCGTATCTCATATGTTGGAGCACTGGATCTAACGGGTAGAGTATTTACACCGGAAGGGGTTACTTTCCATATTTCAAGATGTACGAAATGCAATTCTACGTTAATTACCCTTCTTTTCCGTATTTCCCAAAACTGTGTGAGGAATGGTTTATAAAGATTTATGAGATTATGAAGGTGGACATCTGCCCTCATGGAGAGTAACAGTTGCTGATAGCCAGTCGGAAACTGTTCAAGGTGGTTTATTCACCTGTCATCGCCAGGTGGGTCAGAAGAGACATGCAAAAGCGGCATTGATACCAAAGTGTTTGGGGATCACTCAAAAAGAGGGGCTATGGCTTCAAAGGCTTACGCCCTCTGAGCCCACCTGGAGGATATCCTCAACACAGCGGACTGGTTCTCATGTTCAACCTTCAAGAGGTTCTACTTTAAACCACTCCAGAGAATTGCTTTACAGGTTGTGGATAGGCTTTGAACGAGTGTAACCCTCGCCTCCAGTCCAGACATAGAATGAAAAAGATCCTAGCTATCGTGACAGAAAGTTTCACTTTTATTAAGGACACTGAGGCAAAGAATAAATAAACCACCCGCCATCATCAGAGGCACGTTGGTTAGAGGTTTTGGCCAGTTTTTAACCCAATTTTTGTGTCTAGCTTCGTTCTGTGTAAAGAGACAGAGCAAGAGTCAGTCATTGTAGGACCCAAAGTGCAAAACAAGTTTTGTACAAGCAGTTCAAATGCTGTACAGGCCTGATGATGCTGCAATATGATGCAGTGACATCATCAAAGCATCACAACTGCTTATATTTAAAATGTCTGCAACTACAGACCCAGACTTTTGGATTCAGATGGCATAATGATCAGAAGCAGGCCAAATATACGTTACAGAAGCAAAATGAGTGTCATTTAGCGTTACAGGTTAAACAAAATTCCTGAAATGGCACTATTATGCTTGTTCGTGTAAATAATTACCTGCCATTCGCAGTAAAAAGTTACCTTCAATGCACAGTTCACAGAAACAACACAATCAACCAGACGCAAGTGGCTGTTTGCTTTGCTTTTGGGTTTTTTTTTTGCACTTTTTTTAGTGTAAAATGCATCCTCGCGGACACAGTAGACACAAGGAGATTTTTTCAAAAAAATTGAGCGGCAGTGATCTTTTTTTCCCGGTAATTTTTTGCAAAATATGCATAATCATGCAAAAGCTATGCAAATTTCGCACACTACTAATGAGGACCAGGAAAACCTTCCCACTGTCCCCTTGATAGTGTTGGCTCGCTGCAGCAGGACAGGATTATTTTGTCACCGACAGCGAGAGAGGCCAAATTATGTGCCACCATTTTATTCACTTTGTGGTACTAATTATTCCAGTACATACAATGCCCAGTTCTACCCATAACTGAGTACATTTTAATGTTTTTGGGGTCGAAGACTGCTGGGCCTTGTATGTCCAGCTCTATGCTGAGGGGCTATGCCCTCCACTGTTGGTCTCATCGGCAATTTAGTTCTCATCTAAACTCCTCTGTATCTGCAACTTCAAGAACTAACCCACAAATGGTGAAGCGTGAAATTTATGAATAACTTCAGTTTATCTGTCATGTGACATCATGTTTTCAGTGGTACCAGAGGCATATACTGACAATAATCAGCAAGAGGGCTTAGACATTCATTCTTAATAGTTTGGATTTAACACTGCAGAAAGCAGGTATTGCACAGGGTGATATCAAGGTAACATATCTATGCAGGAAAATGGTCACAGGGATAAGTATTGTTAGTGTTATTTTGAATAATGTTGGCAGTGATGCTGACTGAAAAGGAAGAAACTTGGCCTTAAAATACAACTAGCGCTGCCTGCAATACATTTGACTATTTAAGCTGCTGTTCATGTTATGCTGCTTTACAAGTACTAATGTTGTAGTATTCCGTCTTTACTTTTCTTTGTTTGATACTTCAAGGATTTATTACAGTATAATTAGTTCAAAATGGTAATATATTCCTGCCACTGGCACGTGTTTTTAAGTCCAGGCAAGTCTAGGAGACACTCGAGTCTTGTACACAAGGCATTGCATCTCGGCATGATGTTCAGCACCAAGTCCCTTCAAGGTCTTTAACTCGCATTCCTTGCACAGCAAGCTTCCGAGGGACATGGTGGCACGGCCTAAGGAGCCTATAGCGGATGACATTCACATATACCTATGGAACAACTAAGTACTGAACAGCAAGCAGCACCCTTTTAACAGAACAGTCACAGGCACTCAAATACTTTTTCCAAGCTGCACTTTATATCTTATGCCTCTTAAACACTTGATTAGAAAAGAAGACAGAAACCAAACATCAAGTGTCTAAATTCGAACAAAAAAAACAAACACGAAAACCACAATACATATTGACCTGTGGCATACAGCAAGGAAAACATGCAGACACAAGGGCTGAAAAAAATATAACATTTTGTTTAACTTGACAGCAGGGCACTGAAGCAAATTAATATGAAACTGCCCTTGTTACACCTCCCCTTAACATAACAGCAGAATACTTGTTGGAAGGAATTTAGCCCTCTCATTTCGAGGTGTATGACTACACTGTGTGCCAGCATTTATTGGCGTGAATCAGCTCACAACCAAGTAAATCACATACAACCAAAGAGTTCATACGCTAAAGTGGAATCTCTAGATATGTGTATGGAATGTATCGCCCATAATTAAGGTTCCTTGAAGGATCATTTCCTTGAGCTTTCACAATCAAATGTTTCAAATTTTGTAATTCTACATTTAATTTAGACTGGTTACTCCAAGATCAGGGAATAAAGCAAGCTACGGTGTTTTATCAATAAAGAGTGTCATCTGGTCATTAATCTTAGTGCACGATATATACTGCGTTCATTTACCATCTTTACAGGAGTTCGTCAGTGCTGCACATCCGTCCGACAACCATGACAAAGTCTTGGCCCCCAAAAAGAAATCACAAGTGAAGTGAATCAAGGAATCATGGCTATTATTGGAAGGTGCGAATGTCCCTTCCATAATTTGAGGAATATTATTAGGAGGCGACCTAAGATCAAAATGTCTCATGCCTCTGTTTAGTCTATCCACCCCAACCATAACCCCAGATAATAGAGATTTCTAATGAGGCTCTTTCAGGACAAGGATTGCAAGGTGTAAAGATGTGTCTCAATGGGTAGAAGAGTATTATACAAAATAACATTCTGGGGTGATGGTTCACAGATGGCATTACCAATCCCTGATAAATTATATCTGCCTTAGATTCCCTGATAATCTGACTCCGAGCCCCCTAAATTCCAATGTAGAGTGAAAGTGTGTACAAACAAATGTTATCTTACTGCGAATCCGATCCAGTTCTCCAGCATGTTTCCAACTTTACAAAATCGCATTGAGTTAGTTACGATTAAGTATAAGCGGTACAAAATGTGCACTGACGTTTTCAGAAGACCACCTGTTGTCTATTATTTTTACATTGCGTTTACTCATAAATCATAACAGAGGGTAATTAATCAAGCTGTCAAAGCTGGGGTCAGAGGTCACAGAGGGGAGTACAAAGGTCAGGCATAGGCTGATAGAGGTCAGGGTCACACCACATTCCTCATTATCAAGTTAGGATGAGAAACGGGGACCTAAGCACACAAAAGTGAAAGCAGATGGAGAAGTGAGTGGATTTAAAAAAAAAAACTGGCGAACAAAAAGAAAAAAAAATGAAAGGAGACGGTCAGCTGTCGTTAAATAAAGAATAGAAAAGCTAGAATCCCCTCAAAGGCTTTCAGTTAAACTAAAGAAGGCACGGTTTCAAAATAGCTTTCTAAATTTCTGCTGAGCTTCAGTAAACTGTGCAAAATATGCTTAAAAGAGGGAATGCCAAAATGTCAACTGGTTATGCACACTGAATACCGGTACCGACTAGGTACAATATAAACACACACTGTCCCTTACATAGAAAGTTGTTGCACCGCACTGTGGGGGTCCTAAAATAATTATTAGGTACTTCAGCTGACAGGTTATAAAACAGGGTAAAGTTAAACATTTGTAGATTCGTGACAGGAAATGTAAGAAGTGCTTGAATATTCGCAAACCTCATTAAAAAATATTCCGGACAACGTAACAGTCATAAAATCTTGCACCATCATTCTGTCTTGAAACAGATGCACAATGTGCAAAATTAACTGTTACTCATTCCTCAAAATCTTTGTTAATCTCATTATGAATGTTAGCGGCTTTATCAAAACATGCATCAATGTCAGCTCCTTAGTTACTGAACTGTACTTGGGCATAGATATAATTAAAATGTTTTGGTATGATAAAGGTGAAATTGTTATCTTCCCCCAGTTCCAAGAGGAGTCTGTAAAATGTACAGTGTAATGACAAACAACCTCCCCCGGAGTCCTATGTCTGCAGCACTAACACCCTTTGTCACCAAAGCCTATTTACTCAAAAAACATTCACTTTGTGCTTGCTTCGATGGTCATCTGCTATCTTACCAACTAGTAATTGATATTTTTGAAACTGCCTTTTAAAGATTAAATGTTTCTACAAAGCCAAGGTAACACACCCATTGAATTTCCCTACCTTCTTCTCCATCCTCACTTATTTACAAAATTTAGTCACACACAGAAGACGTTGTGAAGGGGAAAGGTTTGTGGCGGGGTGAGGTTTAGATCCCATGGACACACACTGAGAAAGGTCGAGCCTTGGTGCATAACTTCTGAAAATACATGGTTATCTCTTTAAGGCCCCTAAGTTGGAAATCAGCTTTTCTACAAGTTACTAAGGTATCTGTGGGGGTTAAGTCTCTTGTTGAGAACGAAGCAGAGGGATTTGGAGCATTCGACATATGCCCTGCATTAAATGATGAGAGAGCCTAGGCAAGTCTGTGAAGGGAAGTTCGCAGTGTTTAGGTGCTATCAGTAGAATCTGTTTTCAGAGATTTAAATTTGAGATGGTTTTGGGTCATCCAGGGTGATTATCATCATAGTCAGAAAAGAAGCGTCAGCTGGTTATTACACTTTTTTGCGGTAACTAGGTATTTTTATATGGCAGCAAATTAACTCTCCAACAGGTTCAACCTACAAATGGAGCTTGGGCTGAGCCATGAGGAACACCTTGCAGGAGGGGGCTAAGTGGGGGATTTAGTCACAAATTTTTACTAGTTGAATGAGGTGCGCCCAATGGAGAATAAATGTGGTATATTTATCACACTTGCTTCTATGTTCCTTCAGAGTTAGAAGGCGGCCTTGTTGTTCATTATAGACAATTAGGATCAGCAGACAGGTGAGACCTGAATCAAAAACTTGCATGGTATGGACTACTGTGTGTCGCAGTGCTAAGGCTTGCCTCAAGATTTACGATCATCCACCAGGTTGTCTTTTGAGAAAGACTTCTTCAAAAGTGTGAGCAAGAGCTCTCTAGCACCATTGCTAGGACAGTTTGATGCAATGTAAGCAGACAATGATGTAGATCAATTGGGCCTATAGATTACTTTTTCACAAAAAAGTTTGACCTGACCAGTTTTGAGATAGCCTCGAATCTTCAACGGTCATACAATGTGTTCACTAGGTTTTTCCAGAAGGACGCAAAGTGGTATTTTATGTCCATTGCAGGTGATGTTTCAATGGAGTCACTAGAGTCATTTTAAGTTTTAAACTTAGCAATGGTACGGATCAAACCAACCTGAGATAGCTCATTAAAATGCAGCCATTTGGCCAAGGATTTTATGTTCCTCACATTTTACTTCAATGCCAGTGATAAGGAAAGGGTGGACCAGTACCTTATTTTACAATGTCAAGTAATTCTTAGAGGAAATTTTAGGCAGAGTCAGTCTGGCGTTGATGAAAGAGACTATGGCCCATATATACTAAAGTGTATTCCCAAATAAAAGGAGTGGGAAAAACTCTTTGACACGCTTATGTTCTGGTGATAAAGTATGATGTCTGAAGAAGCCCCCTTAAGGGCTTCTCTTCTTTGTTAAGCAAAGTGAAAATATTTATGATAATTATCTTGGTTTCACACTATTGTGGGTGGGCCTTGCCCTCGTGAATGAATGTTGGGCAAGTCCACCAAGCAAAAACACAAACTCCAGATTTATAACATCAATAAGCATTCTATCCAAATCTCATGTTTGCAATAGTTTAGTTTGGCCAGTAACCCTTGTATTCGTGTATAGTTGAGAGAAAAAGAAAGGTGAAGTGAGGTTTCCTAAGCATATACTTTAAATGGAAGAAGTCTCTAGGGCCCAAATTCCAACTCTTAACTCCATAGGGAGCTATTAGGACCAGAATTAAGTCAGTCAGTGTGTAAAAGGGAATAACAATTTAAATTCTGCAGAATGGGACATAACATGCCAGTTCTGGATTGACTGGGCCTTAAGACATGTTTTTCCTTATTCTAAGGAGTTTATGGCTGATATTCATCATCTGAACTGTGCAGGAGGTTAGTATTTGCTAGTGAGCCTGTGGAAGCCAAGGGTTATGAGGGGGCAGGTGGGGGGAGATTTTCTGGATGGAAAAGCTCTGGTAGGAGCATTTTCTGCTTCCTCGTAGTACTGGAGTGAGAAGACAGGCAGTGCTGTACTTCTGACCCCCGCTCTGCCCCTTTCCGCCACATTTTTCAAAGCGTGGATTTGCATGTGATAAAACTAGGTCCATATGCTCCAGACCTGATTATTTTAGGTCTGAAAACAAACGGCCATTGGGATTGCCGAGAGGATACCACTCCAGGCAGAATGGGGAACCTAGTATGACCGATATCCCACCACTAATTCTTTCTTGTTGTAGAAATAGATGAGAAGGTAATCAGGTGTTAGGAAGAAGTGCATAATGGTTGGGGATATTTCATTTTCCCAGCCTTCTCTTAGGATGAGAATTGTCACAGCTTTGAGTAATAGGTGTCATTCATCAGAAGACAATGAGTAATAACTCGACCTGCATTTGTGAAGGAGGCAATAAAGTGAGGTGTTTCCGATCATATGGATAGCGGTGAGGACGGGGTCCAGTGGATACTGGATAGAAGTATTACACTTGTGGGATGAAAATCATGAGAAGGGTAATGAACTGAGGGAATGGGAATCGGAGTATGGCAGGCTTTAAATGTGACTGCAAGAAAAAAATAAAAAAATAGATGTTTATGGAGTTTCATTAATCTAATAAAACATGCCCAACATTGTGAAAGAAGTTAGGAGCTCTCAGCCCCTCTCCAGTGTCCTCTTTCGGTATCAATCAAGGGAGACGGCTACTGTACTTCCTACAAGTGATCCAGGTCCACCAAATGCTTGTGTTCGCACCTTGCTTTTGCCAAGTGCTGTGTATTTCAGACACTTGTATCAGCAGAGTCTAGCTCAGCCACAAAAGGCAGCCACAAAAGCATAATCCCAAACTGGACTCAGGTTGTGGGGACCGAACAAAATACAGGGATACAATATAACGGCCAGAAATAAGAAGGAGTGAGTTGCAAGTCAGTGGAAGTTTACTAGTGTTCTACTATGGATGGATGGTGGCAGCATGAGACAGGATACACTCCAATGATGTTTCTCGGCCTGGACTTTTTCCGGAAGGTGTCTTACCTCAGCACATACCTAGTAGAAACCTTATGCTAAGCATTGGAAATTATATCTACAATCGATTTTTACGCTGTTTAATGTTTTATTTACCTTATGTAAACTATGTATTTTTAACAACTAAATGAAGCCCACATTAATAGAACACTATAAAGAAGCAAATAAAGTATGTCGTATTACTCACAATATACTTTTTTTTTTTTACACCTTGGAATCATCGTACCCCTGTCACATGACAGGCAATGCCTGATTATCTCTCCAGTTAGACCGACCACCTCCTTCTTCCATGTAGATAGCCACAATGGGAAGGTTTCGATCGAATTTGACAATGGTCACGAAGTTCGCCAAGGTTGTGTACTCACTCCACTGTTATTCATTCTTTATATTAACAAGTACTCCTGATGTTCTCAAAATTAAAGGTGCACTGCTACTCGTTCTGTTATACGCAGTTGATACTGTACGTATTGTCAGTACCTCTAAAGTGTTACGTGTTAGAGAGCTCGTTTGTGTCTTTTATGCCAAATCTGTATCTAATTTTTCTAAGTCTTATGTAATGACCCCTGGCCCTAAGCGTCCCAAACTAATGAGTATACAGACAGGTACCCATTGTTGAGCAATGACAGACACTTTTTCCTATCTGGAAGTATCTTTTAGTTAATCAGGCTCCTGGGCCACACGTGTAAAACAGTGGATTAAAATTAACTAGGGCTTCTTTGTCTCCTCTGTCTGCTGGGGGGGAGGACACCTGACCCAGTGTTACTGATTTATGCCGCCCAATGTAGCCCTATAGCGGCATACGGAGCTGAGATTTGAGGTTTACAAGATTATGAAAACCTCCAGGGGGAACAAAACCGTTTTCTTAAAAAACTCCTGGCTGTACCCCATCTAAGCTCCATTATATTTGCCATAAGGAATTGGGAGTAGACTTTTTAAGCGATTGTATTCGCATAAAGCCCTGTTTATTGTGGCTATCTATATGGATGGAGGAGGCGGTGGGTCTAACTAGAGATATATTTAGGGACTGTCAGACATGTGACGGGGAAAGGATGTTCCCATGGTTGCCGCACTTTAAAAAGTTATTAACTGGGATTGGTCTTCAGATTTGTACTGATAGGACATCTTGCAGTGGCATCAGCAGAAAGCAGTTGCAATCATTAGTGTCTGCCCATTTTCAGGTGGTTAGGGAGGATGTAGAATGAGAAAAAGTATCCATTGTAAAATATTTGGACCATAATCCGGAACAGTCCCCAACTACGTATTTATGGAACATTAGGGGTCACTGGACCCGTTCACCGCTATTCCGATTTAGAGCGGATATAAGTAAATACCTACTGTGTTTTCCGTTTGGATACCAACAAAACTTGGAAAGCAAGGTCAGTCCCTGTAACAATGTTTTAGCCAATCGATGCTTCATTTTCTTTTTTTCTGCGATTTCTATAGGCTGTACACTCGGAAGTATATAATTCCTTTTTTTAAACGTAGGAATGTGAGACGGCGCGGTGAAGCAAGATGGCCGCAACCTGAGGAGCCTCGCCATATCGAGCTGCGCTTGAACAAACAGGGACCTCGTACAGGACTTGCTGCTCTGTTTGGATGGTGGATTCCAGCGCCGGAACACATGGGGGCAGTGGTGTGCAAGTATCAGACCCTGACAGGGCCTGAATGACTCTATTTCGTTTCCGTTTTTCCCGTGAAATTGCGGCCGCCATTTTAGCTACTTTTCTCCCACGCTGCATTTCCTGTCAGCGCGATGTTGCTAGGCCGCATTTCCTTCCCTGAATCAATTTTCCTCTCTTAAATCAGCCTGACTACAGAGTTTTTGGGATGCTAGACAGCTGCTCTCTTTCCTAGTCTCCTTGTGCCAACGCCATCAAGGAATTTCTTGCGCTGACTGAAATATCATCCCCTGCCCCATTATGGTGCTAGTTTCACCACTTTAATGCACCGCTTTCAGTGACTTTCTTTTTAACACTTTTTTGTGTTAATATCTTTCCTTTGATGCCTTTCTGAAGTAAATTTTGCGGTTGCGGTTTTTGACGCAATTTCGACTTGTTTTCTCTTGACAATAACTTTACAGTTATTTATTATCATATTCTTTCGGCTCCTATGCAAACATGGACCATTCATACAAATCTCAAGGTTCCTCATCTGGTGGGCGCAAAGATGCCAACGCTGGACCTGGTAAACGCCTTAAGAAGGATCCGCCTTCTCCCCCTTCAAATCACCACTTCCTCTCACGTTGGAGGATATTATGGAGGAATTGCACCTTATTAGGCCTTTCATGACTGACACTGCTGCCACCCTACAACGCATCGAAGACAAATGGTCGGGTCTTGATTCCAGACTCTTGGACGTCGAGCAGAAGATCAGCGATGCACAAGATGTTGCAACCAAAGTTGAAAGTCTTACAAACAATGTAAATCAACTGAGAAAGACCACTGAGGATTTGGAAAACTGCAACAGACGCAATAATTTGCGCATTTATAGTATTCCGGAGAATTCTGAAGGTACTGACCATATTACGTTCTTGAAAACTCAAGTTCTTCAACTCGTTGGTCTCCCAAAGACTATGGACTTCAATATTCAAAGGGCGCATAGACTTGGGCCTCAGAGTGCTTCTACTTCCTCCAAGCCAAGAGGTATCATTGCCTACTTCCTTCTTTTATTTCAGATCTCATGGCAATTATCAGTGCTGCGAAACAACATAAAAAACTCTTCTGGTCGGGTCACAGAATCTTCTTCAGCCAAGATGTCGCCAAGCCGACCGCCAACCGACGGAAGGAATTCCTCGATTTGAGACCTGCACTCCGATCAATGAATGCACGCTATGGACGAATCCATCCTTGTTTCTTTAAAGTTACTTATAAAGACTGAACTCTAAGTTTTGAGGATCAAGCTGACCTCCGAAAGTTTATCCACTCTCACAAAGGAGAACTCATGGAACTTAGCAAGCTATGATAATAACTCATTGTTCCTATATTGTGTTTTGCTTTTCGTTTGTTATGTTCTTCACCATTGTTTAATACTCTCCTCTTTATTCCCTTTTGTGTTCTCGAGGTCTGTCATCCCCATTGTGACTGAGATTTTCCATCTGTTTGTTGCCCTCATATACGAGATGTGTGTGCTGTATTACTACATGGCCTCGTTCTCCCCAGCTTATGGTAAGCTCTCTTTTTTTCCCTTACTTTAATTCCCTTTTACATCAACTTTTTTATCTTTCTACTTCATATTCAAAATACATATCTTTCCTTTTTCTTGTCCCACTTTAACACTCTTCTCTTCTCTATCTTCCTCTTCTGTGTGGCTGTTTTGTCTTTCGCCGCCCCCCTTTCCTCTTCAATGTCTTCCCCCTTGAATTGTTTTATGGCTAAAGTCTGTGGACTTCTTTGTCATCTTCTTCTGGATATCTGCTTGGGTGGAGTCCTATCCTCCACCACCTCTTTCTCTAGCACTTATTCCTTTTTTTTACTATCTTCTTTTCTGAGTCCTCATACGTTCTTCTAATCCTCAGCCTTCTCGGTCTTCTTTTCTTCTTACCTCTTCAGCATGCTTCCTTTCAGCAATTACTGCCTTGTTTATCTTATAACCTTGGGATTTTTTTCTCCCTATACTCCCTTTTTTCTTGCTGTATGGCCCCTCCATTTCCTCTTATTTTCTTTTTTTTACTTCTTCTTAAACATCTGTTCACATTTCCTAACTACTCTTTCATCAGTTTTAAGTTACCCACAGTTACTGGTTTCCTTCAATCTAACTTTCTTTTCGATTTTCTATCTTTCTTTACTCCTTACTCATGAAAGGAATATGGATAGGCTCCAGACTTATCTATGTTACGTAAATACTGGGTTGGTGAAATCTTTTGCTCACCTGCTGTTAATAATAAGAATGGTGTGGCTATTTTATTTCATAAATCTTTAAATGTTATGTTAGAGAATGAATTTGCAGATTCTAATGGTAGATGGTTATATTTAGATGTCAAAGTTAATAATCGCCGGGGGGCGCTAGAGGGTGCACAAGCGGAATGGCTGCCTAATTGAGTAGCTCCCGCTCCTTGGCAAGTTATCCGACAATTATCCTGTGCCACAGGGTGAGAAAACAGCGAATTCACCCACCATCTGCTGCAGGGGGTTGCACTCTGCACTCGACCTGAAATTGAGGCTGTTGTGTGGTCCGGAACCGGCGGCAGCGCCGATTGAAGATCGACCGCTAGCACACGCGGAGACCGCGAGCAGAGGAGGCCGGCTGTGATAGACTGCGCGAATCAGAGGCTTGCCACGAGGAGATAGGCCCGGGTCGCGACTGTGCAATTGGAGCCTCGAGCAACACCTGCCTGGGATCTTGGGACCGGAGTGCGGCAGTGTCGCTCTCACATGCTCCTCGCCCCGGCTGGGGGATCGACCCGAGCCTGCCCGGCTGGATACGGAATACCGGACATTGCAGGAGCGCTCAGAGTAGCGTTGCAACTCCTGGAGCCGCTGTGAGGAGCCGGACTTAAGCTGCTCCCTCCACGGAGCAATACGAGGTGAGCGACGCCCGACCCAGGCAGAGACGGCCGCCTCTGCGATCCCTGCAAGCGGTAGGGAGCCGAGCGTCGTCGTCTCTTTCCGACCGCCGGACTGCGGGAGGACCCCCCGCTGATCCTGTGCCTGCACGCTCCCTGCCCCTACACGTAAGAAGCGACCTTGGCCCCCTGAGACCTCACTGCCTGCATCACACCCACGGCGGAAAATTGCTGGACCTAGACATAACCCACGCTTGGGCTGCAGGGGGGGTTTGCCACTGTCATAGCCACATTGGACACTGCCTTTAATAATTAACACAGGCTTGTGACCTGTGTCTTCGCCTTCACGAAGCGGGGTTGATTTTTTGGCCTACTTTATCATAATGCAGCTATAGCTGTACCATTGCTGCCAACAGGGCCTGTTAACTATCTACTCCAGGGAGATTGAGGGCGCGGGGAGTGGCGGGTGGCCTATACCCCCCCAAGAAGCGACTATCGTGCACTAGAAGTGCTGTATCAGGCTTGGGCTGGCACTGGGGGTGCGCACGGAGTTGTACCAGAGCACAGGCGCGCCTCCTGTTGAGATTGCATCGTCACCCCTCGGTGGGCACTCGGTCACACGGCAGCGGTGGGACACGAGGCGGCGGAGAAGCCGCGTCCAGCCACCAACATGGTGCGACCCAAGAATCGCCAAACAAAACTGAGCTTCGATGGCGACCAAAAAGGCACGAAATCGGTGCCTCCTGACCCCGGGCCAAGCGATACAACCTCGAGGGCCGTCGCTACTCCCACTAAGGACCTTGATTTGCATAGCCTGTTCCAGGAGATGAGGCAGGGGTTTGCTACTATGGTGGAAAAGGTTGACAGCGTAATCGCTAGGCTGGATGCCCTGGTTCATAAAGTAGATCGCCACGAGGAGCGACTAACTGCTACGGAACAGCGCATATCCGATAATGATGATATCACCTCGACCCACACCACGCAATTGGCCAGGAAGGACAACCTGCTCAGAGTCATAGCGGCCAAGAATGAGGACTTGGAAGCCCGTAGCCAACGCAACAACATACACGTCACGGGCATTCCGGAATCCACGGACACGGGCAGAATGGAGCTCTATGTTGAAAAACTACTCAAAGGCTCGATTGGAGAGGACGCATTCTCACCTCAATTTATCATTGAGAGGGCGCACTGATCATTAGCGCCTGTTCCTAAGCCCGGATTGCCGCCTAGACCAATCATTGCTAAATTATTGAACTATCATGATCGCGATGTCGCGCTGAGGGCGGCCCGGTCTCAACAAACCCTACAATACAATGGCGTTACTTTCTCCATATATCCAGACTTCACCCCTCTGGTGCAGGAAGAGAGACGCAAGTTCATCCCTGTGAAAAAGAAGCTGCGAGAGGCTCAATTGGGCTATGCTCTGCTCTACCCCGCGAAGCTGCGGATCACACACCAGGGGAAACAACGCTTCTTTACAAACCCTCAAAAAGTAGAAGATTTCCTAAAAACAATCCGTAAGGCCCGAAGAGGAGAGCGCAACGCTGAAGCGTACCTGGAGGACGAAGACCCATACTCGGCAGCGGATGAACACTGATCACTTGCATCTACTGAACTTCTTATTACTCTGCACTGTCATTCACTGACTCTTGCTTCGAGTGTACGAGGAGCGGCGACCACACACGACGGACCCACGCTGGCTCATCTCTCCTGTTGTAACGTAATCCAAGGACCACTTTCCTGACCCTGGCCTCCACCAAGGGCGGTACCGATTTGGAGGCCATTGGCGGGTGAAGTGGCTGTGCGAACTTGATGTTGTATCCCTATCGGGTGTTCCCCATGCGAACCTTTACGTTGTTGAAGTTGAGGGGGGTTGGGGGGGGCGGTGAGGGGGGGGTACGGATGGCTGCTGGCATGATTGGGATGTAGTAGTGGGAGGGGGGCGGAATGTTTTGGGGAACTGAGAGGCACACGTAGACTGTTTGATTGTGACACGAAATGCTATACTACACTGACTGTGTTGGTCGCTGCGGCTCCCCGACCTCCAGGGGGGAACACATCGAAACTCCATTGGCTATGGCAACCTTAGGAACTGATGCTCAATTTAACTGCATGTCATGGAATGTTAGAGGGCTTAATGATGCCAAAAAATGTCGCAATGTGATAGCATATCTTAACAGATATAATGTTCATATTGCCATGCTGCAGGAAACTCACTTGTCACCGCAGACGCGAGCCACATTTGCCAGCAAATGGGCAGGAATTCGTACATTCTCCTCTTACTCCACCTACGCGAGAGGGGTTGCCACTCTTCTTAGACGCAATGTGCCATTCCAGAAGTGCGGAGACCTGACCGATGGCGAAGGCCGTTACGCCTTACTATGGGGGCGACTGGGCCGTGACTTAGTCACGTTTGTTAATTGTTATGCGCCTAACACAGACATGCCTGCATTATTTACCGCACTTTGGGGCAGGATAGTGGATGTGGGGTCCCGGCACAAATATTTGGGGAGGAGACTTCAATTTGGCGCCAGTACCTCGACTGGATAGGGCGGACAGGGCGACTCATTACAAACCTAGAGCACGGGATGCGTTGGGAGGCATCATTGTTGAGGGCGCACTGGTAGACACATGGCGACACCTACACCCGACTAGGAGAGAGGGTACGCATTTCACACCACAGACGGGCGCATGGGCACGGTTGGACTACTTCCTTACCAACAAAGAGATCACTCCGGAGGTGCTGGGGGTTAGACACTTGCCGAGAACATACTCGGATCACAGCCCTGTCATAATGCACACGCAAATTCCGGGGTGGGATAATCCTAGACCCCAATGGAGGCTACAACCGGCGTCACTATTGGACAGCTTATTTCATAACGAACTGGGTGAGGAAATAGCTGATTTCTTTCCTAGGAACAAGGGGTCAGTAGAATCGGTGAAACACATCTGGGAAGCCTTCAAAGTCACCATCAGAGGCTATTGCATATCTAAAAGCTTTGGGGTCCTGCGGGACATACAGACCACTATTTGTACACTACATGGGGATCTGAGGGCACTAGAACTTAGGATGGTAGAGACTGACAGCCCTGGGGTACATGCAGAATTCTGGGACAGGTTATCAAAATATGAGGAGGAGGCTAACAGGGAGGCAAAATTCAGGGGGAAACACTGGCAAGCCAGAAAATATTGAGAGGGGGATAGGCCGGGGAAGGCTCTAGCGGTGTTAACGCGCCCCCCACGAGACCTTAACACCATACTTGAACTCACTGATGAACAATTGCACACGATCAGAGACTCAGATGCACTGTTAGAAGCCTTCACATCTCACTACCACTCTCTGTACACCACTGCTGCAGCAGCGAATACGTCCTATGCAGCATTTCTGGGAGATGTCGCACTTTGTTGGCTCAGCGATGGAGACAGGGCCTTCCTAGCAGCCCCCTTTGAGTTAGATGAAATTCGAGAGGCCATCGTGTCACTTAAGAATGGCAAGGCGCCTGGGCTGGATGGCATACCCTGCGAATTCTATAAAGCCTACATAGACATTATGGCCCCGGTTCTCCGAGAAGTATATGAAGAATCACTCGCTGACGGCGTCCACCCTAGATCCATGCGGGATGTGGTCATACACTCACTTTTGAAACCGGGCAAGATGTCTAGCTCGTGTGGTTCCTATCGCCCACTTTCCCTCCTAAATTGAGACCTTAAAATCCTTGCGAATGTCCTGGCCACCAGACTTTCCCTACTCATGACTAGAATTGTATTGCCTGATCAATCCGGATTTGTCCCGGGCCTGTCCACCTCACATAACTTGCGCACTTTGTTCTCTCTGCTTCGTACCGTTCACCCTGAACTTCCTGTAGCTGCTGTTTTCTTAGATGCCACCAAGGCATTCGAGTCGGTAGAGTGGCCCTACTTGTTTTCAGTCCTGTCAGCCATGGGATTTCCCAGACTTTTCATCTCCTGGGTACAGCTCCTCTACACTCAGCCTATGGCGAAGGTCCTCATCAACGGACGGTTATCACACTCCATTGCCATTACCAGGGGGACGCATCAGAGGTACCCCCTATCCCCTCTACTGTTTGTGATAGCGGTTGAACCGCTCGCCAGCTGCATAGAGAGAGCGCGGTACAATGCCTCCAGAGACAGATAGATGTGTCATTATATGCTGATGACATTACACTCTACGTCAAGTACCCTGACGTACACCTTAACACGCTATTGAGAGAATTCGTAAGATTTGGAGGAATGTCGGGGGTACACATAAATTGTTCCAAGTCACAGTTTTTCCCTCTTACGGATGCGGTCACGACCTTCCCCCTTGACTACCCACTCGAGTGGTGTCGGACGGAGCTCCGATACCTTGGCATACAGATCTCGCGTGATAAAGATGAGACTATCCGCTCCAACTACGGAGTGGCGATTACAAAACTCACAGCTGCAGTGGATCGCTGGATCACCCTTCCGCTTTCCATGGCTGGCAGAGCATCCCTCATTAAAATGGTGGTGCTGCCCCAATTTCTCTACCTCTTTCTCAATATCCCATACTACCCGGGTGCTTACTTCTTCAAAACCTTGAAATCAGAACTCTGTCGGCTCGTCTGGGGAGGCAAGAGTCCACGGTTGAAATGGACCACGTTGACCCAGCCCTATGATTTCGGTGGCTTTGATGTGCCTGACCTCGAGGCATATTACCTGTGTGCGCAGGCGCATTATGCTTATCACTGGATGTCCCCCGCGCCCTTCATGCCACAATTAGCGGTGGAAGACTGGATTGTGCATCCCGTGCCGCTCAATGGCCTGCTCCACTGCCCAGGGGCGCTGACCCAAACGTCCAATACCTCTGTCTCCTGCACTCTGGACGCGTGGCGCCGCATAGCTAAGAGGCTATCCTGCTGTTTCCTATACTCTCCTAAACTACCACTGACATTCCACCCTGCACTTGCACTATTGCAGGAACGAGGCTTTGGTTTGCTTTGCAGCCGACTGCGGATTACCTCCTGGGGCGATCTCTTCGCCAACGGGGAATTTAAAGCTGTAGATGAGTTCTTTGCCTCCCAAAACCGCACACCGCTTGACGTATTCTACTACCTGCGCCTACAACAAGGGATGAGGGACATCCTACCTGAGTTCCCCGATGAACCCGAGATCCTTCTTCCACTTCAGCTCCTGTTATGCTCACAGGAAGGGACACACTTAGTCTCCGGCTTGTATCGTCAACTCAGATTGGCTGGCATGCCGCCTGCGGCGAGAGAACGGGAGCATTGGAGCGCAGACCTGGCTACCGTGCTCACTGATGACCAATGACACTACTGTTGCGCCCTTACAGCTCGGATATCGGCCAGCAGTAGATTTAAAATAATACACTACAAGTTCTTGCACAGGTTAGATTATACACCAGTTAAAAAACACAGATTCCACCTGACAGACACTGACAGATGCGAACGCTGTAACGCCGAGCACGCAGGTTTTTTACATTTAGCCTGGGAATGCCCACCTGTTCGCATATTTTGGCAACAAGTACCTGACGCTCTTACAGCGATGACTAAGGAACCCATAGCGGAGGACCCACTCCTCATGCTGCTTGGGCACACGCCGCACATCCCGAAAACATTTAGGAAGTTTATTGACAACGCGCTGCTCTTGGCAAAGCGCCGAGTAGCATGTCGCTGGGGCCGAGGCAGAGCACCTAAATTTAAGGAATGGCTGGCAGATATGACCAAATGTCAGGAGCAACACGTTACATTTGCTGAATTGTTACTGATCCCTAGTCGCCCGAAGGATATCTGGAGCCCACTGACTGACTATTTGCTGGCCCAGGCAGATGATGATACTACTCTAGAATGAGGTCACGTAAATGTTCAGTTTCCCTGATGACACTTGGGGCTGGGAGCTTTACACGCTGATGTGCATGGGATGCATTTCTCCTACCCTGCCGAAATACTCTGCACTTTCCTCTACAGATCACCACCATACATAACACTGTACCGCCTACTACCATTGCGACACTGTACATGCAGACAGAACCACAGAGCCCCTGCCCACTAGATAGTACTCGATGCCCTGCTCATTCCATGCTGCCTTATCATCACCCTGGGTGGCCCCCTTGGAACGGTACGCGGGACCTCTACCCTACAGATGCACACTTAATATCGCTACTACAGACAGCTCACTGTATAGCACAGAACGATCAATGAACCGTTATTTTATGTATTGACCGAGGATTCTATGTCAGGACCGGAGGCTTCAGATTATGCTATATCTTCCTTCGCTTTATTAACATAAAGAACCCACAGCAGCTTAGGAAAAGATATAATAATAACAAAAAATGCTTTAAACATAAAGCATTGACGTAATGCTCAACACAAAATCAACAACAACTCCCAAGAGTCTCTTTGTTATAATCATAGTCCACAGTCCTTTGTCTCTGTCCATCATCCCTATATAACCGGACTTCCCATCATCTTCCTCCTCTTTCTTCGCTGCTCCCGCAGCCAGATAAGTGTTTTCTATTTTGTCTTCTTTTATTGTGATTGATTGTCTTGCGGTCTTTGGGGACTCCTTGCATGGTATATTCCCTTTCAGAGTCCCCTGGTTGCGGGAACGTTCCATCGTTCCTACGCGACTTTATTCCCACTCGTGTGCGGTGCGTACATAGACCGCAAGGGGGCGGCCTGTCGCCTCGCCGACCCTCCGGCGCGCTTCCGCAATACGAGGAGCCGCGCCGTGGGGTCTGCTTGCGCAGGGGCCGACCCTCGCGTACCCCTCTGACACCTGGTGATCCGGGTCTGTACTTTCACAATTTTGACGCCCTCTGGGGTCTGTATAGCGGTTTTGACCGCGTGAATCGCCTTCGGGCGAGATCTGTGCACCTCTTTGACCGTGTGTGGCCTAGCGCTTGAGGGGTACGTAGACCCGGTCCCGGCGAGGAGGGTCTGCGCGCTTGGGGGTTGGTGCAGCCCACCTGCCACGTCAGCTGGCCCAAAACGTGATCGCAGCCGCTGGGCCTGCCCACATTCGAGAACTTTCTCGGTTGCCGCCCTCTGGGGTGCCCCGCATTTGCCCTTGGTTCCGAGATGGAAGGGGAGTACGATGAGGAGGCCTGCCCCTATCTGCAGGATGATGAGTTTTACCAAGCTGTGGACAACTCCATCTATCGTTGTGTGACGGAGGTGGTAGGGCCCATGGAGGACCGCCTTTCGGCCCGCATCGTGGAGGAGTGTGCCAAGCTGGCAGCGGCGCAGGTGCCGCCGTCCCCCGAGCTTCCGGGGACGTCCGGCGGGTTGCCGCCCGCGCCGAAGAGACCCCGGGGTGAGGGGCCTTCATCGGAGGCCCAAGGCGTGGATAAGGGCGCTTTCGAGCGTCTTCGTGACGCCTTCCTGGCCAAGGCGACGGCGGTGCCCCCGACGCCCTTGGTGGACGCTGGCACTTCGGGCGGCCTGTCGACGGCGCCCGCCTCCCCGATCTACGACTCTCCGGACACGGATGACGACGGGGAGTCGACCCGGTCTTGGCTCCCGGCGCCTTCGGGAAAGGAGATGCCCCGAGATGAGTCGGGCATGCTGGACCCGGACGAGATCGTCCACCCCCGATCCGCGGCCTGGGCCCCGGGGGAGACGGTGGCGAAGTTTGTCGCGGGTAGGCTGCGCAAGCCCCTGGAGAAGGAGGCGAGGGGTTGCCTGCGCGGGGAATGCCCTCGGCCTACTTTGGAAGGGAAAGTGGCCATGACACCAGAATTGGACCCCAAGATGGCCACCTTCCTGGCGAAATTCATGAAGGACCCCAGGAAGGGGATCGATCGGTCCTGGCGGGCCTGCCAGGACAAGCTGTTGGATGCGGTCGGGCCCGCCACGAAGATCCTCGATATGGCGGAGGAGGCTCGAGCGAATGGCACCGCCATTTCACCAGAGGTGCTCTCCAACTGGGCCCAGAGGGTGATCGTATTCTTGGGCAACGCCAACTGTGCCCTGTCCACAGAGCGGCGGCGGTCGCTCCTTATCAAGCTGGACCCGAAGCTGGGGGACCTGGCCTCGTCGGAGGCAGGTGCCGTGGCCCAGGGTGGCCTCTTCGGTGAGCCTTTCATCCGCGAGCTTGGAAAGTTCGTGAACACGTTCACGTCGCTGGACAAGGCCCAGTCCAGCATCAAGAGGGTGTTCCACCAGCGTTTTTCTGGAGGGGCCGGTCGCGGCAGGGGCCGCGCGATCGGCCGTGGTCAGCAGACCAACAACCGTGGACAAGGCTCCGGAAGAGGTCAGTACCAGACCTCGGCCAACTACACCAATTTCTACCCCACGGGGGGACAGCGCTATGGTGGCAGAGGATTCCAAAAGAAGTCCGGACAGGGAAATGCCCCCGGTAAGTGTACTTTGCTTGGATCAAGTTCCGATTAGGGGGCGGCTGGCAAGCTTTTACGGGGAGTGGGAATTGCTCACTGCCGATGCTTGGGTTTTGCAAACTGTGAGAGGTTTCCATATAGAGTTTCACGACCAGCCAACTCAGGTGAGGCCCCCGCGCCCGATGGTTTTCTCAGAATCCGACGCGCGATTGATAGACGGGGAGGTCTCAGACTTGCTGCGCAAGGGGGCCATCCGCCTATCAACGCGCCACCCACATGGGTTCCTCAGCAACGTCTTCTTGGTAGACAAGACGGATGGGGGCAAGAGGCCTGTGATCAATCTCAAGGAATTTCTCAGAAGCCAAGGGGTCCGTATGATAGTATACTTGGACGACATCCTCCTCATGGGGCAGTGCCCAGAGGTACTGACTGGACAGCTGCGTCAAGCTGTCGGCCTGCTTCAGCGACTGGGGTTCGTCGTCAACGGCTCCAAGTCGGTCTTGGTTCCCACTCAGCAGATCACCTTTTTAGGTTTCGTGGTGGACTCGGTACAGGCGGTCTTGAGCCTACCGGGTCGGAAGGTTGCAAAGATACGACACCTGCTTCGACAGACGATCGCGAGAGATCGTACGTCACTGCGCCATGTCGCCAAGGTGGTGGGTCTTCTATCGTCCTCCATCCAGGCGATTTTCCCAGGCCCGCTGCACTACAGAGCTCTTCAGCGCCTGAAAGCGCAGCATTTGCGCCGTGGGATGTGTTACGATCAGTGGGTTCCCCTCACGGACGATGTGAAGGAGGAGATGTCATGGTGGCTGTCTCACATGGAGGCATGGAATGGGCGAGCGATCTTCGGGTCGGCTCCGGACTTGATCATAGAGTCCGACGCCAGCAGGTCGGGCTGGGGCGCCCGGTGCGGGGATTTTTCCACCGGCGGCGCCTGGTCGTCAGAAGAACAACAATTGCATATCAATTGTTTGGAGCTCCTGGCGGGCTCCTTCGCGGTTCGCTGTTGGACCAAAGATTCGGTCAAAGCTTGTGTCCTGCTACGGATGGACAATATTTCGGCGGTCCGATATGTGAACCACCTGGGAGGTCCTCGGTCCCGCGCCTTGGCGGATTTGGCGAAGGACTTCTGGGATTATTGCCTGTCTCGTCACATTGCGGTGACGGCAGAGTACCTGCCAGGCCAGTCCAATCAAGTAGCGGATTGGCACTCTCGACATCTCAGGGATGCCAGCCAGTGGAAACTGGATCCGGGTGTCTTCCGGTGGCTACGCTCCCTTTGGGGCCCCTTCTCGGTGGACCTCTTCGCGTCCCGTCTCGACCACCAGCTGCCGCGGTTTTACAGCTGGAGGCCGGACCCTCTGGCGGAGGCCACGGACGCGTTCTTACAGGATTGGAGTCGGGAACAGCCGTTTGCGTTTCCCCCGTTCTCCATGATCATGCGTACGGCGGCTCAAATACGCCGCCAGGGTGCGGACCTGGTGTTGGTTACACCGCTGTGGAGGTCGCAAGTTTGGTTTCCGGTTCTTCTGGAACTTTCCTGGGATTTTCCAATCCTACTCCCCCTGTTTCCTCGGCTCCTGACGAGCCCGGATCAGGAACCTCACCCTCTCGTCATGCAAAACACTCTCCGCCTCGTGGCGTGGAGGCTCTCAGGAGACGCTGGACGCTCCCGGGCCTTTCGGGGTCAGCTGAGCACTTGCTCTCCAAAGCATGGGCCGATAGTACGACGAAGCGTTACAGATCCGCTTGGCTTAAGTGGATGCGTTGGTGTTTACGAAGGGATTTGGATCCCATGGTCGCCGGCCTTGTTCCCGTGCTGAATTTCCTGGCTCATTTGGCCGACAAGGGTTTAGCGTATAGAACGATCAATGCTATCCGTTCGGCGATTTCTGCGGGCCATGATAACATCGATGGCCATCCGGTAGGGGAACACCCTTTTGTGTGCCGGCTTCTGCGTGCGGTTCGCCTCGCACTGCCGCCGGAACCCAGGTACTCCGTCCTTTGGGACGTCAATTTGGTTCTGAACCTGTTCCTATCGTGGCCAGCGAATTCGTATCTGTCTCTGAAGGAGCTTTCGGCGAAATTAGCCATGTTGTTATGTCTGGTCTCTTGTAGGCGCGTCTCGGACGTGCGCGCGCTGGATGTTTCTGCACGCATTTTTTCCCCGGATGGGGT
Organism: Lissotriton vulgaris; assembly: GCF_964263255.1. NCBI lineage: Eukaryota > Metazoa > Chordata > Amphibia > Caudata > Salamandridae > Lissotriton > Lissotriton vulgaris. Next base: position 627,100,960 of record NC_141689.1, read on the forward strand.
TACTTTTACGGTGGGCCGACGCACTAAGACGTCGTCGCGTTCCATTTCTTATCCAGCCTTTACTGACACTCCTAAGTTGTGTGTCGTGCAATGCCTCAAAGCATATGAGGACCTGACCTTGGATCTGCGCCCTCCGGGCGAGCGTCAGTTGTTGATTGCCCTGCGAAAGCCACACAAAGCTGTCTCCTCCCCCACTATTGCTCGGTGGGTGCGTTGGGTCATGCAGGAAGCGGGCATCAATACTTCTCTCTTTGGAGCACACTCCGCCAGGGGGGCCATGGCCTCTAAGGCATTCTCGGTGGGTGCTCGTCTGGAGGACCTTATGCGAGCGGCGGACTGGTCCTCGGATTCCACCTTCAAGAGGTTTTATTTTAAGCCGGTGGTGGATTTAGCTCAGTTGGTGGTAAGTAAGCTTTAAACTAGCATAATCTGAAGCCTCCGGTCCTGACATAGAATCGAAATTTGCCTAGCTTACGTAACGGTAAGTTTCAATTCTATTAAGGACACGGAGGCGAGGATTATCCCACCCGGACTACAGTGGTGTCTCTACCCGCCCGTATGGCAGTAAGTAAAGCGTTTTCCTTTACGTTGTCAGTACTGTGTTGTTCACTACATGCTCCTCGCCTTGTTGTCGCTTTTTCCTGGGCCACCTCGCTGATACTGTTCCTTTTTTGACAGGCAACGACGGTGCTAAACAGGACCAATGAGGCTTAAGCGTGATCTACGCGAAGAAAGAGGAGGAAGATGATGGGAAGTCCGGTTATATAGGGATGATGGACAGAGACAAAGGACTGTGGACTATGATTATAACAAAGAGACTCTTGGGAGTTGTTGTTGATTTTGTGTTGAGCATTACGTCAATGCTTTATGTTTAAAGCATTTTTTGTTATTATTATATCTTTTCCTAAGCTGCTGTGGGTTCTTTATGTTAATAAAGCGAAGGAAGATATAGCATAATCCTCGCCTCCGTGTCCTTAATAGAATTGAAACTTACCGTTACGTAAGCTAGGCAAATTTCGATTCTTTATTCGAAAAGACCTACGATACCTCTCTGGTTTTGTTTACTGTTGGGGACTGGGAAGGAAGAAAACTACACAAAAAACTTGTTCTACTGCAATGCATCCTTACTTATTGTCTTTCACTCTGCACTGGATATCGGGTGCCCACAGTATAGTGAGATACTACGCCACCGGGCCTCCGGGATGCCGGTTACATGGCTGTGTTACATCAATAAGGCATGTCTTATGAGTTTGCATTTAACGCTGCCGGCCTCCGGGTTGTGGGCGACTGAAGCAGTGTACTGTATATATTGCACAATAAAGCAGATTGAACACCCAAAAAAAAAAAAGTTAATAATCGCCAGTTTCTTTTTGCAACGTTTATGGTCCAAATGGTGTAGATGTATCTTTTTGGAGTGACCTTTCCACCTTTCTTTCCTCACATTCAGCTGAGCACTAAATTTTAGGTGGAGACTGCAACCAACTCATGGACCTATTCCTTGAACGGAAATCCCCGAACAGATATATCCCAAATAGGATGCAGAAAGGCTTTCTTAAAACCATTACCAATAGGGGATTAATAGACACTTGGCGCACTTCACACCCTGACACTCTAGAATTTTCATTCTTCTCCCCGGTTCATAAATCACACGCACGGATTGATTATATTTTCATTACACAACCGGCCTTTCAATATATAAATAATGTTGAAATTGGTTCTATACTTATATCTGATCACGCCCCTCTTGATATGGACTATCCCTCTCCTTCTTCTTCTACCAAAAGATGGCGTTTTAATAACTCTCTCCTTCTAGACACTCATTTCTCTGAACAGTTTCTCTCATTTGCCCAGGAATTTTTTCAACAGAATCTTTCCTCTGTCTCTCAATTTCACGTTGTCTGGGATGCTTTCAAAGCTTCTACCAGGGGCTTTATCATTGACTTCGTGTCTCGGAAAAAAAAGAAAACTCTCACATTCATTATCGCTTCTTAACCTCTTGGCTGCTAATGACAAGGGTAACTCGTCATGAACTTTCCATTCATTTCAATGGAAAATGAATGTAAAATATCAATGGTGCCTTAGCAGTGAAGGTGTTAAACAAATCAAAGCTCTGGAGCACAAATACTTTACCACTAAATGCCACGATACCTTACCTCTTCTTATTCAAGCTAAAATGCAATATAATAAACTTTCTTGGGACTCGGCTAGCAATACCCTTCTCAAATGTAATGCTAAAATGTATGGCGGTCGCAATAAGGCAGGCAGAACCTTAGCAAATTACCTTAAGATTAAGAAACATAAGTCCAAAATTGTAGCTGTTAGACCTGACATCATTGGCTTGAGTCTCTCCTCCATTTTTTCTGTTTGCCTCTACTGTTTTACGATGTTTTGCTGGTATATGCTTTGGGCGCCGTGTCACTGCTGATCAGTGCCATAGCGCAAGTGCTCCCGATGTTAAATTGATGTGTCTATTGGATCCATGTTTGGCTTATTTGGTTTACTGTCAGTCCCTAGTCTAGTGCACCAGGAGTGCCGGGGCTTGTAAATACAAATGCCGCTCGTGGGCTTGCAGCACGTGTTGTGCCACCCACAGGAGCGGCTTCGTAAAAGAATGTCTACGGGTCGGTCATTGCGAGACCCACGTGCAGTCTTGTACTGTCACGCAGGCTGCGCAAGTATATCTACTTGCCAGCCCCTCCAACCTTCCCTTAACTTCATGTTAGTCACCCCTATGGTAGGCCCGCGGGCCGGGTGCATTGTAAGCGTAAGGTAGGACACGCCTGACCAAGTTGGCCTGTCCTAATAGTGAAGTACCGCCATCTTCGTGCTTCACTATTGCGAGGTAGCCTGCTCTCCATTGCTTAGGATGGGCCGCCGGGATTATTAATGCTATGATCCTAGCTGGCTCGGAGAGCACGGTGCAATGTCGAGTTTGGTATCCCTGAACTCGGGGTTCAATTACGCGTCCGTTGGTGTGGATGGTTTTTGGACTCTGGGTTCGAAAATAGCACTTTAAGAAAGTGTCTATTTTCTTGCCTAACCATATCTGGTTTCTGCTGGTCTTGCGTGTGTGTGACAGGAGCTGGGTGGCTCCACAGGTCTGGATGAGTCAGTATGGGATGAGTGGGACATTTACGTTGAGAGTAGGGGGAGAGTAGTTGTTGATAGCCTGCCTTGCCTGATACAATGCTGGCTCCACCTCCTGCTAAGCGACTGATGGCTCTGTGCCTGCCCTGGACGATCCTAGCCCCACCTCCTGCCAGGAGGGCGATAGCTCTGCTCCTGCCAGTATCAATGCTGGCTCCACCTCCTGCGGGGCGTCTGAGGACTCAGCCCGGCTCAATGAATAGGCCAGGTGCTACTGCCTAGCTCCACCCACCACAGACCCAGGATGTTGGGAAATCCCCGGCATAGACAAAGGGATCAAAGACGAAAAGGGGTATAAGAGAAGGACCCCTGAACTAGGAAATCAGATCACTTCTGACAAGGAACCCTGTAACCAAGGACAGGAGGCCTGCTGATCTAAGGGACTGCCTACCCCTTCTGCCAAGTGTGCTGTTGTTGGGGGAATCCTGCAGTGCTTCTTTATTTTTGCCAAGGAACCAGGAGAGAGGAACTGTGTGTGTACTCTCACGCTTGCTAAGAAAATCTCCAAGGACTGGAAGAGTGCCAGTCTCCTGCTGAAGTCACAGGGCTAAAAGACTTCATCTGCTAAAAGTGCTATTGGCTGGAAGTGTGAATCCAGCACCTCTGAAAGAACCAGCAATCACGACGACCGGACGCTGGGCCCGACCGACGCCAGCAGCAACGCCAGTGAGTGGGAGTACGGCTCTAGCTCCAGAGGACCTCGTGTCTGCACCGCTGCTGATCGCATCACCTGTGTGCCCCTTCGACGCCGTGAGCGCTGCTCACTCTGTGCAACTGCATCATCGACGACGCCTGCTGAGGCCTGATCGACACCGAAGACGCGACGCCGGATCGCTCGACGCCGTGGATCATCGTGTGCTTCATTTTCCTAAGGTACTGTGTTGTTGGGGGTCCGTGTGACTCCAGGCCCGACGTAGCGCTCCTCGCGGTCGACGCCACACCTGTGGATTATCTTTGCCTCGACGTTGTGTAACTCCCGTGTGGGTTACCCTGTTGCTAAGAACTGTGTTTCCAAGAAGAAGATTTGCTTGATACTAAAGACTTTTGTGCTAAAGAAGAAACTACCTTTGAACTATCCTTTTTCCTTCCTGAACGTATTTATTCCGATTGTGTACAGTTTTGCCGTTATTTGGTCTTGTGCTAAGCCTTATATAAAAATACTTATTTTTATAATACTACTGTGTCGTGTCCATTTGTAGTACACTAAGTGACACCTGACAGCTGTCACAGTAGCCATTAAGGATGAATCTGGAACTTTACACTTTTCAGATTCTACTATACTTGACTGCTTTTCTAAATATTATTCCTCTCTCTACTCACCCGAGACTTATCCGTCTTCAGATTTTATCGACTCCTTTTTCCAAAGCATCCCTAAACCCCTGACAATGACCTCGGTCTTACTTCCCTTGACGTACCCATATCTGCTATGGAACTTATAGAGGCGATGGCCCTGCTACCCAAAGACAAAACACCAGAGCCTGATGGTTTTACGGTCCGATTTTTTCAACATTTCAAAACGTTTTTGATTCCCCATCTCTTGTCACTGATAAATTCCTTTTTGCTCACTGGTGAATCACACGGCTCCTTCAGGCAAGCAATGCTTTGTTTAATACCCAAAAAGGACAAAGATCCCTCATTGTGCAAGAATTATAGACCAATCTCCTTAATAAATACCAATTGTAAAATGTATGCAAAATTTCTCGCCCTCCGCATTAACAAGGTCATACCCAACTTAGTCAACATATATCAATCTGGTTTTGTGAAAGGTCGTTAAATCACAGATAATTCACGTACCCTTCTTAATATTATACAGCCTCGAACTCTACATCTCCTATTGCAGCTATCACTTTAGACGCTGAAAAAGCATTTGATAGGGTAAGTTGGGATTTCATATTCGGGTCTCTGAAATGGCACGGTACTTCCCTCTTCTCAGAGGTACTAGACAAGGCTGTCCTCTTTCTCCCCTCCTCTTTATCCTCACCCTTGAACCCTTCTTTAAGACTATTAGGCGCTCTAAATGCTATACGGGGTTTCAGTTTCAAAACGTTGACATCAAATTTACGGTTTATGCTGATAATATCCTACTTTTTATTTCTAACCCATCTGTCTCCCTACCGGCCTTCTTTTCCCTATTACAAAATTATTCTATTGTTTTGGGATACAAGTTAAATGTTGATAAATCTGAAATCCTACCTTTGAATACATTTTGTCTTCCCTCTATGTTCACTGATCCTGATTTTGAAGGACCTCTTCTCATATCAAGTGTCTTGGTATTTTATACAGCAACAATCTCAAAGACCTTGTTCAAATTAATCATGCTGCAATTCTTAAGAAAATTTCCGACCTCATTGACAGTTGGTCTCCTCTTTTCCTTTTATGGTGGGGTAGATTAGCTACGATTAATATGATGCTTCTCCCAATTATTAATTTTTATCTCTCTATGCTTCCTATTTCTCTTCCTAATACTTTCTTTCGTACCATCAATAGTATACTCACAAAGTTCCTATGTAATAATCGTAAACCTAGAATCTCACTGGCCCGTCTTCAACTCTCTAAAGACCTTGGAGGAGTTAATTTTCCTAATCTTAGACGATTTCACTCATCTTTCACCTTGAAACAAATTTGGACCTTTCTGTCTGATTCTACTACCTCGTCATGAACGGCATGGAGTGCCTTAGAACAGGCCCAATATTTTCCTTTTTCTCTTCTTTCAGCCATTCAGATAACTTTGCCTCCGAAATGCATTAATTTCCCCACTCTCGTTCATGCTAAAGCTTTAGTTCTTTCCTCGCTTGGTGCGCATTTCTTTCAACAATCATTCCCTGGACATCCCTCTTTGGTATAACAAAAATTTCAAGATTAATAACCTCGCTTTATTTTGGAAGGAGTGGGTTGATAAAGGTATCATTACTCCCCAACAACTGATGAAAGATGGTATTTTCTTACCTTTTTCTTAACTTCAATCTCTATATAACATCTCCTCGCAACACGCTTTTCAATATAGTATTCTCAAAGACGCACTCATCTGTTACTACTCCCCTGCAAACCCTAATCCTATGACTTCTTCTGAGCACTCATTCCCCCCTCTATCCCTATTGACTTCTCCACCCAATTTAAAGCAGCTACCATTTATAAATTGCTATCCCACCCCCCTGCACTCAGAATTAAATCCCCTCTGGAACTACTATGGGAAAAATACTTTAACCTTGATCTTCCTGAGCGTACTTGGGTTCTTCTCTGGTCCAAGATCCACACCACTTCCCGCTCAGCCAGTACAAAGCAGACTTTATATTATTTTTACAGTAGATTATTCCTTACCCCTAATGACCTCCATAGAATTAAATTGCTTGACTCTCCTAAGTGTTGGTCATGCCCTCATGCTACGGGAGATCTCCTTCATATGTTTTTCCATTGTACCATAATTGAAGCATTATGGCCGAGCATATGGACTAAATTGAATCATATTCTCCTGTTAGATATTTGTTTCCACATTGAACATGTTTTCCTTAGCAATCTCCCCCTGTTTTCGTTAACCATAAAGACGTAGGTAATTTTATCAATTTTTTTTAGCTATTACTTTTTAGAATATTACTGTTAACTGGAAGGACACTTCAAAAATCTCTTATCAAGCATGGTGGAATTTACTATGTCATCATCACAGAATGGACAGAGCATACGCCACTTCCACTTCCTTGTTGATTAAACGAGATTTATTATGGTTGCCTTTAACTAACTTTTTATCCAGGAAGTTAACTTAATTTTTCAATGTTTTTGCTGTAGTCGGAATATGGTTTGCAATGTTCTTATTTCTCTTTTTACCTCTTCTTCTGTTCCTCCTTTTCTTTTCTTTTTCTCCTCTCACATTTTTTTTCTTCTAAAAATGCATTTTCAATTTGTACAGTTTTATTTCATAAGGATACTGAGTAACATTGCTTTTCTTTCATGTTCCACGTTATCATACTTCCTGTTACTAATAGATTTTGTACTGATGTTTTACATTGTTTCATAATCTCAATAAAGCATTGAACAAAAACAAAAAAACAAAAAAACAAAGTAAGAATGTTAGACAGTGCAAACACGCTTATTATTACCTTCAGCAATTGCCAGAGACGGATCTGGTCTCTGTGTAAGTTTATTTTTGCATACAGTTGGGCAATCACGTAGTAGAAGGCACCTTGAATTCGTGAGTTCTTATATATGTTTTTACTAGTCGATACTGGTTTTAATCTTGGGTTGATGGATCGTAACGTATTTATGTACCTTTTTAATGTATTGTATTTCTGTAACTATTTTTTTAATGTGTATGCTTTTATGTTTCATATTATGAATCAAATACAGTTTATTATTATAAACTCATAATATGCATATAGTCTCTATATCCCCCTGAAAAAGTACAAATGAATTCCTAACACATTTCATCGCTAAGCAACAGAGAACAAATACAATATCACATCAGTTTCTCACAATGATAAAAAGCGTCTCATTACAAGCCGGACCGAATATCACTCTTAGGCCCATTCATAATTAGACTCATAGCAAGTTGGAGGAACATACAAAACAACAAGTGCAAAGTGTTCGCCAATGCAGCAAACACACAAGCTACATAGCTGAAGTTAAACCATAAATCCTAACAATGTGCAGTTGGCAAGTGGCATTTCCTATGTCATCAGTACAAGTATCAGCTCAGAATGCATAATAAATAAGCCAATATGTTTGAGAAAATATATGATAGTTGGGGTGATGTTAAATGTAATTTTTAGAAAGTGCAGATGAAGTAGTCATAAAATATTGCTTCCAACAGCACTGACAAGGAAAAACGATTAACCTGTAAATGTTCTCCACAGTAGACATCAGCCAGAGAACCACATATTTAGCTACTCAACAACTTCAGCCTGCTGGAGAGGATCAAATAGGTGGATGGTCATACTCATTGAAACTGATTGAATCAGTCCTTTTGGGCATTGCAGGGGCTACGTCATCTGTTACAAATGGGGTCCCAGAAAACTCTGAAATATCTCCTTTGTATCTCAATGTCTTTTAGCTGATACACCTATCCTCCATAACACTTTACAAATCACTTAAACTTAGAGTGACATCACAGGCCCTATAGCAGCTTCTTTAAACTGTCCGATTCTTGTTGATGCCTGGGCTGCCTGTGCGGAACTCAAGATGAATGAATTAGAAACAGGTGTGTCACTGGAGACTTTTGTTATAGTGATGTGGAACAACTTTTAGGAAATGGCTGTGGCAGATCCTCACAGTACGAAATCTGGAGTGTTGACTGTTGTGGCAGAGCTGTATCCAACTGCTGTCACTAAAACAGGCTTCTTTTTTCTGAACGCCTTGAGTGAATTTCAAGTAATACCGGTACCCCTTATGGTTGAAATTTATTATGCTAGTAGGATTTAGGTCTACGTCTGCTATCATGACCTTCCAGATAACATACTCCACTGTATCCACGTGCTACAAAATAGATTGCCATCACGGTGCCACGAAGATGCTGCATGAATCACATTTCTCCAGCACAGGCATCTCAGCACTGGATACCAACACTGCAGCTCATTAGCAGTTCAGGTCAATATCTATTGCTCAATTATTTTATGTGCTGTCTGGTCAGAATGACAGAATCTTGATGCTATACTGACTGCTACAACACAGAATCACATAAAATCACAAAACATGCATTAAAGGTATTTTGTAAAACATGCATTCGAAGACCAAGAAAAGAGCCATCTCAAACAGTGTAGTTCAAGGCTGATAAGACTTCAGTAAGATCACATGCAATCACTTTGCACCGGGACCTGGGACGGAAGCTAGGTTTTCCTGTGAATTATGGGATTGGACTGAGATCGACTATCATTTCTACCTCCAGGGTGATCCTGACCACTGCAGACTTCCACTCAGTGCTTAATATGTAAAAAAAGAAGTGCCGGGCCTGAAAATGCTGCCAAGGAGGCTACAGCCCAATTCTAGCTCTGGTGTGCCCAACTTTCAACACCGCATAGTCTCTATCCTGTAACCATGCTCTGCTGTCTGTCCCCTAAGTCATGCGCTTTACCTACACTGACAGATGAGTGCAAAAACAAAATGTACACCAAATGAAAATGCTTTTTTTTAACATATTAATCAGTGCGGTTTGACTGAGTTTGTTGCAGGTCAGGAGGCTGCTTGAGCACAGCAGGTCATGTCATTGCTAGTGCTGCCTGTAATTAGTTTGGTCCAGTTATGATGACGGCAGAGCCATCCATTGCTCAGCTTTCTGTGACCCTGCCTGCACAGCACAAGCACTGTCCCCAGCTGCAATGCTGCAATGCCTGTGAGATGTGAGTATGGCTGTTGCACCTATTGGGCTCAAGCACACTCAGCAATTAGCATGCTTGGAGGCAGCGCACAGAAACTGCAGGTGACTCCATAGCGCACAAAAGTTGTGGTGGGCCACAGCCACATCAAGCACGTTGAGGATATTAGCAATGCAGGGGTGCAGGCTCCCACTACAATTATCCAATGGGAGGCTTAGGCTCAGGCAGTAGCAGGGTGCAGCCGACTTGGGGAATAGAATGCAAGCCATTTCTTAATGATGACTTCTTGGATTCATGACAGGCGTGACGACATCATCACTAAAGTGATGATACACAACCATACCTGCCTGAACAGATGTATGCCTGCCTATGAAAACATACCAGCCCGTCACCATGATAGGTATGTGATTCTTTTTATTTTAAATTGGGCAATTAATATTGAGACCACAACCTGCAGGACCAGAAATCCTAGCCCCAGCCCTGTGAAAGAAGTGCCGGTGCTGAGCACCTGTAAGCACCTGCTCCAATTAAGCACTGCTTCCACTACTTTGTGAAGTACTACCCAATCAGTTAGTCATTCAAGAAAAAGGGTTCCAGCGCGTCATGATTTTTATTGTTGATGTTTAATGTTCTGACCTGTGGAGTTACTTGTGCATGCCTGGAACTAAATACACTGAATATTCCTATATACAGCAGTTTCAAAAGATGTTGCATTGTTTAATAGCCTAGGATACTGGATATTTGCCATGCTCTCCCAGAACTCTGTAGCATTCTACGAGATTAGGGTGCCAGTTCAGGAGCGAAGTATGTGCATTAAACAACTGGAAGGAGATTACACAGTGAAACGCTATAAGGTTTAGGTGCTGGTGCTGAGCACGGCTCAAATAAAAGCACTGGACATGGCATGTCTGGTTTGTCCTGAATATAATTGTCATGTAGTTTCCACTAATTCTGCGTGTGTGGATAATAAACTTTGGGTGAGGTACCTAGACTGACTTCATACACTACCATAGTGTATGTTAGCCAAGAGACCAGCTAGCTCAAAATCCCCCCATAACCCCCCCTAATTCTAACAGGGAGCAAATGGTTTCTGGCAAGCATTGAACATGGCAACAGTGAACCCTCAGAATCATGGTAACAAATCAGTGGACGGCGTCTCAGCAACGGCGAAAGGCAATCATTCTAGTTTTTCAATGTGCAACATGAAATACTTTGCATCCCTCCGTGTCATTAATATCTGTCTTTCAGTTATATCGTATGAAGAAAACAGATTGGAAGTGTTAATATGACACAACAGCACTCGCCCAGAACATACGTTTTGAAGTGTCCAGCTTAACACAATGGACAAAGTTGTGACTGTCTATGTTCTAAAATAGACGCGTCTTGCTGCATTAGGTCAACTGCAGATGATACTATGTTGGCCAATGAATATATCATAGTGTATAACGTGGTCATGACATTGTCAACCACTGCCAAAGCCTTTTCTAGATTAATCCTGTCAATCTCGCGCAGACTTATCAGTAGCTTTCTGTTGAGAGACTTTCCATAGTTCATTGTAAATGGCATACAATAAGCACTTTTGACGTGGGTTCCAGGGACCTAACAAGAAATCCCTAAAATCCAAGTCATCTGACGGAAAGGACAAGTGTTTCACCTGAAAGTGTTGAGGTCTTTAGCCAGTGAAGGCATAACTTCCTAATACTGTAAGATAGCACCACTCCCAATGTTCAGGTTATACATAATGTTGGTCAAGTCTACTGATATTAGACCCTTTGGCGTAACCCAGGAATCTGAATGTGCACATGTGGGAATTCGTAGTGAGTTCAAGTCTATTATCTTGGCTATTCCAAGACATCATGTTTGTTGCACACTTTTGGTCAGGAAAATCATTTGATGTGGCATTAGGCATGCTCCAAACAAGGCCTCAGTTCACTGAACCTGCCAATCTTTTGTCCCCCAAACAGATTTTACATCTATTATGTCTCTCCCTGTAGAGGCAGCTGGGAAAGACAAAAAGGAGAATATATCAGCTTGGTGTTTGTTAGCATATTTGTTTTAGCAGATGTAGGTGCAAGCCTGAAAAGATTTGAGGGTGGGTCTGATGTATCAAAACCAGAAAAACAAGCACACTTTTGTGCAAACGTCGTTGAACTACCTTTTGGTGGTGTTGGGCAATGTTACCATTGGGTGTAATTATAAATGGCACATGGGATAATTGCTTTATGCAGAAAGTGGTGACCATAATGATGATAACAGAACATATCACCGTAATTAGATGTAGTACAATATAATTCATCAGAAGAAAATACAGTTGATTGATCCTGATCTTTTACAGTGGCGGCTGGTGATTGCAAAAAGTGGTGAGGCAGAAGTCCATACACAGCATTGCACCCCACAATTCAGTATAGCGAGCAAACCTGATGCCTGATTTTCTCGGCAAGTAGGGCTGGTAAGAGAGGGCGAACACCGATGTTCATTTTTACACAACTCAATAGTTTCTGTTTAATCAACCTTGAGAGGATTAAAGGCTGAGCTAAGCGCCGAAGTTCAAGTCATGGGGTCAAAATACAGATCATCCATTAGCTTTGTAGGAAGGCTTAGTGAATGCATTAGTCCAATGAGCCTTCCAACCCAGCTAAGAGTTAAGAGGCAGAGGACAGAACAGACTCTCTTCAAACCTTCACCAATATTTCCAGTGTATGTTAAGTACCAGGCTCTATAGGAAGCCGGCTTGGGATAGGGGGGAACATATCCGGAACGTGCTGACCTCACACACCATAGTCCAACTTACGGATGAGGAGCGCAAGACATTAGATAACCCAATCACAGCAGCGGAGATCAAAGCTGCCATACGCCGCCTAGCCAAAAACAAGGCTCTGGGGCATGACGGGTTCCAACGGAGCTATAGACTACATTCCCCCAGCAGTTGGTTCTGCAGCTCGGAACAGTTTTTCAGGAGGCATTGGAAGTAGGAGTCCTCCCTCAATCAATGCAAGAATCCATACTGGTGACATTCCCTAAACCTGATCGGGACCCCTTGCTCCGAACTTCCTACCACCCCATTACCCTCCTGACTACGGATTGCAAAATCCTAGGAAGGATCTTGGCGGATAGACTCACTGAGATGCTCCCCAGACTGGTGCACGCGGATCAAAGCGGATTCATTCCAGGGAGAAATACATCTCAAAATATACGTCGGCTATTTCAGATCCAGGACGGGGTGCGGGACAGGTTCCCTAGGGCGGCGTGCCTTGTGCTGGACCTTGAAAAGGCGTTCGACACCCTGGCAATAACTCTTCAACGTGCTACATAGGGTGGGCATAGGGCCCCAGTTTGTAGCGCACACTCGGCTTTTATACACTAACCTCACCACAAGGGTCAGAATAGGGTGTCGCCCCGCGGTACTTAAGCATCAGGCTCTACTATGAGCCCGAGACCTCCTGAGGGCAATCACTACCGGCCCTCCGAGGGCTTAAAGGCCAAGTCGCGTTCTGGCGAACCCTGCCCTTGGCGCCCAAAGGGAGGGGAGCCTTATCCAAAATAATTATGGTGCCCCGGCTTTTGTACTTCACCAATATTCCGATCATCCCGCCGACCATCCCGCCACTGGCCTTCTTCCGCGAGCTCAACTAATTACTAATCTCCCTGATCTGGGGGAGAGGTCGCTGCAGAGGGGCCCTGTCGGCCATGCAGCTTCAGCGCGATAAGGGAGCCCACTCTTTTGAAGCCTAATTTTTAGCAACGCAATTGCAGTGGCTATCTCGCTGGACAGCGCATCGCAACCTCGGGATAATGGAGACCAGGGTGGACAGGTAACAACTCTGGAACTGACCCGAATGCTCCTTCTGGGCACCAAACCCGATCCGGCTCATCCGCTGTTGGTTAAAAGGGCGAGAGCTTGTATCATGCGGGTTCACTGCATGTCTAAAGGAGCACCGTTTTATTTTTCATCGCTACCGCTGGCAGGGCTCCCAAAAGGGCGCGGGTTTTACACCACGGGAGAGCTCAGGGTTTGGTCCGACCATCAGCTCACTGAGGCAGAGGCCCTGTTCTCTGGTGGACAACTGATCCCGTTTGCAGACCTAGTCGAAGAAACCGGGCTTCCATCCGGTCAATTCCTGTTACAAAGACCGCTGGTAGCAGACTGTGAACAGACTTGGGACCTCAAGCACGGGGAACCCCAGACCCACCCAGTGCTGCACACACTCCTAAATATGGGAGCTGGCAGGCACCATGTTACATGGATTTATAAATCCATTATGGAACTCACACAGGTACCATTGACTCGGTTATGGACCCGCTAGGAAGAGGACTTCGGTCGTAGCCTTCATGATTGCGAGTGGCTGAAAGCCTTAGCACATCACAAAAAAGTGTCCCGCAACCAGGGATTCAAAAATATCTAATTCAACATACTACACTGTGCTTATCTTACCCCGGCGTGACTTAAAAGGTTTTACCCGGCCTCCCACTTTGATTGCCCCAGATGCCACGCCTGGACGCCACATTTGCACACATGTTTTGGACATGCCCTGAGATATGCACCCTTTGGGCGACGGTTCACACCACCTTACAAGTAGTCAAGGGTCTTACAGACTTTCATACATGGGAGGCATGCGCCCTAGGCATTTTTAAGTAAAAAAAAAGTAGAAACCAAGTTTGCTGTGCTGGCCGTGCTGTTGGCCAAGCGCAGTGTGGCGATGCATTGGCGCGCAGCAGAGGGACCCCCAATGGCGGTAAGGTGGGGGGCGGTAGAGAAGTGGGCCGCAGCCGAGGAAGATCTTATCCGGCGAGAGGAGGCCCGGGGCACGCGTCAACGTCCTATCTCGTTAGAATGGGCGACACTCCTACAGGACTTTAGGCACGCAAGTCAAGTCAAGTCAAAGATAGCTTTATTCGATTTTAAAATAAAATCATAAAAGCACACGTAAAAAATACATACATCCAATAAGAAGCTCACTTTAAACATTTGTAAGATACATGCAAATATAAATAATTCATACTGGGAATCCATCTAAAAAGATATTTAAAAACATCAATTCTACACAGCTATTTAAATAATTACCCTACAATATGTTAAGACACGGTATCTCTGGCGTTCAAGTCCAAATTGCAGTTAGGCCATGGTGGATCTGCATCTAATTGCAAATTTCAGAAACTTAGATACAGCAGTAATGGTCATTTCATCAGATAATATAAGTAGTTTAAGTAAAGCAGGTCTACACTGTCTCAATTTCCAGAGCTTTAGGAGAGGTAATAAATATCTCTTCCGCCCCCACACATAAAATCTGCAGAACAAAACGCAATGAATTGTAGATTGTGTGGAGGAATCATCGCACGGGCATTTGATTACGTTTTTGGACCAGTCATTTAAATTAGGGAAAGTTAACATCCTAAAAAAGCTACCAGTTCTCAAACGAGCTAAAAGCATTCTACTGTAGCTTGTCTGGTCAGGGGGATAAGTAAAGCTGCAGGCCAGGACTCTGCAGCAAAGATTGATGTTGGATGACAGAAGCCTTCCTCTCCTCTACAAACCAGCGTTGATCTTCCAAGAAGGCAAGGCAAGATTCCTTTAATGCTTTTCTGGAAATTGAGGACAGTGATGAGGGTAAGTTATACAATTCTGGGCAGCCTATGTTTATAAAAAATTCCTGAACATAGGAAAGCCACTGTATCTGTTTAAACCCCTCAAGTTTAATACAGTCCGCAATTATCGCCCTATTAAGAATGGTTTCAGTAGAAGTCCATATCTTGTGCCCGAAAAGCACCGGACTAATCTTAATTAAGTCTGAAATGTAGACCAAAGCCAGCTCCTTATGGCAGACATAGATGCTGGTAGATTTGGGGACAGCTAGCAGATATGGCAGGAAAACATTTTCCTTTACTTGAATATCCCGACAATCTGCGACCCCCCAAATACCAGCTCCATATGTAGAAGTAGATACGCTTTTGGCCCTATATATATCGAGCAAAATGCGTACAGGCCTGCCCCCTAACTTGTTGGCAAACTGTTTTAGTGTGCCAATGGCGCGCGAGAAAGCTAGGTTCCTGGTCGTAATAGCTGTAGTCCAACTTCCCCTTCTATTAAAAACAATCCCTAGGTATGAAAAAGTATTGTTAAACCTATCTTTGACTTTTCTAAAAAGATATGACAAGGAATCTTAACCTGTGATGAGCAGCACATAGTAAAAGTTTTCCCAATATTGATCTTGAGGCCCCTATCTCCCATATATACTGAGAAACAAGTTAGTGCCTTCTGGAGGCCTACTTTGGTT
Organism: Lissotriton vulgaris; assembly: GCF_964263255.1. Taxonomy (NCBI): domain Eukaryota; kingdom Metazoa; phylum Chordata; class Amphibia; order Caudata; family Salamandridae; genus Lissotriton; species Lissotriton vulgaris. The sequence goes on from NC_141689.1 coordinate 627,116,678, forward strand.
GTAGCCATTATGACCGCGTCATCAGCATACAGTAAAATAGGCACTGCTTCTCCATCAATTTGGGGGTAATCCACCTCTAATTTAGTTAAATAGTCTGCCACACTATTAATATACAGGTTGAAAAGAAAAGGTGCCAGAATACAGCCCTGAGGGACGCATTTCATAATTGGGAATTTGGGTGTACATTCACCTTTCTTGCCATAATGGACCTTTGCCCCCTTTAGGCATGCACACACACACACGGCGTGGAGCGCTCGCAAGACCCCCAAGAGGTGCCAGCATCTATTGCATCTTAATCCACCCGCGCGTCCTCCCCCTCTTCTTCCACGGGACGAAAGCTTCCCCCCCACCCCCCCGGGTTCTTCCACGGGAATTGCACCGTCAGACAAGAATGGGTGAAGGGCGTTTTCTGAAATGACATGGGGCTCCTCTACACAGACTCCCATCTTCTGCGACCCCTATGGACTAGAGACAATCACGCAGGTCGGAGAACTGCGGTAATCCTACCATTGACCGCTTTCTCGAGGCCGCCGACCCCTTCGGCGGGAATGATAGGAGGGACGCTCTACATCACAGCTTTCCAAACTATGTGGCACGACACGTTACTGTGTCGTGCCCCATGCATAGGTGTGTCGCGCGATGTGATGTGATGACGTCAGGGGCGGCCGATATAGGAGAATAAGACTCCAGCCTCGCTCAGTGTTTACATCGTGCAAGGCGGAGTAGCAGTGGAGCCTCGTGGTCAGGAGCATTGTCAGAGTCTCAGCGCTGTCTCAGTAAACGGTGTCCCAAAGGTAACAAGGGGGCAGTGTGTTTTAACGGCTAGGGCAGCTGATTTTGAAGCAGATGAACTAGGTTCGAGTCAGGCAGGAGACTAATACATCTTGTGATTCTGGGTAAATAGCATAAACTCCCTGTGTCTAAAAATGGATGTGTCTGTGTGTAATGCAACTGGTGCGCGTGTAAAGCGCTCTGAGACCTTCCAGTGGAGTTTGTGTGTGCTACAGAAACCCACACACACTCCGGCGTTGATCGAGGGCTTCCTGCCAGCTGGTGTCTGGCTTCTTTGAAGTTTTGCCGCCTGATACCAAGGCGACCAGCGGGGAGTGGGGCCATCTCTGGGGGAGGTAGGAGGTGAGATCAAAACTCCTCCACCCCCCTCCTTTGGGAAAGGCTCGCTGCTCCGAAGCCTGGCATGAGCGTTTGGCGCTCCTGTTCTTCTTGGTTCGAGGCCCTGCATGGGTTTTTTTTTGGAGCCAGGGGTCTTAGGACGGGTGCAGTCTAGTTAGGCTGGGGACTGTTTCGTTCTAGGGCTGGGCTTCAGGAGTCCGGGGAATCGGGGTACTATACTACTGAGGTCTTTCTTACTTCCCCGGGGTTGGTGAGGGCTGAGACCCAGGTTACATAAAGGGGGCTGCGTACGTGCTTCTGGGGGGGGGGGGGGGGGGGGGGGGCGGGGAGAGTAATGTAAGGGGACCGACGCCAAGGCGGCCATGTCTAACATGGGTAAATAGCATAAACTCCCCTTGTCTAAAAATGGATGTGTCTGTGTGTAATGCAACTGGTGCGCCTGTAAAGCGCTCTGAGACCTTCCAGTGGAGTTTGTGCTACAGAAACCCGCAGACACACAAAACAAGGTAGAAGAAGGAGGAAGAAATGGAGACGAGAGGGGTGTAAAGGGAGGGCGATTAAGGTACGGTAGTGCACCCCCGACAAAGGCAGGCCACAAGAGAGGAGAGAGGTGAACACATGAAAAAGGTGGGCAGCACAGCCCGGGCTAGAAAGAGGTGGGCGTGGAAAAGAAGGGAGCAGCATTATAGATGTGCACAGGGGAATCATGGGTAAAGCAACAGTGGTGCGATCCGGGGGCTGGGGGGGGGGGGGCTGCACAGTGCAACCAGGTGTACGTGGACCATTAAAGAGGGACGCAGGGAATCAGAGGTGAGCGTGGGTGCAAGTGCACCAGGAAAAAAGGAACACAGGATAATGGGGGTGAAAGGGGCAGTGCAGATCTTGCTAGAGGTGGTCGTGGGCACAAGTGCACTACAATAGAGGGACATAGGGGAATCATGGGTAAAGAAACATTGGTGAGATCCGAGGGCTTGGGGGGGTGGGGGTGTTCGCTGCAGCCAGGTGTACATGGACAAAAGTGCACTATTATAGAGGGACGCAGGGGAATCATGGGTAAAGGAACAGTGGTGAGATCAGGGCAGGGGAGTACAGGGGGCAGTAGAGATGTGGCATGGGGTAAAGGAGGGGGTGCAGGACATGAGCCCTCTAGTCTTCGGCAGAGACAGGAGGTGGCCCTGGAGAGAGGTTGTGGTACTGAAAATTCTGGACCCGTGTTATAAGCATTGTCGTATCATGACGATTTTGGTATAAGCAGATCGAGAATGATTGGAATACTATGCACACGCATTTCCGTCATATTCGGGTGACGAAATCACCCTGAAATCAGCGTTTCCGTCCTGAACCCTCGGGTTCTATTTTGTGAACGGCAGCCATTTTGTGATTGCCCTCACACAGGCCAAATGACTAAGGCCGAAACGAGTCTAAAGGACACGTACACCTTTGCTGACTCCTCTGTGACCTGGGCAAGCTGCCTCCACTGGCTGAAGCCAAACCTGTTCGGCCAGTTCCTTTCCCAGTAGCCGAATGAGATTAGTATCAAGGTACAACATGTCATAAACCTTTCATCGCACACAAACCATGCCTAATCTCACACACACCTGTCCCTGTTTCTTTCTTTACGACCTGCTTTACGAGGAGGAGGTGCCCGTTTTTATTGGGGGTCCGTCGATATCTGATGAGAAAACTAGGCCTTGCCGGGTAATTGATTTTGGGCTGGACAAACTGAAATATGGGTTTGTCATCATGACTCTGCTTTTTCTTTGTAGTGAAAATATGTGAATGGTCAACTGTAAAATAAGGAATGTTTGCCTAAAGCATAATATTTTGTATAAAAAGAGAAGGCTGGCTTTGTAAGTTTGAGCAGTCTCCTGAGAACATACACCGTGTTGTACTTCTAGGAACCTGTTACTGGCTGCAGCCAATAAATACGATCCTTGACTTCACCAAGAAGACTCTGTGTTTCTGTAGTCTGAAACAGGAAGAACTCGAAGTCTTTGGGTGTGTTCCCTGGCACCGCTGGGTTCTTAAAAACCCAGTACTTCAGTTGGCGCCCAACGTGGGGCGGTATCAGCGGTACCGGTCCAAGCCAGAGGTTCGTGAGGAGCTTCGTGTGAAAATTCTGGAGGAAGGCCGCCACTTCATCGACCCCTGTATGTCGACGTGGTCCGAAAGTCTTTGCTGCGAGGTTCCCCGCTTCCCGACGGCTACGAAGGACTGCTGCCCTGACTATCGCCCTGTTTTGGACCCTTGATGATTGGTAGAGCGAAACGTTAGAGGAGTCTTCTGGTGACGTCATCGATACCTCAGTTAAGTATGAGTGGAGCGTCTCCCAGTCCTTAGTCTGGTTCTTAGTTTTTGGGTATCCCCTTGGGATCGCTTTGATTTGGAACTTGCAAGTGCCAAAGCCAAAGGACTCGTGTATTCACGAGACTATAGTATTCGATAATCCTTTGAAGTTTGAAGCTAGACTAGAGAGCGAAGATGCCTGGTCTTAGCAGACAGACTTGGAAATGTGTTTTGTCTTAGTTGTAATAGGGATTCCCGATTGGAGGACTCGTGTTCGGTTCCTCCGATTGGAACTCCAACCTATGAACTTTATGTGAAACATGGCGTAGGCCCTATCACATATAATTAAGTATGGATCCGATACACCAGGAAAGATGGTGCTTTAAAATGGCCCCAATATGGTAGTTTTGACGCGGAGATTTTGGATAATCTAGAGGTTAAACTTTTTAAGAAGAAAGCCCGGCCGGCAATGTTTGACTCTTTTGGCATATGGCGCAAAGAAGCCAAACAAAAAGAAATTAAATTAGCGAAGAGGAATAAACGTGAACGAGGTATGTCAATGGTACAAGCTGCTGTTGCGTTTAGGGATAATGAGGAAGAGCAAGAAAGTGAACAGATGCTTAGAACAAAGAAGTTAGCGGTAGATAGATGCTACCCAGTTTTACCGTTTAAAGAGCAGGAAGAGAAGAAAGATCTTGCAAAAGATCATTTAATGTCACATCATTTGAGTTCACCACCTCCTTATGCACAGAGTGTTACGGCACAACCGCCACCAGTTGTGGCTGTGCAACCTCCGGTTGTTGTGCCACCCGTAATTCCTCCACAGCCAGCTCCTCTTCCATTGGCTACTGTTTCTTTGGCGCAGCCTCCTCAGGGGCCGCCAACTTTGCCTCCCCCTTTGTCTGCTACTACTACGCCTGTCTGTAGTATTCCTTCTGATCCGGCTTTGGATTCTTCTACTGTTGTTCCGTCTTCCCTTATTCTTCCATCTTCTCCTTCTACTAGGCAGCGTATGACTGCTGCTGTTTCTAGTTTCTTTTCTCCTTTGTTGGGACAATTGGGTACGTCTCCAGTGCATGAGGATAGACAATCACGTAGTCAGTTGCCTGATACAGATGAGCGTGTAGTGTTGGATCACATGGCACGTAGATGGGTTACGTATACCTCCCAGTACGATCTTGAGGGTATTATGGATGTTTTCCGACAATGGAAAGCACCAAAGCAACGATACGTTTTTGAAATGATGTGTGTGTTCCTCGATGAACAGTGGATGGACGAAGTGGGTAAAGCACCTGAAGAATTATATTGAGTGCGTTCCGAGTTTGCGAAAGGGACGATTGTGAGTCTCCTCGACATTGAGAGAGCGGTGTCAACGTTGTTGCCGTTTCGTAATAATACTCCTTCTGAGCGATTGTTTGAGCCTGATTCATCAGTTAGGAGAAAAGCGCGTCAGTATCTGATGCGTGAGGTTCCTCCAGTTTGGAGACCTGCTGATGCAAATGCTGTTCCACCTGTTGTTGCGCACTTTCAGCGAGTATGGGTACATGTTCCTTGGAAGCGTGCTGAAGTTCTAGCTCTTAAGCAGACTTTACTTGATCCGCGCAAAAATCCAGCGGGATATTATAAAGAGCTCACTCAAACTGTGGGTTTGTGCGTTATGAATCTAGCGGACATAGACATGTTGTTTGGCAATGTTGTTCCACAGCCTAACTGGAACGTGATTCGACATACGGATCATGGTAATGAATTGGGTGATACCTGGGTTAATCTTGTTGCTGCAAATGATAGAAAAGTTGGAGGTGCTCAGCCTGAAGATCTTATTACCTAACTGCCTCGTAGAATCATTAATTTCATGAAGACTTTGATGCCCGAAGTGCGTGTTAATTGGGACAAGTTGTCTGCATGTAAGCAGAAGAAAGACGAGACTGTCTCTGATTTCTTCACGCGGTTTGAAGAAACTTTTGTAGATCATAGTGGTCAAGATATGGCTACCGAAGGTGGCCAGAGATTGTTCGTCGATAAATTTGTGCATAATTTGCTTCCCGAGTTGTGCACTAAGTTGAAGGATTCCGAGAGTGCTTGGCCCGTCTCCACGTCAGCACAGATTTTAGCTACGGCCCAGTACTATGAAAATAGGCGCAAAGATGAGTTAGAGAAAGCGGATAAGAAGACTAAGGAATTGAAGACTAAAGTTCTTATACTACAAGCTTATCCACCCCGTACTAATAGTCAGCGTGATTATCAGCAACCTCAGCAGTATTCGAGAAGCTCGCAAAGAAACGCGTCTTCTCAACAGCGTTTTCCCTATGGTCCTAACCAGTGTGCGTATTGCAAAGAAGAGGGTCATTACAAAAATAGTTGTCCGGTTTTGTTGCAGCGTACGAATGGTGTTTCTGGTGTAAGAGGTAAAGGTGCTCAACAAGTGCCTAGAGGTAGAGGTCTCGGACAGAACATACTTTCTTTCCCTCCACAGAACTTGACGAATAGTTTTGATCAACAGCAAGGTTCGTCTGGTAGGACAGCACAGTACTATATGGATGATTACTATGTTGAAGGTGACGAAGCGAACTGTAATGATTGTTAGGACAGCCATGGACAAAGAGAGGGAGTTGTTTCAGTTCCAGTAGATCAGAGTGGACCCTATGTTGAAGGGATTGCATCAGGTGTGTCAGAGCCTTTTCTGCTGAATACTGGTGCTACAAAGAGTTCTATTATGCACTTTAAACTCCCTGGCGCACCTTTATCTGGCGAATTGAATGTTTCTGTAGGTTTTTCTGGCGCCCCCGTTACTAATCCAATTTCTGCTCCATTGTCTCTTTCTGTTGGACCGCGTAAGATCGAAGCACCCCTTCTATTGACTACCGGTTGTAATGAGAATCTGTTGGGTTTGGATTTGTTGAAGAGATTGTATGCGACACTGTATTGTTCTCCGTCAGGAGTTCATCTTACCTTGGGTGAGAGAGTGATCTCTCCGATGTACCTGTCGAAGGATAGTATTCCATCTGAATTGTCTTCTTTACCGGATTCATTATGGGCTATTGGTCCGAATGATGTGGGCTTGTTGGACATTCCTCCATACGTTGTGACGCTTAAGGCGAATGCTAAGTTACCACGCATTCCACAATACCGCATCTCGAGTGATGGTGAGCGTGCACTTTTAGCGATCATTTATGATCTGATCGACAAAGGTGTTATTGAGGAAACGAGAGGTAATGTGTGGAATAGTCCTGTTTTGCCTGTCTTGAAGAGAACTGATTCTTCACAACCTCCTGTATACAGGTTTGTCATTGATCTTCGCGAAGTGAACAAGATTGTTGTTCCTCAATTTCCCATTGTGCCTGATAATACTGCCTTGTTGACTTTGATTCCGAATACAGCCACATGGTTTTCGGTGATAGACTTGAAGAATGCTTTCTTCAGTATCCCGATTGTCATAGAGAGTAGGGATATCTTTGGATTCTCTTTAGGAGGACAAAGTTTTCGCTTTAAGCGTGCCCCTCAAGGCTATTGCGAGAGTCCATCGATCTATAGCCAAGCTTTGAAAACACAACTGGATTTGTTGATTTTACCTGATGGTGCAGCCCTTATTCAGTATGTTGATGATTTGCTAGTTGCAGCTGATACTGAAGAGATTTGCAAGGGAGCCACTTTGTCATTACTGCGCCACTTGTCTGATCGTCAGCATAAAGTTTCTCTCTCCAAGTTACAATATTGTCGACAAGAAGTAACCTACTTAGGTCACCTCTTATCGAAGGAGGGAAGGAAACTGACCCCAGAGAGAATTCAAGCTATTGTGAAAATGAGTGTTCCTAAGACACAGAGAGAAGTGCGTGTCTTTTTGGGTATTACGTTGTACTGTAGACAGTGGATCCCTATTTTTTCTTTGTTAGCAAAGCCTTTGATAGCACTTACTGTTAAGGATACTCCAAATCCTATTCCTTGGACTGAAGAATGTCAGAAGAGCTTTTCAGAGTTACGCAATGCGTTGTGTTCGGCTCCTGTGTTGGGTACCCCCGACTATAGTAAGCCTTTCACACTGTATGTTTACGAGAGAGAGGGATGTGCATTGTCAGTCTTGACTCAACAGTTCGGCGATAAGCAACGTCCATGTGCGTACTTTTCGTCTACTTTAAATCCTGTAGCTAGAGTGTTGCCGAGTTGCTTGAGAGCCACAGCGGCAGCGGCTGTTTCTATTCGACAGTCTGCAGGCTTAGTTATGGACAATACGTTAGTGGTTATGGTTCCACATGCAGTGGATACCTTGTTGAACCGTACGAAGACACAGCATTTAACTAGTGCTCGGTTGTCGGGTTACGAGTTGGCGTTGTTAGCGAGTCATGTGCACATTAAACGATGCAATACATTGAATCCAGCCACGTTGTTGCCAATTACAGTTGAGACAGATAGTGAAGAACAGCATGACTGCTTTCTGAGAACTGAAGAAGAGACGAAAGGGAGAGTAGATTTAAGGGATACTCCTCTTCCTGAGTGTGATGGTACTTTGTGGGTTGATGGTTCGTGTTTTAAGTTGCCGAATGGTGATACGACTGCGGCATATGCTGTTACGACTTTATATACGATTGTTGAAGCTGCACGTATCCCACATAATTTAGCACAAGCAGCGGAATTGATTGCACTTACGAGACCGTGTGTGTTGTCGAAAGGAATGAGAGTGCCCATATATACTGATAGCCAATATGCCTTTGGCGTGGCTCATAGTTTTGGACGTTTGTGGCGTGAACGTGGGTTTTTGACTTCGCATGGAGCTAAGATACAGCATGGTCAGTTGGTGAATGAGCTTCTTGAGTCACTGACCTTGCCGTTACAAGTTGCGATTGTGAAATGCAGTGCACACAAAAAGGTTACTGATGATGTTGGCCGTGGTAATGCATTTGCTGACGAAATCGCAAAAGAAACAGCAAAAGACGTAAGGAGTCGAATGTACGTTGCGGGTCCGGCGAGATGGGTTCCAGAGAAGAGTATGTGTGAGGATACGATTGAGAGTGTGAAATCCATCCAAGCTGAAGCTACAGAGAAAGAGTTGAATGAATGGAGAGAAAGCAAGGGTAAATTGGATGCAAATGGTTGTTGGGTTGATTTGTCAGAGCATCAGAGATGGTTGTTACCCGATGCGTATGTGATTGCGGTTGTGACAATGGCCCATGGAATGGCTCATATCAGCGTGAAAGGGATTTGTAAGTTGTTAGCTCCAGTATGGCAAAATGCTGGAATTCTTAAGTGTGCAGAGAATGTGGTCAAGAATTGCATGGTGTGTCTGAAATACAATCCTGGTAGGGGAACCCAAACTCCAGCTGGTCATTTTGCTCCTCCTACGTATCCGTTCGAGGTTTTGCAGCTAGATTTCCTCCACATGGAAAGGTGCAACAATTTGAAATATGTACTCGTTGTTGTTTGTGCCTTTTCGAGTTGGGTAGAAGCATACCCCTTAAAAGACAATACTGCCATATCCACAGCTAAAGCCCTTGTCAAGGAATTTTTCCCTATATTTGGAATGCCGAGAATGGTCTGGAGTGATAATGGGAGTGAATTTGTGGGTCGAGTGATGAAGAAAGTATGTGAAGGGCTAGGTGTCCAACAAAAGTTCCATGCTGCAAATCACCCCCAATCAGCTGGACTAGTAGAGTGCTATAATGGCACACTAAAACTGAAATTGGCCAAGATTCAAGCAAGCTCTGGTCTTAAATGGCCTGACGCGCTGCCTTTAGCACTCCTATCAACAAGAATGACTGTTCACTCTCGAGTGGGACTTAGTCCCTATGAAATTGTGTTTGGCCGTCCGGCCAACATATGGGGAGTGCCAAGGCCGAGAAAATTTAGTGAGATTGAACACCCTGTACTGCTTGACTATTTGTATGAATTGACGGCTAAATTGCGTGTTTTACACCAACAGGTGCACGATACTTTGCCTCAGGTCACTGAAGCTCCAGGACATCCTATTGATCCTGGATCATGGGTGCTGGTCAAGAACTTCCAACGGACAAAGAATAACCAGCACCGTTGGACCGGCCCTCACCTTGTCCTTCTCTCAACAAGATCAGCGGTTCGAGTAGAAGGGAAAAAGCACTGGATCCACAGTGTGCATGTCAAGAGGGTACCTTTGCCTCTACCGTACGGCCGGTGGGTCCAGGAGGGGATAGCTGACTCTGAGACTGAGACTGTGCCTCGTTTTCTGCCTTTTAGCAATGCACGTGTAAAAGGAACAACTTCTGAACGAGAAAGTGACAATATTTTGCAAGAAGCTGTGCCACCGTCAATTCGATTGAATACTACAGAGACTGATCTCTTGTTCCAGAACCAGACAGTACCTGGAAAAAGCCGTTTTAACTTGAGGCCAAGAATTATGGACAAATAAAATTATTTTTTTCTATTTTTGAATGTGCAGCTCTCTCATCTGAGAAACTTGCTTATTTTTGTTTTTCGAACCGCCATCCGGTTCAGCTGCTAGGGTCGTGGTTGTCGAAGTCTTTGGAGTGCAGCTGAAGACGTTAGGTCGACAGTTCTGGTTGGTCTAAGGGAGTTGCCCTGGACTGACAGAAGCATTCCTTAGCATAGAACACCCTACCTCCACGGGCAGCAATTAGAGAGGATGGAGTTTTTCGAGATGGAGAGACCTGCCAAACAGATGGACTTTAAAGCCAGAATGTGTATGTTGATGACGAAGAAACGATTTTTAATATTATGTGTTTTCATGTTGCTTAGTGTAATGACGTTTTTAATAGGATATGCTTTATTCTCTTTTCAAGTGACCTTTGCACCCACTACACAGCCCATACCTCCTTCTACTGTTTTCTCGCATTCTTTTCACCCTCTGCCTGAGCATGAGTCCACTAGAAGATTAGAGTTTATCAATAACTCCTTTGTTCAGCTCCTACACCAACACCAATTAGTAGTGAACACAACTAATTGTTGGGTGTGTGGTCTTATGCCACATACAACAGATAAGGGTATCCCATACTTGGTCTTACCATTTAGTTACAATGGTGCTTTGTGGGCGTTTCAGACGATGTTCATATATGCCATCGAACCATATCGCCCACGTTCCACGAGAAGTAATTCGAGCAACAAAGCATTAGTAGTAGGAATCACATATATGAGCAGAACAATTGACTCGTATAGAACGATTCCTAGAGATGAGTTGCGAGCTTACGCTAGATGGAATGTAACAGGATATGGAGTTACTCTGAGTGAGAACCAGCGAGCAAAGAGATCCTCCCCGATTTGGATTGTACCCCATCAGGGTCACCTATGTCTGCAAGGTAATGGCAAGAATCCCAGAGCTCAGTTAGGGAAAAGTATCTGCACTGAAACATATGTGTTCGCGTCTCAGACTTCCCCTTCGTTTCTAGCAGCTAAGGGTACCTATTTCATCTCCCATGATAGAGCCTATACATGGTTGCCCCCTGACTTCTCGGGCACATGTTTTGTTTCGTTCCTGTTGCCTCCCACCTACACAGCTGCGGCAGATTACCATAAGATAAGGATAGTTAGAGGTGTCATCAGTGAAGAAGACACTGCAGGACAAGAATTTGGAGATTTTGTAAAGGGTTTTCTGCCGTTTTGGGGACCTATGGTTAACAGCAGGAACATAAGGCAATTGACAAGGGTGGTTGAATCCACTGTAGTTGAAACCGCCGGTGCCCTTAGTAATTTGACGGCTGAGCTCCAGTCGGATCGCCTTATGACTCTTCAGAACAGGGTCGCATTAGAAGTCATACTTGCAGACCGAGGTGGGGTATGTAAAGTGATCCAATCAAGTTGCTGCATTTTCATCCCAGATAACGCTCCGACTGTTTACCAAGCCATTTCCAAACTGCATAAGATCTCTGAATCTATCCACGTGGATAAAGGAGATTGGTCATTGATGGGATGGTTCTGGGAACTGATATCTGCCTGGGGATGGAAAATTCTGATAGTCATTGGGATGGTCTTAGCCATTATTTTTCTGTTCTGTTTGTGTGTACAGTGTGCTCCTGCAATATGTGGCCTCTGTGCTACATTGTGTGTAAGAAAACCTGTATCAAGAAACGAGCTAAGTAATAGAATGATGCTACAGCAACACCTCAAGGACTTTATGGATATAGACCTGGACTCAGATTAGCGTGACTATAGGTTATTGCCTATGTAAGGGCAAAAGGAGGTCTGTGGTACTGAACATTCTGGACCCGTGTTATAAGCATCGTCGTATCATGGCGATTTTGGTATTAGCAGATCGAGAATGATTGGAATTCTATGCAGAAGCATTTCCGTCATATTCGGGTTACGAAATCACCCTGAAATCAGAGTTTCCGTCCTGAACCCTCGGGTTCCATTTTGTGAACGGCAGCCATTTTGTGATTGCCCTCACACAGGCCAAATGACTAAGGCCGAAACGAGTCTAAAGGACACGTACACCTTTGCTGACTCCTCTGTGACCTGGGCAAGCTGCCTCCACTGCCTGAAGCCAAACCTGTTCGGCCAGTTCCTTTCCCAGTGGCCGAATGAGATTAGTATCAAGGTACAACATGTCATAAACCTTTCATTGCACACAAACCATGCCTAATCTCACACACACCTGTCCCTGTTTCTTTCTTTACGACTTGCTTTACGAGGAGGCGGTGCCCGTTTTTATTGGGGGTCCGTCGATATCTGATGAGAAAACTAGGCCTTGCCGGGTAATTGATTGTGGGCTGGACAAACTGAAATATGGGGTTGTCATCATGACTTTGCTTTTTCTTTGCAATGAAAATATGTGAATGGTCAACTGTAAAATAAGGAATGTTTGCCTAAAGCATAATATTTTGTATAAAAAGAGAAGGCTGGCTTTGTAAGTTTGAGCAGTCTCCTGAGAACATACACCGTGTTGTACTTCTAGGATACCTGTTACTGGCTGCAGCCAATAAATACGATCCTTGACTTCACCAAGAAGACTCTGAGTTTCTGTAGTCTGAAACAGGAAGAACTCGAAGTCTTTGGGTGTGTTCCCTCGCATCGCGTTCTTAAGAACCCAGTACTTCAAGGTCCGCCTGAGTGAGAGCTGTAGTGCACCAGGAATGGAAAGGCACACATTCTAAGAGCAGGTTCCGGGAAGAGGCCCTGCACTGAAGGGTGAGCTCTGGAGGCAGAGGTGTAATAGGAGAGGGGAGGGGGTGAAAGACAGCAGGAGAAATACAACAAGAGAAAGAGAGCTGGGTGATTAAAGTGAGAGAAAACCACAAGAGAAAGCATAAGAATGGGGGGAAGTGGTGGCTCTCACTGCAGTGAGGGCAGTGCCCAGTGCGAGGTCATTCAGAAACTAATGCAGCCACCGAATGACCTTCAGGGGTCACAACAAATTTTGTACCCGTCCACTAGCACTTATAAATTAACTGTTGCAAAACTGAAGGTGTCCACTTTCGGCAAAGTACAGAAAGACGAGATGCAACAGCTCATTAGGCCACTCGGTGGCAAGAATAGGCTTGAGTGTTGTATGGAAAAGCCAACCCAGCTGAAGCCTGGAAACTAGATCAAAAGTGTGGCCATGAAGAGCAGAGTTTTACGAGACAGAATTCCTCCAAGAACATGCAACATTCTGGGATTCTAGACCACAGAGATTTAGTATAGTGGCAAAACTACGGGTGACCTGGTGATCTGGAACTTTTGGTTTTAATTCCAGCTCTGGTGAATGTGTGTGGGGCTGTGTGTTTGTTGGGCTGTGTGTGGGGTTGTGTGTGTGGGGGTGGGGTTGTGTGGGGGGGGTGTGTGTGGGGTTGGGTGGGTGTGTGTGGGTGTGTGTGTGTGGGCGTGTGTGTGTGTGGGTTTGTGTATGTGGGGTTGTGGGTGGTTCGGGCTAGCTCGCTGCGCTCGCTCGCGTTACCGTGTCCCTGAAAAAAAATTCACAAAAAGGTGTGTCACCAACATGAAAAGTTTGGAAAGCAGTGCCCTACATGCATCGACTCATTTCTTATGTAATTGATGATTGCACTGCTTGGGGTCCTGATGATGTTTATGATAGTTGGTACCACTGCTACGGTATAGATTGATTACTGTACAACTCAGTAACATGATAAAATCCAATACAAAGGTTTATCAAAAAAAATTCCAGTGTGTGTAATGCACAGTTTCTCCACAAATCACGTATTTCCTTCCATCCATACACACTCATTTCCCCACTAAACTATATACTCCCATCCACATCCTTACCCATTCTGCTGTTTACCCACTAACTCATACGCATTCATGCAATCAATCATACATTCACATCAAACTATCTTCCCACTCATTCACATTGCCTTACCTGCTCACATTTGCATTTCCAGTTATTATAATATGTTATTGGAGTCAGCAGGTTGCATTCATTAAATTAATCATGTTTTAATAAGCTTTTGTCGTTCCACCTTATCATTCCTATAGTCATACCCCGAGTTACTCCCTCAACTACTCAACAAAGATAATTCCCCTACCTACCGCATTCAATAATGATTTCACTTTCTCCCACTTTACATCATTCACCTACCCACTCGTATTCACCCATCAAGCATCAAGATTGCCACCGTCATTCATCCAAACATATAACCATTACATCTACCTACTTACACAATCAACCCCCACATTCAATGCCTCACCCATTCGCGCAAAAAACACCAAATATCATTAATTGAGCAACCAGCAATTTAATTAATACAAGGTTGCACCTTGTTACCACTTGTTTCATTCTCCTTGCAGATTGCATCTAGTGTCACAATAAGCACATATAATCTGCAATGGAGAAAAAACAACCACAAGCAGTTGTGTCAGTAAAATGTTTTGCACTGACCCGATTAGTACTGCAGATGAAACAGATATTAGAAAGGGAAATAAAAAGACAAGAGAAGGAACAGATTTTTACTTTTTTCTCCAAACTTACTAGGGCAGTTCTGTTTTTTGAGGCAACTGCTGATCTGTTCATCTTGATTGTGAAGGGTACGTTAGGTCACAGTTATCAGGATTATTATTTTTTTTGTTTAATATAGCGGAAATTGGACGTGTTCAGGCTTTCAAGCTTCTCATTGTACTGTTCAGAGCACGAATGTGCTCGTAAATTCACAAAATCTAGCGCGACCTGACACCACAGACGAAAGAAAATAAGTTTTTCTGTTGGAAATTTCCTAAGCACACTCATTCACATCTTGTCACAGGGTGAGGTTTGGTCCCTCAAACTTGCTGGCCCCACCTAACCCTGTGACGAGATATGAAAGGGTGGGGTAAGTGCTAATGAGTGACTTGCAAGCTTGTGGAGCCCGGGCTTGACAGCTAAACGCCTGAGGCTGCTTTTAAACGGTACACTGGAAGAAGGTGGAGAAATCAGAGCAACGTCATTCTCTCTGAGAAAAAGGCCAGGGCTGTGCGTGGATAAGCCCTGGTAGTATGGAATCAGGCACGTCCTCACGAATGGACACCCCTTGCAAAAATGCCCAGTACAGTAACCTTAATTTCAATTACGTTTACTTAAGCTTTCTTTTGTTCTAGAAGCCATAAAAGTAAAGGGGACGCAGCCCCTACGCCCATATACAGGAGCCGCTGCTGAATAATCCTGATAACTGTGACCTAGCAAATGATGCACTGTATCAATGTTCCAGTCATAAGAAATAGTACTAGTAGTGATGATATCATTTAAAGAAATTCTAAACAAATACGGAATCTGCAGAAGTTCAATAGGGCCATACAGATCACACTATTCCCTTGGTAACTTGAATCAAGGTAATGTTCACCAGAACAGATCGTTTGGTTCACCGTGTGACGAAGCATGTGGTTTCAATACCAAGTTCACCAGTTGTACTGCAGAGCTTTCTGGGAGATCGTGTCCATTCAGAAGTAAGAAAAAGACAGTCACCAAACAAATCCAGAGGACCATGAATAGTACCCCAATTGTAATCCAAAGGTGTACCAAGGGAGTAACAAATTATGTCTTGTTTAGCCAAAGATAGAGAGCACACACTTGCAGCTTAAAAGAGAGAGGTAGCTCAGGTTAATTTGAATCAGATGAGAAGTCGTCGTAGTCCACAAAGTAGCCAGATGCTGTTCGATCTATTTGTGGCAGTTCAGTAGGTTTTGTAGAACCAGGAGAGAGATCAATCTGTGACATATTGACGTAGATCTTATTGTTGTCTCGTTGTTGAACTGAGATTTGCGTTTCTGTACTAGTTGATTGTACAGGGGTTGTTGTTGCAACAGGGAGAAGGAATACTTCATTGTTGTTTACTGCTTCACGCTGGAGAGAGGAATCTTCTTTAGTTATCAAAGCTTCCTGTGTGCTAGCGAGAGGAGCGCAGTGGCTACCCAGGAGGCCACGTGGCTTACTGTTGATTACCGTCCACATAATCTGGTTTGATTAGATCAATAGAGACAAACCTTTTGTCTCGTCAACTGGCAAGGATCGGAAGTAGTACACTTCGGGTACTTTCGACAGCCAAGACAGGTATAGGCCCAAACTCTTTTCTTTCCACAATTTTTTCCCTGACCAGATCCCCAATGTCCGGGACCCAAAAGGGTCTTGCCAAGAAAACCTTTACTTCCCCAGTGGCGGTGCATTTTACTTGGACATTACACATTACTTTGCTCGTTCTGGAATTCAGGTAGTTCCTGTAAAAAAGCTGAACATTCATTAATGTCAAACGCCACTGTGCTGACTTTATCGAGGTCTGGGACCCACATTCTCACCCCGAAAAAGATTTCATATGGAGTTCGACCGCCCTGGATTGTTCTTGGCATATTGTTAAGTGCCCTCTAGATTCCATATGGGTGATGGACCCAACTGCGACCTGAGCCTAGTACCCTTGTTGTTAAAGACTGCTTTAAGTCATGATTTTTCCTCTTGACTACCAAATTGCCCTCAGGGTGATAGAGTGAGGAGTATCGCAAGGTCCAACCCAAACTTCACATGGCCAGTTTGTAAGCCTGAAAGCTAAAAGTCGCACCCTGGTTGGTTTGCAGAGTACCAATTGCATATGACCCGGTGAAGACTTGCAAGTCTTTGATAACAGTTTGGGGGACAGAGGACGGCTGTGGCCATACTCACAGGAATCTAGATAATGAATCCACTGCCACCAAGATGTACTTGTAAGCCCTGTCAGATTGTAAGGGGCTGCAGTGGTCCAAATAGACACAAGCAAGAGGCTTGTTCGAAATCAATAGAAGTGTCTGTGGGGGACGTGCAACGGCGGAGCCCTTCATCTGCCGGCAGATGTCACATTTGAGGACAAAATCCTTGGTCTGTGTAGTAAAACCAGGCCACCAATTGCACTGCTGCAATAATAAAACTGTAGCAGTAATCCCAGCGTGTGCTGAACCCAGAACCTCATGTGCAGCTAGTATTAACCCCAGTTTGCGATCAGTGTTAGCTATGTCTCTATCCCCCACTCCTGGAATGTGAGCAAATGGTATGTTCTATGCATCTAACTTGTAGGAGTACTTGAGTGGAAAGCCTTTCTGCAGGAGTGTGTCATTGTGCGCAGCACTGATTGCCACCATGATGTCTCTGTCTATCCTCATACTAGAATGAATAATTGCTGCAACTGCAGCAATACAAACTGTTGCCTTAGTATCTTCATCAGCCACGGGATTCCCTACAACTGAATGCTGTTTCCAAAGCATCTTGTGCTTGATTGTGCAACCATTAGAATCTCGAAATCCATTTGGGCCCCAGTAGTGAATGTATTTATTATATGCCTGGACACAATAATACAAATCACACACTATAAGTGTGGGGAATCCATGATCCATATTCTCCAGTGCCAGTATCAGGGCTTTGAGTTCTGCTAGCTGCGCTATGCAGTCACCAAGAGACTGTGTGTATGTTTTTTCAGGGTGGAACTTTCCATCATGCATGCACCCTTTTACTATTGCGCATGCGTACGAATATTGATGGTTTGTCCCTCCGGCAGGCGGGCAGACCCATAAGTATAGATGATGTATTTATATTGATCTAGAGGCCTTATTTCATTTGCCAGAGGATATTCTTTGTTCATACGGCAAAAAGGGTTGTGTTTGTAATGTAGAGTCAAATCTATAGTCTGCATCTGTTGCAGTAACAGAGTTAGTCCATTGTATCCATAGTGGATGTAAAGCTTTAGCATTTGGAATGCTTGCTTTGGTGACGGCATCTAAGGTCGACACAGGGGTTACAACAATTATGTGTTTATCCTCAACTAGTGTTCTCTCTCTTTACAGCAGTTTGTACCACTTTATTTTCTCAGTAGGTGCAAAACGTATTTCAGCGTTTGTGTATAAATGTGATTTGTATGCTATTGGTACAATATCACCTTCTTTGAATGTGATATAGGTGTACCTAGATGGTTCAGCGACTATGCAGATCACTAGATTTGTCGTGTTTACACATGCGTATAAATTTGTGGAAGCTATATCAGTTTGAACGGAACACAAAATGTTTGTGTGATCCCGTGTCCAATGTGAGCTTGAAAAGTCTGGTCTTATCCATTCATAAAATGGTTTTACATTTTCTGCGTAATCTAAAATATATGTTCTGCCAGAACTTAAAAATCCTAAAATCGATTGCAGACTTTTCAGAGTAATTGGAGGTTAGAGCAACGTGCATTTTTCTAAAAAAAAAAAAATGGGTCGCTAGGCTTTTGCCTTCCCTCAACAATTCGTATCCTAAAAATTGGACACTGAGATGGGCAATTTTCGACTTTTTGAAATTAAATTTGCAGCCCATGTGAGATAACCCCAGAACTATGCAGTCCACTCTGTTCAAGTGCTCCATTAATTCATTGTCTGTTAGATATATATCATCAGCGTAGGACAATGCCTCCTCTCATCAAAAATTTCAAATAACTCCTTTACTCTGGCTCAAAAAAGCTCAGGGCTATTCCTATACCCCTGGGGTAATTGACAGAATTGCCTCTGTGTGTCTAGTCCTGAAAATGCTGTCAAATTCTTCTTCCAGGCACTATATTTTGGCAAAAAAATCAATTTGAGATAGCTTATATTGTTTTGTATTTTTTCTGCACAACGTATTCATTAGAGCAGCACTGTGTGCATTTTGTACTGCAAACGTGCAAGTAGATGTGTTCAGATGTTTGTAAATGTAAATGTGTTTGTATTTATATAGCGCCTTCTACCCAGAGGTCTCGTAGCGCTGTATTCATACCGCTGTGAAACCCTTCCTGGCTTTCCTGTGAGATGTCCACTCATGGGCACCCCCAAGGTGAAGCCAGGCATCCAAGCGCTGCTGGGGCCGTTGTGGAGATTAAGCAAGCTATTGCCCAGAGTCACAGAGTGGGACCCATGATTAGACTAGTCACCAAGGTGAGAATTATCAGGTCCGGGGAGATTGAGTCCAAGAGCCGCCGAGGCGAGAATTGAACCCTGGTCCCGGGCCAGACCTCTGCATCAGGGTCTACCGCTCTAACCATTGAGCCACACTTCTCCACAATAGTCCAATACTAGACGGTATGAATTGTCCAGTTTCATTACGGGAAACAAGGGATTATTCATTGATGATGTGCAATTTTCTATTCCACCTTGATATTCAAGTTGTTCTAGGATTTCCCTAACTTGTTTCTTAGCTTCATGTTTATTGGGATATTGTCTTTGGGATTGAGGAGTTGATGTCAAAAGGATCTCCACCCCACATGAATGCGGTATAATGATGGAGCTTGCGTTAAAGCCCGCTCCTTGGTGTAAGAATGTTTCACTGATTAAGAAACGAGGTCGGAAAAGGAAAGTTTCCCGATTTGGACCCTCCATTACGAAATTGGGTGGCAGTCTTTTTCAACCTAAAGAATATCATAACCATGCGTCAAGTTCTCCCAAAGGAGAGCCATGATGTTTCTGGGTATGTCCCCCTCCAACTGGAGTGTAATTCTGTATAAACAATGGGGTACACTTCCCCTTGTATCTGGTGATTCCACCGTGATATGCTCGCTCAGCGCTACTGATGCCACATAATTCATCAGGTTCCGGCCAGCTATGGTGACTTCTGTCTCACTGTCCAGCATTGTCACTGCCCATTTTCCATTCAGAAGCAGAGTCCTTAGCATTTTGAGAATGCCTGATTTGAATTCTGGCTACCTTTTTCTTTTTGAATTGAAGTTTAGAAGTTTTTGATTTTTCTTCTTTATTAATGATGTAATCAGACGAGTGTTGTGATTTCTTCTTCTGTTTCATGTGCTCCTCCGATCTGTGCTTTGCCCATCCACCCCTCTCTGAACATGTTTGGATGACTCCTGATACCGGTTAGGCTTCCTAATGTTATAATGGTTTCTGAGATATCTTTTTTCAGTGGCTTCCTGCTGAGGAGACCCACTCCATGATGTTGTTTTGTCTTTTCTTTATTTATTATCCTATTTCTTCTTTGGGGTAGAATTAGGTGATTGTCTAGAGATCTTTTTCAGCATTACTCTTTACATGTGGTCTACCAGGTCTGCCTCCCAAATTAGCTCTACCTAGCGTAGCATAGGTTTCTTCGATAATCTTTGGCAATTCCCTCTCCTGCTGCATAGGAGTGAAAACCCTCAGGCGTTGGCCTATACCCAATCCAACTCCCCCCTCCTTTATGTTGTCTAATATGATGGAGGACAGTGCAGCAAAATTGGCCATCAGTTTCAACCCTACGTCCAGGGCAGGTTCTGTCCTGTACCCATTCTGAAGCTGCTTCAGTACCTCAGGTAAAACAGCCAAGGAAGGGGTACCATGTGTTCTGGTGTAAATGGCAGCAAAGACTATACCCCAAGTTGCATAGTCTTCCACCGGGGAGCCATCTCCATTGGCAAGCAAATAGTTAGTATTCTGATTTTTTCCACTGAGCTCGTGTGGGAAAACACTGCTTCAAGGTGGCTTATTTTTGTGCTTTCCAGAACGGAATTTGCTCCAGACTGGTGGGAATCTTTACCATAACGGCATTCAGTGTTTGCCGTTAGATTAGCAGGGTTAGGATGCAGTGGGTATGCAGCTAAAACCGGCCATGTGGCTTTGTCTTTACTGAGCAGACTGAGCCTCACATTTTCTGTTGTGTGTGAGAAGGCGCCTTTAACCCAATTAATATGTTCCTGGTAACAGAGAGGAAGCTCTATATCCTCATATGGAGTATATTCTTCCAGTGCTTCATCTTCAACATAAGTATGAAATAATTCTGTTTGAGCATTTGCAGCCGGGATTTTAACCCAGGAATAGAACACCTCTGTCTTAAATGCTGTGTGTGTCGCAAACAGAAAGGTAACGTCTCCACATGAGGCTGGGAGACCAAAATGTAATGATTTCAGAGTAACGGCATGTATGCAGTTCTCTGTGTGTTATTTAGTGTCTGCAGAAATTTGTCTCCAGACATAATAGAACAAATGAATTACAGAGAGGGTTAACACAATGTGGGAAATGTTATCCTTCAAGCTCGATCAACCTACACCCAACACATAGATTTTACCTACTCAGCTGAGGAGGATAATTCTACCACAACAGACATTTCGGTTTGAAGGTGAGTAGGAGTCTATGAGAAGACATGATTGAACTACTCAGGCGAACCATAAAATAAGAACCCACCATAAGTCCCCTTAACCTGAAAGGGAGCAAATGGTTTCTGACAACCGATGAAGATAGGATTTTTGAGAAGACTTTGCTGGTCTATATGATGCCGGATTGAGGGGAGATTTATCTTTTTTAAGAAACGCCATGATTGTAGATTGTCTCCAAGAGACTGGCGCCGCCCGTTTCTGTGCTGCCAAGAAAGTAGCCAGCAAATCCTGTTTCAATAGTATTCTAAATAATTTAAAAAATTCGAGAGAAATACCGTCAGGGCCCATGGCTTTTCCAGCCGGAAGAGACATCAGGGCTAACTCGATTTCCTCCCAAGTAATATCGGAGTCCAGAATTTGTGCCTGAGCGGTGGTTAATTTCGAGATGTTATCTGCAGTGATAAAAGTCACAATTGAGTCACTATTATACCCTATAAGATCCTGCTCGTACAACTAGGAGTAAAACTGCCTAAAAACCTCAAGGATTTCTTCCGGCTTATTATGAATCTGGCCTGCCTCCTCCTGTATTGCATTAATAGAGTTGAATGCCTTCTTTTGCCTTATTTTTTTAGCCAAAATCCTACCAGAATTTTCCCCTATTTCGTAAACCTGTGATCTATGTTCCGGGAATGTACATGGCCTTTCAAGGCTGTTGGATGACCGAGATATAGCAGCTTTTTTCACAGAATTTTGAAACTTTGCAGTTACAGGAAACTTGGAAAAAGCTTAATCCTGCAATTTTTGGATATAAAGAATTGTCTATCATTTTCATTCGACGGTGCGAAATGAGGGCTTGTAATGTACATTCATTTGGAACTAGATACCAAGTCTTAAGAATTCGACTTACAATCACCATGGCTTCAATGCATATAAAAACATCTTCATACTCCAATTATTCTATTGAACATTTATTTGAGCACAATGAGATCAATGAAAACGACCCAGCTTGCCACCCTTTGGTAAATAGTTAAAACTCTTACCTATCAATATCTGGTGGCAGGTCTGATAATTTCAGGCGAATTTAATACTTGTATGGTTAATAGAAATACTCTTGATAATTCAAACAGTGCCATAATTCAGTCTTTTCATATCCACTTAGAAAAACTGGGTGTAATAATGCGGTGAGAAAATCTTGCAAACAATTTAATAACTGTTTCAACTTTTCAAAATTCCAAGCACCACTCTATGACTGAATATACCATCATCTCTAAGGACTTGGTAACCGGTATCAGTGAGTATTGGGTATGCGAGTTGAATATGATCACAACCCTCAAATTGTAATATTGGCATTAAGTGCACATCGCCAGCCGAAGTCCAATAATCTCCATGAAATGACAACCACTTATAAATCTGAAAAACTGATATGGCAGTCAACAAAACAGCCTAAAATAATGAGTTTTGTGTACAAACAAATAGGAGTTTATCATGAATCTTAAAAGGAAATATCTATGGTGGAGATTTGGTCTCAATTATGTTCATTTTTTTTCTACAGAGTTTTATATAGCGCAAACCTGACCCGAATCGGGTATCAGAGCGCTTTACAAAGCACCAGTTACGTTACATGAGGACACACATTAATTTTTGTTAGGCAAGGCGAGATTAAGTGATTTGCCCAGAATCACAGGATGTTCTGCGTCATTGCCGAGACTCGAACCCAGTTCCCCAGATTCGAGGTCGACCGTCCTAGCCGTTAGGCTAACTCCTCTCCAGCTAGAACCACATGAAGGGGAATACCTATTACATCCGCCAATGATGGGTGGTACTCGCACAAGCTTTATTAGCAATAGAAGGCCCTTAATAGAGCAACAAGAGCAGCATTCAGACAAACACAATCAATTTCAATCTCTACACGAAAGCTCTCATTGAAATATCTGGGAAAGGCTTACGAACAAGAGATCTGGAGGGCAAAAGGGGCAAACTATGAGGGGATATGGACTAAGCTACATTATGCCAGTAAGACAAAAATATATATGTATTTTTGTGTAACTCTTTTTATTGAATAAGAAAAAACAAACAAGGCAAATACACAATACAGTTGGATATCAGTCCAGACGAGAGGGAGGAATAGAGTACCATACAGTAGGATGCTCAAGTCAAATTAGGGGACGGAAGCAGGGGAGAAACAATACAAAATCAATCACTTCATGTAGTTTACAAGGAATGGCAGGTTAGGGGGAAAGTGGAACTTCAGGGACCTCCTCGAGGGGAGGAGTGCAAATGTCTCCACTGTAAGTATTCCAGTGGCCCCACACCTTACCCCATTTCCTGGTTCTTCCCCGTGATATATAGACTGTTTTCTCCCTGAACATGCACCAGTCCATATTTTCCATCCAAGCCTCAATCGTGGGAGACCTGGGAGAGCCCCACAACTGCGCTATATCCCTCTTTGCTACCATATTTCCTAGGGTTGCCCATTGTGTCTGTGGGACATTATAGTCATTTGGTTCCCAAATATTGAGAAGACAACGCCTGGCCTCGGGCAACAAATCAACGCCGGTTGCATCCCTTATCATATCGTGTATACCCATCCAAAAAGCGGCTATTGCTGGACACTCCCAGATTATATGTAGGAACGTCCCAAGCAACCCGCAACCTCATTTACAAAGACTATCCTTTGAGTAACCCATTTTAACCAAGCGTTGGCCAGTAACATAGCCTCTATGCAAAATCTTCAGTTGTACAAATCGGAAATGGGCCGGAATCGCGACCTCCTTGGGAGAAGAAATAGCTGATTGCCAATCTTTGTCGTCTAACTCGAGACCGTCTCAGGTCCACAGCTCCCAGAGGGACACCAACAAGTCAGTCCTACCATCAATTAGCTTTTTATAAATCAAGGAAATCGTACTATCTGGCACATGACCATCCAATATTCTATCCTCTAGTGGAGAAGACTCCGGAATGCCGGCGCTATCAGGGAAAAGCAAAGTCAAGGCATGATGTACTTGTGCGTATCGAAAATATTCCCTGTCACTCAGGTCGTACTCCACCTTCAATGCCTCAAAAGTCTTAAATTTGCCTTTCACCCAGAGGTTACCAAGAGTACTAATACCAATCATGTCCCATTTTTCGAATCCCTTCGTTTTCCACAGATTACCTAGCTTCTCAGAGGCAAAAAGCGGGGTGGCACGGGTCAGTCTATCCCTCCACCCCATCGCGTCATTAGCACTGTGCCAGGCCCGAACCGCAATCTTTGTGGGCCCGGAAAGTTTCTTTCTACCCAAACGAGAGTAAAGCGCTCTATAGTAATCACCCCCCGGCAATTCCCATTTATCCATGGCAAACGATGGGTTTATTTCGGGGCCGTACATCCCGTGGTTGATGGCCCCCAGATGGGACACCCAATAGTACCGCTTAATATCAGGGAGGGCGATGCCACCCACTACCATGGAAGCGTCAACTTGGCGAGGGCGATACACGAACGCCCATCCCAGATTAACTTTCTCTGAAGACCCTCGTTGATACGAAAATAGCTCGCGGGAATCACATCAAAAGTGTTCTGGAGGGCATACAAAAATCTCGGTAGCGACATCATCTTAAAAAGCACAGCATGGCCGAGCAGTGAGAGCGGCAGCTTACGCCAGCGCTCTACGTCCGATTTCAATCGGGTTAACGGTGGGAGCAAATTTTGATCATATCGAGAAACCGGGTTTAACGAAACATAGACCCCGAGATACTTAAAACCTGTCTGTACGACCAGGATGGGGCAACCAGGCGGCAGCGGAGGGACGCCTCCAGATAGGACATATAAGCAAGACTTAGTCCAATTAATAACCAGACCTGAGTTCTTCCCGAAGGAGGTGAGGACATCGAACAAAACAATCAAAGACTTCCGGGGGGAAGTCAGGTACAACAAAATGCCATCCGCGTAGAGCGAAATACGGTCCTCAAGATCAGGAGCCCACTGGATACCCTTCATTGACGGTACCCATCTAATCCATGCAGCAAAAGGCTCAAGAGCCAGGGCAAACAAGAGCGGAGATAATGGACAACCTTGTGTCGTGCCCCTGCCGAGAACAAAGGCCTCCGAGACCCTACCATTCACAACCACTTGTGCCAACGGTTCCTCATATAGGAGTTTGACCCAGCCTATGAAGCCAGGGCCAAACCCAAACTTGGCAAGTACAGCCCACAAATATGGCCACTCCACCATATCAAAAGCCATCGTGGCATCCAGGGAGGCCAAGATGGCCGGCTCACGCAACAACGAAGCCCTTGCGAGAACACCATGCAGCCGTCGCAGGTTCAGGGCCGTATTCCGATGCGGAATGAAACCGGAATGGTCCGGGTGAATCAAGTCACCGATTACCTTTATCGCTCGGTTGGCTAGTATTTTAGCAAGGATCTTGGGTTCCGCGTTAGGGAGCGATATGGGTCTATAAGAGGCACATCGGTCTCTTGGTTTCCCTTCCTTGTGTATCATCACGATGGTCGCGAGACGCTAATCACGAGGGAGGGAGCCACCCTCTCGCGATTCCAGGAACATGTCACGGAGATATGGCGCGATCTTATCGGGGCGCAGTTTATAAAGTTCAATGGGGAGACCATTAGGTCCCATCGCTTTACCTGAACGGATAGAACGAATAGCAAGAGCCACCTCATCCGCCGTTATTGCGGCATCTAGCAACTCTCTATCTGAATCAAATAAGCTGGGCAATGCGATGTCGCGTAGCAATGAATGGGAATCTTCTTCCGGCCTATCAGATACGGGCGAATACACTTCTCGGAAATGTTCCGCGAAACTCTGAACAATCTCCACGGGTTCAGTCACAAGCACACCATTTAATGTCTCTATCACAGGAACCACAAGACTGGCCCTCTCTTTCTTATCTAACCATGCAATCAATTTGCCAGCTTTATCCCCAACATCGTACAATCGACCTTGTTGTTCCCTGCCCATAACTTTTGCGGCTTCTGTAACCAGTGCCCTATAGTCAAGCTGCTTAAGACGCATGACATGTATCCTCTCACGGGTGATACCCAACTCCAATTCACTCTCCAGTGCGGAGATCTCCATCTCAAGCCTAACCACCTCTTCGCGGCTACTCTTCTTCGATCCAGCAATCAATGATAACGCCTGACCTCGGATGACCGTCTTAAAGGCCTCCCAGAGCGACACTGCAGAAGTGACCGAACCCAAATTTTCAACAAAATACTGGTCAAGTGACTTGATCAACTCTGAACGGGTCTTAGGGTTACGAAGATACCACGGATTAATCGGAGCCACTCGCCCCTCTGACCCGACATTCACGTCTATCCCAATCCACAATCGAGAGTGGTCGGATATTCCTCGCGTCAGGTGTCTTACTTCATTTATGGAGGCATGTGCTGCCGGAACTAAAAGGTAGTCAATCATGGAAAGGCTACCATGTGCACCTGAGTGGAATGTGTATTGGTTCTGAGCTGGGTGTAACAATCTCCAACAGTCCACTAATCCCAATGTATCAATAAAACCACTAAGCCAGTTCTGTGACCCCACAAGGTCGCTGGGTGGGTGACGGTCCTCCTTGCCAGAGACGACCAAGTTGAAATCCCCGCCCACGACCAGAATTCCCTCGGGAAATCCCAAAACTAAACGCCCCTGGTCAGCAAAAGTTGTCGACTGTAGTCCCGGGGGGACGTAAACTGAGACCAGGGATATGGTTTTACCCTCCCTTCGTCCAGTGAGGGCTGCATAAAGCCCCCTGTCATCTACATCTGTTACGTCTATTTCTAAGGGGAGGGACTTCCTAACTAAGACAAAAATATTACGGCATTTTGTGGAACTATCAATTACCTGGAGAATGCTCGTTGCATGGCGAATAGTGCCAATATCCACTAATCCGGATGGGACGCTTTCATCTCCGGCTTGTATGGTGAGCATTCTGAAATCAATACTGAACAATATACTCAATGGAAAACCTCAACTACGGCTACATCAAGTGATTTAAACCACCGTACTCTGAGCAGCAGGAGTCCCTACACAGAAACAACTTCATTAACAAAGTTAATAAATGAGGAAAATATTATTACCCTTTTAAGTGGGATCAGATCCAATGAAGCACCAGGTCTCAACAGTATCCCCAATGCCATTTTTTAAAGCCAATCCTGAGCTGTGGGCACTAGTGTTGACCCTACTATTCAATTTGATCTTAGAATGCAGAATGCATCGCGTTAATGGTGCGATATGCCAGACCGCCGGAAGCCGATTCTGCCCAAAAATTCAGCATGGGTACGACCCCTGCGACCAGGGGATTCAAGTCCCGTCGAAGACACCAACGGGTCCATTTATTCCAGGTGGAACAATACTGCTTTGTAGTAATGACTGCCCAGGCCTTTGATAAAAAATCCTCATCTGATCTGGAAAGAGCTGGGAGCGACCAATGTTGCTGGAAAGCCGCCATGCCATGAGGCGGCGAGAACTCTGCGTTACCAGATGATGGGGTTCCCCGTACGCGTTGAGAAGAAGACGCGGAAACTGGGGGATTAGGATTGGAGAATCCCAGGAAATTTCCAGAAGAACCGGAAACCAAACTTGAGACCTCCAGAAAGGTGTCACCATCACCACCTCTGCTTCCTGGCGGCGAAGCTGGGCCGCGGCCCATAGCACCATCGAGAAAGGAGGAAACGCGTAGGCTCTTTCCTGACTCCAATCTTGGAGAAAGGCGTCCAGGGCCTCCGCGAGAGGATCCGTCCTCCAGCTGAAGAACCGCGGGAGCTGATGGTCTAATCGAGACGCAAACAGGTCCAATGAGAACGGACCCCAAAGACCGTCCAGCCACCGCAAAAACCTGAACGTCAAGTTTCCACTGACTGGAGTACCGCAAGTGTCTGGAGTGCCAATCTGCCACTTGGTTGGCCTGGCCCGGCAAGTATTCCGCTGTCACAGACACATGGTGAGCCAGGCAGTAGTCCCAAAAGTCCTTTGCCAAGTCCGCTAGGGCTCTGGACTGAGGGCCGCCCAGGTGGTTGACGTAATGAACTGCTGAGACGTTGTCCATTCAAAGTAGAACACAGGACCAAACTGAATCTCTGGTACAGCAGCGCACTGCAAAGGACCCCACCAGCAGTTCCAAGCAGTTTATGTGCAACTCCTGCTCCTCAGACGACCATGCGGCACCTGTGGAGATTTCTCCACAGCGAGCGCCCCAACCCGACCTACTGGCGTCGGACTCTATCACCAGGTCTGGGACCTGAGCGAAGATCGCCCGGCCATCTAGGCCTCCATATGGGTGAGCCACCAAGCCATTTCTTCCTTCACTTCGCCCCCCAAACAAGCAAACAATGCGTGAATCATACCAATTAGACCAAATAGCCTGAATGTTAACAGAGAAGAAAAAATGATGTATACATTGCTGAAGAATGGCTCTTTAAAATAATATGTATGACCAAAACGTTGTAGACACTCTCAACAGCAGGCAAGAGGTAATGAAAACTACATGACAAGCTATGTGGTGAAACTTTAAAATTAATATCTAGGAACATATATGTGTCATTTGACTGCAAAACCTAACTATTTAAGCCAGTAGATAATTAATAAACAACTAATCTGCGCATATAAACTACCTAGCACTGTGCTAGACTGACATTAATAACACATTGGATGTAACTGTTGCCAATTTAGGAATTAGAGTTCCACCTTCCATTGTTAACTGATTAAAGATCCATAATAATAATAAATAAGGTAATTTTGAAGATATATATTATATATATGGCTTAATGTTGCATTTCTTGCGTGTAAGAGTTGTTTATAAAAGGTGATACCACTTACCAATATCTCACTGATACCCAACATTATTAACAAGAAAACCTCTGCTGAATGTTAATTTGATTTGAGTACCATCTAGACCTGATGATACTCATCTACCACCACATTCTACATTTTTTGCTAACCCAAAGATACTATAAAATATTCCAATTGCCAAAATGCGACTAGGCGCTAAGGTTCGTTTTAATAGGGAGGGGGGACTGACTAGTTCTTTTCCTTGTATGAGTGGAGTCCGACAAGGCTGCATTCTTGCTCCCTTTTTGTTTTCCCTTTATATTAATAATCTGGAGCAGTTTCTGTTAGGTCTGAAGGCAGATTGTCCAAGGGTTGGGTCGCGTCATATTCCTGTTCTGCTTTATGCAGATGACGCGGTACTGATCGCACGCACACCAAGGAGCCTACAAATCTTGATTGATGGATTTGTTAAGTTCATGGGTGCCTTGGACCTTTCTGTTAATTTGAGTAAATCTTATGTGCTCCTGGCGGGAAAAAAACCACCTCTAAATTTACATACACAATAGGGAGCCACATTGTGGAAGAGGTTAAAACGTTTCCCTACCTTGGTGTAACATTTGATGGTGCCTTGCGGTTTGATACCTTGGTGGAGGAACGTTGTGGTAAAATGATTGCATCTAACGGGGCAATTGCTAGCTATGGCAGGAGGCTAGGAAGATGGTCCCCGGAACAGGTGATAAACTTGTACAGCTCTATATCATGCTCCAAGGTAATCTATGGGGCAGAAGTATGGGGCTTTGTCAATACCACTAGTATCCAACGAGAAGAAAATAAATATTTGAAATCACTCTTGAGGGCACCACAAAGTACTGCTGGTTTGATTGCCCACAGGGAGTTAGGGAGACCATATGTAGAAGATCTGATAAAACTGAGGCCCATTATTGCTTGGTTAAAAATCTGGGTCAATCCTGATGCGACACTTAGTAGAGAAATCTTATCGGACTGCCTAGAGAGGGACAAGTGTATGCGCATCCCCTGGCTCCTTTATGTGAAGAACACCCTAGAGGAGCTAGGTTTTGGGAACCTC